>NC_138853.1:901831-1166831 GCF_965183815.1 Platalea leucorodia | reverse complement strand
CCTTCCTCTGTGCAAGACCCCTGCTCTCGTCTCCCACCCAGCACAGCCTCTGCCCTCAAGGCTGTGTGGTCCAGGGCATGAGTTGCCTCCTTGGCAGCCAGAGCTCTGGCACAGCAGAGGGGCATCTCTCCTGACACATGGCCAATTCCCTGTGCAGGGAAAGGGGCTGAGAGCAACTGCCCTGGGCTTTTGCTAACTGGCAGGTGCTGTGCTCTGCTGGGTAAGGAGAAGGCTTTCCTGAGTACCCGGCTGCCTCTCCTCCTTACTCTCCTTAGGAGGTGGACAGGGAGTCCTGCAGGGCTGTGAGCATCACTCCATAAGGGCACAGCTCTCCTGTAGGACCTTGGAGATGTCTGAGAGCACCCGATCTGCCCATGCCAAACAGCATCCTTGTCTTGTCCTCCTCATCATACTCTGCAGAGCTGTGCTGGAAAGGAGAGGTGTTTTGAACTCTGCACCTGGAACAGCACCCCTCTGCTCCCAGGACAGTCAGGTGTCTTTTCCAGAGCAACCTCTGGGCACAGCCCTTCTCCAGCTGAGAGCAGTGCAAGCCCAGAGCAGCTGGGCACCAGGGTGATGGACAGAGCAGCCCTCCTGCATGGGAGCACTGGCGGAGGTTTACACTGAGACCAATGGGGAAACAGGGGAATTTGATACTGTCCGAGAACATGTCCCAAGTGGGATGGAGGTGTCTGAATACTAAAACACAGTGTACCGAGACACATTTGCTGCACCTCATCTCCCACATTCCTCGGGGGAAGAAAGTGTCCTTCTGAGCTTTCACCCTGTAGTGCAGCACAGGGAACTCCTCCCCAGGAAGCCTCCCTCCAAACACACTGGGCTGTTGCTGCCTCCATGGGTCATTGCTGGAAAGCAGGGCTGACCCTTCAGGAGCCCCTGGGGAGAGGGCATGGCTCTGCACAGCACACTCAGCCAGCACAAACCAGAGCTGAAGCCTTGGAGCTGTGTAACAGTCCCCCAGGGAAGAAAAGCACCCTTGGGAATTTCACAATGAATGAATGAAATTTGGCTCAGAGAAGCTTCTCTGAATTTTTCTCTTTTATCTCCTTTGGCAGTTTCCATGCGCAGAAACAGCAGATGTCCAATGGCAGTTCCACAGACGAGTTCCTCCTCCTGGCATACGCAGAGGGATGGGAGCTGCAGCTCTTGCACTTCTGCCTCTTCCTGGCCATCTACCTGGCTGCCCTCCTGGGCAACGGCCTCATCATCACTGCCGTAGCCTGCGACCACCGCCTCCACACCCCCATGTACTTCTTCCTCCTCAACCTCTCCCTCCTCAACCTGGCCTCCATCTCCACCACTCTCCCCAGGTCCATGGCCAATTCCCTGTGGGACACCAGGGCCATCTCCTACCAGAGATGTGCTGCACAGGTCTTTTTCTTTCTCTTCTTCATTGGAGGAGAATATTGTCTTCTCACTGTCATGGCATATGACCATTACGTGGCCATCTGCAAACCCCTGCACTACGGGACCCTGCTGGGCAGCAGAGCTTGTGTCCACATGGCAGCAGCTGCCTGGGGCACTGGGTTTCTCAGTGCTGTGCTGCACACTGCCAATACATTCTCACTGCCACTCTGCCAAGGCAACGTCCTGAACCAGTTCTTCTGTGAAATGCCCCAGATCCTCAAGCTCTCCTGCTCAGATGCCTACCTCAAGGAAACTGGGCTTCTTATGGTTAGTGCCTGTTTAGCATTTGGGTGTTTTGTTTTCCTTGTGGTGTCCTATGTGCAGATCTTCAGGGCTGTGCTGAGGAACCCCTCTGAGCAGGGACGCCACAAAGCCTTTTCCACGTGCCTCCCTCACCTGGTCGTGGTTTCCCTTTTTGTCTGTACTGCCATGTTTGCCAACCTGAAGCCGCACTCCTTCTCCTCCCCATCACTGGATCTGGTGGTGGCAGTGCTGTACTCGGTGGTGCCTCCAGCAGTGAACCCCCTCATCTACAGCATGAGGAACAAAGATATCCAGGAGGCCCTGAAGAAACCATTTGAACGCAGACTTCTGCAGCTTCAATAAGATGTCCATCATCCTCAGGAAAAGCTCGGATGTTCTTTTGATCTTCTCTGTCCTGTTTTCTCTTTGTTTATTATACTTCATATAGGACTTCCACGTAAATAATATTATTCGTAACCCCCTACCAGCGTTTTCTGACCTGAAAGACTTCATGTGCATATGGAGCCAGCCTCCCTGTGCAGGTAAACACAATAAAGAATCCATCAGCAAAGTATTAGTCTCTGCTCCCATCTCTTACATCTCCTCTGGAGCTGGGGGTGCAGCCCCAGCATCCAGGAGGGGCCAAGGAGCCACAGGTCCAGCTGCCACATGGAGAAGCAGGCACATGTGGATCTTGGGGCTGCCCCTCACTGCCTCAGTGGACACATCCTTTCTGCCACTTTCACACCATGGCTGCTGCTTTCCTGGAGCCATGGCCATGGACAACAGCAGGACCTGCCCTTTTCAGAGCCGCACTGCCAGCTCAGGGCCCTGTGGAGAACACGGGGTGGGAACAAAGACAGGCTGGCCAGGCCAGCCTGGACATGCCCACCTGGGGAAAGGGATGTTCAGGGAGAAGAGCAAGGGAGCATTTCTGTACCTGCAGGGAGGAATCCATGAGAAAGAGAAACCTCCTTCTGCAGGCACCCACTCTGTGCCCTGACCAGGACTCTTGTGCTGGCCTGGGGAGAGGGGCTGGCACTGAGCTGGCAGAGGCAGTCTGTGGTGGGGAGCTCCTGGACCCCAGACCAGGAGCTCTTCAGCTTCACTAACCTCCATTTCCTCATGCCATGGTGAGCCTCCAGCCCTGGGGCTGATGGGGAGGCTGACCCTTCTCTGCCCCCCAGCAGCTGCTGTGCCCTTCAGAGGGGCTGGGGCTGTGGGGTGAGTGCCCAGAGCTCTGCAGCACCCTGCGGTGGGCACTGCCGTGGGGCCAGCCCAAACTGGGCTGCTCTGCAGGGCTGGGCTGGGGAGAGGGCAGGGGAGGTGGGCTGGGCTGGCAAAGTTCTGGGCTGGGCTGGAAGGTGCCCGGGAGAGGACAGCACCAATGTTAGCTGAGCTGTGTGACCATGCAAGGCAAGGACGTGCTCCAGTGGGTGTGTGGTGTAGAGCCAGGGCTTATGGAAGGCATCAAAGACATGCAGGTGCAGGAGAGAGGAGGCTGGTCTGTGCCCTTGGTGGGTCTTGGTGGAGTTTTAATGCACTGGGATCTCTGCAAGACATAGAAATATCTTCTTTTATGCTGCAGGTCTGATTAGGATAGAAAGGTTTAGAAAAATGAAACAAAGGAGAAATGAGGAAAGATCTAAAACAAAGAAAATATTTTAATAAAATTTTCAGTTTGTTTGTATTTTTTTTTTTTTTTAAGTCTTTGTGTTTATTTCCTCCTACTTTAGCTTTGTTTTATTGTCATGTACCAATCTTTGGGGGATTTCATGAACTTTTTTTTTTTAATTACTGTTTTGAAAGAATAAATGATTCTCAGAACCGGGGCGGCATGTAGCTGCAGGGATACAGATGTCTTACGTTACAGGGATACAGATGCCTGGTGCCAGTGCAGGTGTCCTCTGCCTGGCCTCTCTCAGCAGCTCCCGAGGGGCTCTGGTCTCCTGCAGGAGACCTCCTGTCCTGTGTGACAGTGGCCAGTCGCAGGGAAACGCCTCAGCTACACCGGAGCCTCTACAAGTGTCACTCGAGAGCCATGGGCAGACCGCTGAGCTTCGCCTGGGAAGGGGAAGAACTGCTTGAAACTTTGTAGAAAACACATGAGCACCTTTTCATCAGCTGAGATGACTGAAAACTTTTAATAAAATGATGATGTTTTTGTGCCATGACATGTAATGGGAATGTCTAGGAAGTATATTAATTGAGGGAGAAGAAATATTGACCTTCCCCTGTATTTGTGTCCTGGTTTCAGCTGGGATAGAGTTAATTTTCTTCCTAGTAGCTGCTAGAGTGCTGTGTTTTGGATTTGGTCTGAGAATAATGTTGATAACACACTGATTTTTTAGTTGTTGCTAAAGTAGTGCTAACGTTGCCAAGTAGTTGCTCAGTAGTGCTTACACTAATCAAGGACTTTTCAGCTTCCCATGCTCTGCCAGGTGCACAAGAAGCTGGGAGGGGGCACAGCCAGGACAGCTGACCCCAACTGGCCAAAGGGCTATTCCATACCGTATGACGTCATGCTCAGTATATAAGCTGGGGGAAGAAGAAGGAGGTGGGGGATGTTCAGTGCGATGGCGTTTGTCTTCCCAAGTAACCGGTACGCATGATGGAGCCCTGCTTTCCTGGGGATGGCTGAACTCCTGCTGGCCAATGGGAAGGAGTGAATGAATTCCTTGCTTTGCTTTGCTTGTGCGTGCAGCTTTTGCTTTCCCTATTCAACTGTCTTTATCTCAACCCACGAGTTTTCTCGCTTTTACTCTTCTGATTCTCTCCCCATCCCACCGCGGGGGAATGAGCAAGCGGCTGTGTGGTTCTTAGTTGCTGGCTGGGGTTAAACCATGACAGGGCTCTTCCTGGGGCAGGGTGATGTGGGATGTGCAATGCTTAGTGAAGGACAAGAGTATGGCACTGGCCAGCCTTCCCAGGGGCTGCAAGGAGACAATAAAGCCCCAGTGCCATGAGAGCAACCTGTCTCCTCGTAGACATCGGTAGCACAGACAGCTGCCATGGCCAAGGGGACAAAGACCTCAAGCACATGCAGGCAGGATCCAAGCTTTTTGGGAAGGAAAGGAGAGGGAGCTGCCCTTTATCGGAGAGGTCAGCAGGAATGCATGGAGCTCTGCCTTGGGATGGGTAATGAGCTAGCTGGAAGCTTATGGGTCAGGATTAGCAGGCAGACCAGCATCGCTGATGTTGTAGAGGGTGCCTGGTACAGAGCACCTGAGCAGGAAGCACCAGAGGAGGCCTTCTTCAGGCAACAGGCAGAAACCTCACATTCACAGGCCCTGGTCCTCATGAGGTCTTGAACCACCCTGATATTTGCTGGAAGGACAACAGGGCAGGACACATGCAATTCAGGAAGTTTCTGGAGACCATCAATGATAACTTCCCAAGAATGGGCTTGGAAAGCCAAAGGCCACTTGAAGTTGCATCTGTGGAGGAATTTGAAGAACAAGAGCAGCTTCTACAGTGACATCAGCAGCAAAAGGAAGGCTGGGAAAAAACACGGGCCTGCTGCTAAATGGGGCTGGGGCTGTAGTGACAGAGGATGCAGAAAGGGCCAAGGCACTCAGTGCTTTCTTGGTGAAACCGGCCTTCAGGAATCCCAGGCCCCTGAGACCAGCGAGCAAGTCTGGTGGAGGAGGATCAGGTTACAGAACGTTTAGACAAACCTGATATAAACAAGGCCATGGGAGCTGACAAGATGTGCTCGTGAGGGCTGAGGGACCTGGCCAATGTCATTGTGAAGCCACTCTTGGTCACCTTTGAAGGGTCCCATGGCTTTTGGGTGAGACTTCTGAGGACTGGAAGAAAGCGTATGTCAGTCCTGTCTTCAAGGAGGACGAGCAGGAGGAGCTGTGGAGCTGCTCAGCCAGGCTCCCATAACACCCTCCTAGACCAAGAATGAACTAGAGAAGTGGAAAGTGAGGGCAATGGCAAACTGGCTGACTTGCTGGGCTCACAGCTTTTGTGACCAGCAACACAAACTCCAGCGGGAGGCAAGTCACTAATGGTGTTCCCCAGGGTCCAATATTAGGGCCAATACTGTTTAATCTCTTACTGGTCTGGAGGATGAGACCGAGTGCACCCTCAGGGAGTTAACAGATGACAGGATACTGGGAGGAGTGGCTGATAAACCAGAGGGTTGCACTGGGATTCCGAGGGACCTCAACAGGCTGGAGAAGTGGTTCAGAGGAGATCCTCATGAAGTTCCACAAAGGGAAATGCAAGGTCCTTTACAGAATAGGACCTGCAGGTCCTGGTGGACAACAAGTGCGACATCAGCCAGCAATGTGCCAGCAATGTGTATAGAAGGCAATCAGCATCCTTGGCTGCGTTAGGAAGGGCAGCAGGCAGAGGCAGGTGATCCTTCCCCCTCTCCTCAGCACTGGTGAGGCAATACCTGGAGTGCTGGGTCCAGTTCTGGGCTCCTCAGTGCAATGAAATTGAGAACTTGCAGAAACGAGGCTGGCTCTGGGCTGTGAAGATGACTGAGGACCAGAGCATCTTTCACATGAAGAGAGGCTGACAGAGCTGGGACTGTTCAGCCTAGAGAAGAGAAGACTCGGGGGCGGTCTCATTAAAGTGTAAAAAAAACCTGATGGGAGGGAGTGAAGAAGAGGGATCCAGACTCTTCTCAGTGGTACCCAGTGACAGAAAAAAAGATTAAACCCCATGAAATTCCATCTGAGCACAAGACAACACTTGTTAAATGTGAGGGAGGTCAAACACTGGATCAGGTTTCCCAGAGAGTCTCCATCCTTGGAAATATTCACAACCCAGCTGGACCCAATGGCTTTTGGTAACTTGCCCTAGCTGCCCCTGCTTTGAGCAAGGGCATTGGACTAGGTGACCTCCAGAGATCCTTTCCAACCCCAACTATTTTGTGATTCTCTGGGTCTGTAATGCCTGGCAGGCTTTCTGAGAACTTTTCTGTAGGATCTCCACACCAGCAGGACTCCTGGTGTCCCTTGGAGCAGAGCCTCCTCCTGAGGATGATCTCCCTCACCTTGTAACCCTGAGGACAGGGTGAAACAGTGATTATAAATGGCAGCAATGCCTCAACATACAGCAGTGTCCCTTACCCCTGAGTCCATGTCCAGCCCCTTCTTCCTTCAGGATCTGAGTCGGAAGGGACATCTGAAGGTCTGCTCTGAGCAGGGAGAAGTTTATGGTTAGATCAGGGAGGTCAGTGCTCTCTCCAGCTGAGTTTTGAAAACCTCTGTGCCCCTGACCCACTGCTTGTCAACTATCGTGGTGATATATGTGTATATAGATGTTTAAAAAACTCTCTCTCTCTATGTGTGTGTATGAGTATATATATATGTTTGGTTTTTTTTTTTCCTTCACTTAACCTGATAAGAAATGCCCCTTACTGCTGCTTGTCTTTATGGTCTCTTGTGCCTTCCTTCCCTTCCTGATCCCTAGCCAGATCATCGCACCTACTCAGACCAAGGAGAATCACAACCTCCTCTCCAAGCACAGCCTCGCTGGGACCCTCTGGAACCATGCAGGCAGGCTGGGGTGGCCAGATCCAAGCAGAGACAAGCCCTACAGAAGGACTGTGGTAGTGAATGGGAGCTGGTGCTGGGGCAGAGCAAGGGGCCATGGAGGACATCAGAGATGACCTCCAGCAGCTCCCCTTCAGCCAAGGCAGGGAGTAATGCACCCAGTGGTGCTCCTGAGAGAGGATGGTGACACAGGGAAGGAGGCACCAGGGGCTGCAGTGCAGGGAACTGATGCTTGCCTCCGTGTCTTGGGCCTCCTGGAAGCGGTGCCAGGGGCTGCACCCCCAAGGCACCCGCAAGCCTGCGAGCAGCACTGAGTCCTCTCCTGACTGTGGGGAGCTGCTCTGGCTTCAGCGAGTCTGCTGGCAGAGCTGGAGCTGTTGGAGCTCAGCCTGCCCCTCCAGTACTATGACTGGGGTGACAGCCCTGCCTGTTTGAGGGTCATTTTGAGGGTCATTTGGGGTCCTGGCAGTGTGGGAGCTTCCTGGAGCATCATGGCTCTTGTTCTCATTCCCATCCCTGCACCAGCGCAGCTCTGCTGCCACACAGCCCAGCTGTGCAGGCATCAATGGGGCAGGCTGCATTCGGGGGTGGGAAAACATCCCCCTGGTACGGTCTGCCCAATAGACCTCAGTGCCACATCCCTCTGCAGCCCTCCTGCTTTGGCAGCCCTCCCCAGCACTGGTCCCTGCCCAGACTTGGCTGTGTCCTGGGCAGGGGTTCGTAGACAGGGGTCTGCCAGGGTCTGGCCATGTGGGAGTTGGGGAAGGGCTGGATGTTCTCCCAGTGAAGGCAGAGCCGGTCACATTTAAATGATCGCCCACACCTGGACCATGGTGAATGGCCAGGGCTGGAAAACACAAAGGGTCAGGATTGGGGGTGACTTTGGGGCCAGCGTATGGGCTGGGGCAGACTGTCTCAAGGGCATGTGCTGGGCACAGGGACTGAGGGACAACAGCAAACTCACGTGGTCGTGCTTCCTTCAGCGCAAGCCCTGACAAAGTTTCGCAGCCTCCCTTTCAATGCCACGCTTCAGGAGGAACCATGGCACTAAGGGGTGGGGAGTGAGGGATGCCAATTCTGCTTCATCCACTTCCCAGACCTCATGGAGCACCAGGACAGAAAGGAATGCTGGCTCTGCACTGTGAGCATGCTTTAGGGTAGCCATAGTCTGGGCACTACTGCTGATGAGCTCAATGCCAGAATTTGTCTCCCCCAGGCAATTTCCAGCCCACATCAGCTGCCACCTGAATTTTCCCCACCTCTCCTCTGATGCAGCTGGATGTTTCCTGGCCCCCTCCCCATGCTCCCTGCAGGGCCTTGACCTGGATGGGGGTCACTACCGCTAATCTGCCTCCCTGGGGGTCTCTGGATGTGGCAGGTGCTTGAAGGGACTACGCTGCTCTCCCAAGGACAGCAGGTGTGCTCACTTGGGCCTGAGGGTGACAAGAATCACTCTCCAGTCTTCTTTTTTTGTACCTGCTTGGTGCCCACTGCCTCCCCTGGGACTGCAGAGTCCTCATTTCCCTACAGATCCCTGCGTTTAGCACTTTCCCTTTGGGTGACTCCATTGTGGGGGACCTCTCACTTTGTGGGGCTCATGTCACTGCCCACCCCAAGAACACGCTGTCCATGGAGATGCCCCAGGCTCTCCAGGCAACTCCAGACTCCCATCCTTAAGGACATCGCCTGCCATATCTGGAAGCCCTGGAATATGTCCCCCATGTGGGACAGCCCTGCATAAATACCTCAGTGACCATTCACCATCTCCACTGTAATAGAAACTTGAATCCAAACCTTGCTCTCTAGCAGGTCGCAACATGACATTGAGCTCTTTGCTCCTGAGTCCAGGGAGCAACAGGCCCTTTTGGGATGCAGTTGCTCATGACCATTCTTGGCAACAGCTTTGGAAGACAAGTCAAGGCTTCAGGCACTGCACCGTGGAGAAGCCATTTATTAAAGAGCTGCTATGAGAGAGTCAGCACTGACCCAGTGTTAGACATACATAAATAAATGCTACAGGCAAGACAGAGAAAGCTCAATGAAGCAATAATGATAGTGATAATGATGATGATGACAATGACAATTATAAACGTAGTGATGCTAATGATAACAGAAAACCTCACAAAGTAAAGGACTGGAATGGTTTACCGTGGGAGTTCTTTATGGAGACAGATAGAAAGCTTATGCCTCCTGAAAAAAGCCCTTGAAATCACTTTCCTCAAGACGTCTTTGAGCTCCTGGTTCCTCATGCTGTAGATGAGGGGGTTCACTGCTGGAGGCACCACCGAGCACAGCACTGCCACCACCAGATCCAGGGATGAGGAGGAGATGGAGGGGGGCTTCAGGTTGGCAAACATGGCAGTACTGACAAAAAGGGAAACCACGACCAGGTGAGGGAGGCACGTGGAAAAGGCTTTGTGGCGTCCCTACTCAGAGGGGTTCCTCAGCACAGCCCTGAAGATCTGCACATAGGACACCACAAGGAAAACAAAACACCCAAATGCTAAACAGGCACTAACCACAAGAAGCCCCACTTCACTGAGGTAGGCATCTGAGCAGGAGAGCTTGAGGATCTGGGGCATTTCACAGAAGAACTGGTTCAGGACGTTGCCTTGGCAGAGTGGCAGTGAGAATGTATTGGTAGTGTGCAGCACAGCATGGAGAAACCCAGTGCCCCAGGCAGCTGCTGCCATGTGGACACAAGCTCTGCTACCGAGGAGGGTCCCGTAGTGCAGGGGTTTGCAGATGGCAACATAGTGGTCATAGGCCATGGTGGTTAGAAGATAAAACTCTGCTGAAATGAAAAAGACAAATACAAAGACTTGGGCAGCACATCCAAAGTAGGAGATGGCCCTGGTGTCCCACAGGGAATTGGCCATGGCTTTGGGGAGAGTGGTGGAGATGGAGGCCAGGTTGAGGAGGGAGAGGTTGAGGAGGAAGAAGTACATGGGGGTGTGGAGGTGGTGGTCACAGGCTATGGTGGTGATGATGAGGCCGTTGCCCAGGAGGGCAGCCAGGTAGATGGCCAGGAAGAGGCAGAAGTGCAAGAGCTGCAGCTCCCGTGTGTCTGCCAATGCCAGGAGGAGGAACTGGGTGATGGAGCTGCCGTTGGACATTTGCTTCCTCTGGGCATTGGGCACTGTCCAAAAAGGAATAGACAGCGACAAGTTAGGATAATCTCTGGAAAATCCCGTGCCATTTCTCATTGAGATGCCCCTCCCTGAGCTGAGTGAGGAACAAGTCAGCTCAGTCCCCAACCCTGTCAACTGAATGACATGGTGCCTCACAGTTATAAATACAGCTTGGGCACCTAGTTCCCATGAAGACACCTCCATTGAAGGATCCCCAGTCATAGAAGAGAAGCTGACCTGCAGCTCCACCTCAACCCCAGAGAGCAAGAGCACCACTGACAGGGAGAGAATCAAGGAAGGATACTGCCACTCTCCAAAAAAAATAAATGAATGTCGTGGTTTAACCGGAGCCGGCAACTAAACACCACGCAGCCGCTCGCTCACTCCCCCACTGGTGGGATGGGGAAGAGTATCAGAAGAGCAAAAGGGGAAAGCTCGTGGGTTGAGATAAGAACAGTTTAATAACTAAAGTAAAATAGAAGTAGAACAGTAGTAATAATAATAATAACAATAATAATAATAACAAGTAATAATAGTACAATAGTAATACAAAGCAAGTGATAGACTCTACAATTGCTCACCACCCGCTGACCGATGCCCAGCCCGTCCACCAAGCAGCGATCGTTGCCCCTCCCCTGGCTAACTCCCCCAGTTTGTATACTGAGCATGACGTCACATGGTATGGAATAGCCCCTTGGCCAGCCTGGGTCAGCTGTCCTGGCTGTGCCCTCTCCCAGCTTCTTTTGCACCTGGCAGAGCATGGGCAGCTGAAAAGGCCTTTACCACGGTGAGCGCCACTTAGCAACTGCTTAGCAAGAACAAAACGTCAGTGTATCCTCGACATTGTTCTCATCCTAAACCCAAAACACAGCCCCATACCAGCTACCAAGAAGAAAATTAACTCTATCCCAGCTGAAACCAGGACAATGAAGCAAGAAGAGGAAGGCAGAGAGGCATGTAGGGAAGCCTTCTCCATACCCAGCTGTGCTCTCCACCTCACAGACACAAGCACACATAAATATTAATTGTAGGACCCATGTGCTTCTTTTCTGGAGGTCCAGCTGTGCAGGAGGTAACTCATGCCCTGGACCCTGGGGCCATGGGGACAGAGGCTCTTCTGGCTGGGAGAGGAGACCAGGGAGTTGCTCCAGGGAAGGCGTCTGCAGTGCAGGGGATGGCAGAGAGCTGCCTGAATCCTCACCTTCCCATGGCGCTTCTGGGAGCAGATCCCTTTCACTCCCTGCCCACATCTCTGTTGCCTGGAGCTGTCCCTGCCAGGGGCTGGTTCTCTGTCCCCACGTCTCCTCCCTGTCCGTGCTCAAACACGCAGTCCCCCCCACTGTGTGCTCAGCTCTGCCCTGCAGACCCCTCCTGGCAGCAGGGCACTGCCCACGGATACTTCTGTGTCTGCAGAGGCTGAGGAGCAGCTCAGACAAGTGCTAATGAGAACTGGGGTCTCTGTGCCTTTTCCACAAGGCAGAAGGAAATTCCCATCTCCCACTGCCCACCTAGCCACCTTCTCCTTCGGGTAAATGCTGCCTTGCTGTCCTTCTTCAAAAGGACCCTCTGGAAATGTCCTGGGGATGAACATTTGATGTTCTTCAGTGGCCCGACTCTTGGGTACGTGAGCATCTACGTGACGTACTTTTACAACCAGGTTCTCTACCCGGGCAGCAATATCTTGCCACAATGTGGCAGCCCAGATGGGTTTGCCTCTGTGCTGCCAGTTGCTCTGCTTCCATTGCTGCAACCACCCGCACAGGGCATTTGCCAGCATCCATGAGTCAGTACAGAGATGGAGCATTGACCACTTTTCTCGTTCAGCAATATCTAAAGCCAGCTGGATGGCTTTCACCTCTGCAAACTGACTCAATTCACCTTCTCTTTCAGCAGTTTCTGTGACTTCTTGTATAGGACTCCATACAGGAGCTTTCCACCTCCGATGCTTCCCCACAAGACAACAGGACCCATCAGGGAACAGGGCATATTGCTTCTCATTTTCTAGCAGTTTATTATACAGTGGGGCCTCTTCAGCACACATCACCTGCTCCTCTGGTGATATTCCAAAATCTTTGCCTTCTGGCCAATCCATGATCACTTCCAAGATTCCTGGGCAACTGGGGTTTCCTATTCGGGCCCGTTGTGTAATGAGTGCACCCCACTTACTCCACGTAGCATCAGTTGCATGATGTGTAAAGGGGACCCTCCCTTTGAACATCCAGCCCAACACTGGCCGTCAGGGTGCCAGGAGGAACTGTGCTTCAGTACCAACCATTTCTGAAGCAGCTCGAACACCTTCATATGCTGCCAATATCTCTTTTTGAGTTGGAGTATAGCGGGCCTCGGATTCTCTGTATCCCCGACTCCAAAACCCCAGGGGTCGACCTCGAGTCTCCCCCGGTGCTTTCTGCCGGAGGCTCCAGGTTCTCCCTGGTTGTGGTGTAGAGCACATTTTTTACATCTTGTCCTGCCCGGACTGGCCCAAGGGCGACTGCATGAACTGTGACCCGTTTCATTTGTTCAAAGGCTTGTTGTTGCTCAAGGCCCCATTTGAGGTCGTTCTTTTTCCGGGTCACTTGATAGAGAGGGCTTACGATGAGACTGTAATTTGGAATATGCACTTTGGAATATGTAATTTGGAATAAGGCACTGCTTCCCTTAGCAGACATCACCTTAAGACACCTGATTATGCTGGACAGGGAGTCCTGCGGGGCTGTGAGCATCCCTCCAGAAGGGCACAGCTCTCCTGTAGGACCTTGGAGATGTCTGAGAGCACCTGATCTGCCCATGCCAAACAGCATCCTTGCCCTGTCCTCTTCCTCATACTTTGCAGAGCTGTGCTGGAAAGGAGAGGTGTTTTGAACTCTGCACCTGGAACAGCACCCCTCTGCTCCCAGGACAGTCAGGTGTCTTTTCCAGAGCAACCTCTGGGTGCAGTCCTCCTCCAGCTGAGAGCGGTGCAAGCCCAGAGCAGCTGGGCACCAGGGTGATGGACAGAGCAGCCCTCCTGGATGGGACCACTGATGGAGGTTTGCACTGAGAGCAATGGGGCAACGGGGGAATGTAACCCTTTCCAAGACCATTTCCCAAGTGGGATGGGGGTGTCTGAATACTAAAACACAGTGTAATGAGACACATTTGTTACACTTCATCTCCCACCTTCCTCTGGGGAAGAAATCATCCTTCTGGGCTTTTTGCCCTCCGCTCCAGTGCAGCACAGGGAACTCCTCCCCAGGAAGCCTCCCTCCAAACACACTGGGCTGTTGCTGCCTCCATGGGTCATTGCTGGAAAGCAGGGCTGACCCTTCAGGAGCCCCTGGGGAGAGGGCATGGCTCTGCACAGCACACTCAGCCAGCACAAACCAGAGCTGAAGCCTTGGAGCTGTGTAACAGTCCCCCAGGGAAGAAAAGCACCCTTAGGTAGTTCACAATGAATGAATGAAATGTGGCTCAGAGAAGCTTCTCTGAATTTTTCTCTTTTATCTCCTTTGGCAGTTTCCATGACCGAAAGCACCAGATGTCCAACAGCAGCTCCATGAATGAGTTCCTCCTCCTGGCGTTCGCAGACGGATGGGAGCTGCAGCTCTTGCACTTCTGGCTCTTCCTGGCCATCTACCTGGCTGCCCTCCTGGGCAACGGCCTCATCATCACTGCCGTAGCCTGCGACCACCGCCTCCACACCCCCATGTACTTCTTCCTCCTCAACCTCTCCCTCCTCAACCTGGCCTCCATCTCCACCACTCTCCCCAAAGCCATGGCCAATTCCCTGTGGGACACCAGGGCCATCTCCTACTTTGGATGTGCTGCACAGCTTTTTCTTTCTCTTCTTTGTTGTAGGGGAGTATTTTCTTCTCATTGTCATGGCCTATGACCGCTATGTTGCCATCTGCAAACCCCTGCACTACAGGACCCTGCTGGGCAGCAGAGCTTGTGTCCACATGGCAGCAGCTGCCTGGGGCACTGGGTTTCTCAGTGCTGTGCTGCACACGGCCAATACATTCTCACTGCCACTCTGCCAAGGCAACGTCCTGAACCAGTTCTTCTGTGAAATGCCCCAGATCCTCAAGCTCTCCTGCTCAGATGCCTACCTCAAGGAAACTGGGCTTCTTGTGGTTAGTGCCTGTGTAGTCTTTGGGTGTTTTGTTTTCCTTGTGGTGTCCTATGTGCAGATCTTCAGGGCCGTGCTGAGGATCCCCTCTGAGTAGGGATGGCACAAAGCCTTTTCCACGTGCTTCCCTCACCTGGCTGTGGTCTCCCTCTTTATCACCACGGTAGTGTTTGCCTACCTGAAGCCGCACTCCTTCTCCTCCCCATCACTGGATCTGGTGGTGGCAGTGCTGTACTCGGTGGTGCCTCCAGCAGTGAACCCCCTCATCTACAGCATGAGGAACCAGGAGCTCAAGGATGCAGTGTGGAAACTGGTGACTGGATGGCTTTAAGCAGCAATAAACTGCCCATCTTCTTCTGTATATCACTCACAGTGTAAAGCACTATAGGCCCAGCCTGACTTTGGTAGTTTGTCTGGTTTGGTTTGGTTTGGTTTTTAGCTTTTCTTCATTGCAATAATGTTGTCCACAAAGAAATGCCATTACTCATACCATTCCTAAGTCAGTATCTACCTGTCCTGTGTGACCCAGAGACTGTGTAATGACGAGCTGTGCTCTCTGTGTTTTAAAACAAAATAAACAACCCTGCAGTGACCTGTTTGTCTGAGGTCCTTTACTGAGACCTTCTCTGGAGCTGCAGGGGCAGTGCCTGTGTGCAGAGGTGGAGGGGAAAAGAGTCCTGGCACAGCAGCACTGCCAGGCAGCACCAGCACTTGGTCTTTCCGAGCTGCTCACTTTCCTCTTCCACTCGCTCCTTCTGAGCCTTGTGTTGGTGTAAGGCCTGAGAGCACTGGCAGCTTGATATAGTCCTGGTGTGTGGCAGTTTGTGCCAGCAGGCAGGGACAAGCAGTGGGTGCTTCTGTGACAGAGCTGACGTCCATAACAGCATTGCCATCATGAAAGGGCAGTTGCTGAAGGCTTAGGTCTCACCCACTGTGGACAGCTTCATTGCAAATGCTCCATCACGCTTCCTTGGCTTTCTGGCCTGTCCCTTTCATTACATGCTATCAAAGGCGGTGGCCTGCAGAGCATCTCCCCTGTGCAGTCAGAAGGGGTTCTGCAAGCATCAGTGACATTGCCCTCGAGAAGAAGAAGGCATTTTTCACCTTTCACAAGGCACAGAGCACATCTCGGGAACATGAATGCACTCGCTGGCACACACACCTCCAAGTTTCGTCTTTCTGAACTTCCTTCACAATCACCACTGCTCTCTCAGCCTCAGCATCCAACCGGCGTTTTGCCCGACTGTTTGTCTGTCCATCCAGGCTGTAATGGCCTAACTTGAGTAGAAGACTATTGAGGGAGACCACGCCAAGAGCCCTGCTGAAGCGGAGGTAAACGACATCCACTCTTCTCCCCTCATGCACCAACACAGTTACTTCACCATGAAGGCAATCAGGCTGGTGAGGCATGATTTACCCTTGGGGAGTCCATGCTGACTGCTTTTGGACATGATCTTTCTTTCAGCTGGCCAGAAATGTCAGCCATGAGGAGGCATTCAGTGGCTCCCTCCTCACCAAAGGGAGCTTGTACAGCCTGCGCTTCCCTGCCTTGCACTTTTGGCTGCCTTCCAAGATGGGTGCAGCACTTGCTTGTCCTCACTCACATAAGACCTTCACCAGTCCCATGACCTTTCAAAAGGGATACTCAAAGAAATGCCAGTCTCCCCCTGTAACTCCATTACCAGTATTCTGCCTGTTATACAGTGTATTTAGTTTCACTAGTCTTTCATATACTTTCACCTATCCTGATAGAGTGGCCATTTCTAAAATCGTCTTTGTGGATGCAGACTGCCTAGGCAAAGGCCCTTGCCATTTTTCTCCAGTTTTCTCCTCCCCTTAATCTTTGTTCCTTCAGATACCTCTCACCTATGCAACTGCTTTAAGCCCCAGGGAGTTCAAAGCTTGCCTGTCTTTCAGTAGTCTAATTGTCTCTTTAACCAACACTTTAGTTGTTTTCCTATCTATCTGTTTGCACCTATCTATCTAAAACATTTCTCCTAAGAATATCCCTTGTAGAAAGGCAACCTCCTTAGAGGCAGCTTGTACTGAGCATATGGTTACAGAGTGTGTTTTATTGTTTGTGGAACTTTATCCTGCTTCTCTTTTCTTTAATAATTGCAAATAGGAAAAATTCTTCTGTGCCTGTCTGCAGCCAGTTCTCGAAGGAGAGCAGGTGGGAGATGGTGCAATGGAGCACCATCCAGCTACAGAGATCAGTGCAGAAGTCTGATGCAAAGAACAGTGATGGAAGTCCCAGGGGGCCAATGTCAGAAATGGTGAGGTTTGGGACGTGTGGAGCAAAGTTGTCCATGCAGTGCCCCTCAAAGGACTGCTTTTCCTACCTGTCCAGACCTCCCGAGCAGACACTCTGGATCATCAACACCTGGAGAATGCTTCTATCACCTCTTCTTTAACCTCAGAGTTAATACAAAATATCCTTTAAAATAAGAATTCATTTTTATTAGATGCACTTTGAAATCTTTCTCCTTAACTACACTATGATCTGATCTGAATTCTCTCAGTGCCAGAAGGCACACAAGGCGCGAACATCGTTTTTCCACTTCGATCGGTTCTCAGCCTGTTCTTAATCCTTTCTGATGGAGTGTTCTGGGTCTTGATGTCTTTCCTCCTGTCTATCAGCTTCCAGGTGTCTTCACTTTTTTTGAAAGTTGATGCTCGTCGTTTCTGCAACTTTTTATTTTTTCCGAGAGGAGGTAGTTGGCCTCCTGCCCAACCCCCATGACTTGGAGGGCCAGTGGTTTTTCTGTCAGGGTGGCCTTCCCTTAGGCTGCGTTGGTTCGCAGCACCTTCTTCAATTTTGTCCGGTGCACCCTCCAAAGAGGGATCCCCTATCCACCACCCAGGGGACGCGCCTTCTAGCCGTGCAGCCCCAGCCGAAGGTAACTACACTATGAAACCTCTCTAATTAGCTGTACAAGTCATGAAGACTTGAAGAAAATCACAGGAAGAGACAGGGCTCGTTAGGGCTTTCTGTATTTTAATGAGCCCCATGGTGTATTTGGGGCTGATGCCTTGAACCTCAGATACGGAGAGGAGATTGAACAAACTGCTCAAGAAGTCCAAGTCAGAAGCTAAACCCAAAGTACCTTGAAGCACTAATGGGTCCCATGAGGACCATTACTGACAAAGCCTCCCCAGGGACTCCTTAGAGCAGGTAATTGGAGGCCATGATTGCAGGCAGGCAGAGGCTCTGTGCAGGCAGCTGTAATGCTGAGCAAACCCTTTGGTTTCTTTTGTGAAGCAGAAAGGCCAAGCCCTTATCTGCAGGCCCTGGGAAGGCAGATCCTGTCCCTCCCGCGTGGCTCAGGGCTCTTCCTGGGGGCAGTGGGGTGTGAGGGTGAGCAATGCCAAGTGTAGGAAAACTGTACAACACCTCCCGGCCTCCCCAAGCAGGGCTGAGGAAGAAACAAAGGCCAGAGCCTCAAAACAACTTTTGCCTGGTAGGCCTCGATGCCGGAGGCAGCTGCCATAGCCAAGAGGGCAAAGACCTCGGTCTTGTTGGGCCTTTCAGCCTTGCTAGAGCCCTTGGCCACATCTGCTGCAGGCTGTCCTACACTGTCCAAAGCCTGCACCTCTTTGCCTTCAGGCTCTTGACATCCATCTTGCCTTCCTGCCTAGCTCTCAGACCAGCATTTCAATATCTTCACTGATGTCTCTGCACGCTTGCTGGCTTTCCCTTGAAACACAAAGCCATGGGCTGATCCAGACACCCTCTGGGTCACCTCTTGCACCACAAGGCTACCCTTTCAGTGACATTTCTTTTTCCTCACATCCAGTCTGAACCTTCCAAGCTGCAGTTGTGGAGGCTTCCTTCTCTTCCCACTGCCAGGAAAAGCTCCATCACCTCTGAGGTCACCCTTCAAGCAGTTGCACGCTACTACTAGAGTGCCCTGAGCCTCCACTTCACCAGGCGAAAGAAGCCCAGGTCCCTCAGCCTCTGCACAGAGACCCAGACCCCCATCCTGAGATGCTGGTGGGCAGAGGCTGTTGGGGGGGTTACCCAGAGGGCAGAGGCACCAGGAGGAGCGTGAGCCTGCTGCTGTACCTGCCATGGCAGTTGGGCAGTGTGGGGTTGATTTGGGGCAAACAGCATTCTGAGGGGTCCATCCCCATGGCGATCATTCCGCCAGCACCTGCTTCAGCCAGCCTTGCAATGGTTTGATTTTTCAAACCACAACAACTTCCCACATCCATGATTTTCCATCCTGCTGATTATTTCGTGCCCTCAGTGTTGGTTTCCCAGCCCCACAATGGTTCCCCGTCCCAGTGATGATTTCCCATCCCAATGATGGTTTGCTACCCCAGTGGTCTCCCATCCCAAACATGATGCTTTGGGGGAGGCGAATTTCCTGTCCAAGGGGAAGGGATGGGGCCAGCCCCAGTGGCCCTGTGATGCCAACATGCCTGTGCTGCCCCATCCTGCCCTGGTGGTTGGGATGGGGGGTTGGGGGTGGGGGCACTTCTGGGTTGTTTTTGTCCTCCCCTCTGTGCCCTGGGAGGCAACTGCTGCTCCCAACTGTGGTGGAACCAGTGCCGGTACCGGTACTGTGTAGCCATGATGGGGAGCTGTCATGAAAATTTGGCAAGTGGGCTATGCTGACTGAGGAGGGAAGCTGGGACGCAGAGTATAGCACTACAAGAGGAATTCTTGCATTCGTGCGCATGAGATGTCCCATTCAAACCGGGGCACCACAAATGCAGTTTTACACATGCTTCTTATGCCTTTCAAGCGTTCAGGTCCAATACAATTTTACCAATTGCTGCTTAACACACACACAGGTTGCTTTTTTGCAAAGCAACTCTAATTCTGTGGTGTCGTCATCCATCTGCTGCTTTCTTGATCTTGGCATCCCTGGAGTTGGTCTGGCTGCAGATCCTGGTCTCTGATGGCAGATAAGGGGAGGGTTTCACAGAGGTGTCGGAGGGGCTGGGATGCTGGCGTGAGCTGGGTCATCCAGGGGCATCCTTTCTTCTTCAGGGTGGGGGCTGTCCTTCTCCTCCTTGCAGTGAGCTGGGGCCCTTTAGTCATGCTGACTGAACCATGACTGTGCAGTATACAATGTCAACTAGATGTTTATCTATCTGTCTGTCTTCAGGAACTTGACCCAATTTCATACTCTCATGACTAATTGCTGCAATAGTTAGGGCATGAGATTTTCCTAAGAGAGCCCCTGGGGTGTCCCTCTGTGGGGGTCCCCGGGAGGTACTTGCGGGGGTTGCTCGTAGATGGGTGGGAGCTGGAGGTACTGGGGGCGATGGTAGCAGCGTGGGGTGGGGATGCTGTTCCTGGGGACACCAGTTCCAGCCTGCGGTGGGGATGCCGGCAGTGGGGCTGTCAGCAGCAGGACAGGGCAGAGATACCAGGGGTGTTGGTACCAGGCCGGGGCGGGGATGCCAGTTCCGGGGTGGTGGTTCCCGTTGGGAACCGCAAAGTGGTGCCGCCTTTCATAGGGGTGGCCGCCTTTCACCAGGGAATGAAACGGAGGGACAAGGAGCACTAGTTCAGAGCCAGCCCGTGGCTGTATCTTGGGGGCAGAAAAAATTCATTGGAAATGAACCTGTAAGAGACCAGGTGCTTTGCTCCACGAGTCTCATGGACACAGTCTTGTACCTGGGAAGAGTGGAAAAGAAACCCTCAGCAACCCAAATGTGGCAGCCAAAGCTGGGAACAGGCATGCTTACAGCCCTGGGCAGGTTTTTATTCATCCAGCTGGTGTGGCTCAGGGAGGAGGCGGGAGCTCTGACGGCAGATGAGCAGCCCTTTGCCAGCAGTGCATGGGGAAGCCCAGCGGCTGATGGCTGCAGGAGGTGCCCGGGCCAGGGCAGCTGTGTGGCCTCCAGGGGACTCATCCCCATGTGGGCCCATGTCACAAAGGGGCAGTGATGCAGCACCCACCCGGTGCTTGTGACCTCACCTGGCCAGGGCTTGGAATCCGGAAAAGCAGGCCAGCGAAAGCTAGTTGGGCTGAGCTGCCCTTCGGGATAACTCGGCTCCTTCCATTGCTACTTGCGTACCCACTTTTTTCCAACCCTTTATCATTTCCTGCCCACTTCTCCTCAACTTCCATCCTCGGTCAAAGGTAATTATGATTTGACTTTCAGGACACATCATAGAGTAGGTAGATATGGGATAAAAGTATAGGCTGGTCTGTGCCTTCCGAGCTCTAGGCTGAGCTATTACACCTTTCTAGGCTGGCCAGATATGGGCTCTGGGTAGAGTTCCTCTTTGCGAATTCTTATATTTCTTTACCATATCCCAGGATAGGTAAGTAGGGGGGTGGCAGTGTAGTCTGAGGCGTTGGGCTCAGCCTGGAATGACAAGAAGCCCACCCTGACTGATGGGGTAGGAAGGGAGACAGAAAAGGAGGACGCCAAAGGCAGCCATTAAAGTAGCGGCCAAAAGCCGGTCACTCCTGTGTACAAGGTGGGAAAGTGTGGGCTGGAGACCAGAGGGCTCTGCTGCTAATGCTGGCCACAGGTAAGCAGCAGGTCCCCTTCAGAGAAGGTGACACGCAATGCAGTCTGTCAAAAGGGCCTTGGTAATTGCTGTCAATTGGAGTCCTGTGACAGGGACAGCAGGGCCGTCAGCCTGCAGCTCTGCAGCACTTACAAGTACCACTGAAACACTTCTGATGGCAGACGTTGATCTGTGGGTTTCATTTGGAATTTTGGAATTTGGGAATTTTTTTCAATCGTTTTGTTGAACTGCAGTTATTTCCTTGCAATCATCCAGGCTCGCCCAGGTGTTTTTGATTAGACACAGGAAAACACGTTTTGTCCCTCCCCTGCCACTATGGACAAGACTTTGAAAGAGGACTTTGCTCGTAGAAAGGTCTGACATCAGTAGGGTTACCTTCTGGGCTAGGGACTTCCTTGTTTTCATCAAGTTACAATCAGGAAAAGGGAAGACTTGACCTGATAATCCAGTTCAGGAGTCTAGAGGGAAAGGAAGGTAGCCTGAGGCACAGAAATCAGAGTGTGGGTTTCATGGTGTTTTGGCAAAGTAAGCAGGGCAACAGACTCTTTTCCAAAACTGTTTCTTGACCAGTCATTGTCAATGGCAGTGTTAGGCTTCCCCCAGTGGTTCTGTGTTGGAGGTTAGAGCTGCTTGTCCTGGGGGCTCCTGTACAGAACTCGACTTTTAAAAGATGCTTTCATGCAACAGCATCATCTCGTCTCTTTTCCAATGTCATTTCCCTGCAGCCATTGCCGAGGGAATGGCTCGGCCACAGAGGATCCTCTTTCCCCCGGAGAAGCTTTGCATGGCCTGGCAGCAAAGACAGAGAGCTGGAGCAGGACTCCACAACCTGGGCAACACGTGCTACCTCAACTCCGTCCTGCAGTGCCTGACGTACACACCCCCTCTCGCCAACTACCTGCTGTCTCGTGAGCACAGCCGCTCGTGTCAGTATTTTTATGAACAGCTCCTTGCAAATCTGGTGGGCTCTTCCCAAGGATTCCCAGCATCTGGAATTTGGTTGAGGACAAAAGCAGCCCTCCTCTGTCAATCCCCCGAGTTGGTGTGCTTTGAACACTCAAGCCTAGAAGCCCCTTGTCCTATCTTGGTGTGTTCATCTTCAGAAAGGCACCTCTTTCTAGCCCCCGCTCTCGGTCCCTATGCCTGCAAGTTAAACTCTCTTTGCTTCTTGCACAGAAAACTTTTGTCAGTTCAGCATCCCTCTGAAGAAAGTTTTCTGTGCACTGAAATGTCCCAGGCTCGGTGGGCCATTGGCACCTCGGGAGAAGAGGAGTGGGGGCTGTCCTTGTAACTTCAAGATCTCCACTAGGTTTCCCACCGCTCTGGATATCTTGCTAACCTGAGAAGCTTCCCTCCCTCCCTTCCTCTTCAGGTCGCCAGCAAGGCTTCTGCATGATGTGCAGAATGGAAGCGCACGTTAACAAGGTCCTGCATTCCTCAGCCAGTGCCATCCAGCCTTGGACTGTAGTCAATGTCCTCCCACGTGAGTCATTCCAGGTGCTTTTACAGGTTTCCTTCCCTTCCTGTGGGGGACAACTACTAACTTCTTCTTTCTTAGGAATAGGAGAACATTTCCAGCATGGCAGGCAGGAAGACGCCCACGAGTTCTTACGCTGCACTGTCGATGCCATGCAGAGAGCTTGTCTGAGTGGAAGCAGCGAGTAAGCACGAGCAAATTCCCTTTTCAATGCTCCTGAGCCCTTTGGACTCCTTGGCGTACTCCCATCAAGGAAACCCTACAGACGGGGTTTTCAGACAAAGCAAAACTCTTGGAGGAGAAAATTCTCTGCCCTACTTCTGACCTCCCTGCCTTACCCTTTATTAACAGCTTGGATGTCTCTTCTCAAGCAACTACCATCGTCCACCAAATATTTGGGGGCATGCTGAGATCCAGAGGTACTTTTCCATGACTATTGCTCTCCTTGGAATTGTCTGTGTCCTTCTCTCTGCCTGTGATAAACAGCTCATTGTGTGACTGGCGTAGCAGGTATGGAGGCCGTAAACCGGCGCAGTCAGTCGACTTCCCCTATCGCTAAGCATTTTGATTTGCCTTGCAGTCACGTGCTTGAGCTGCAAAGCGGTTTCCGATTCCTACGAGGCCTTCCTGGATGTTCCTTTGGATATAAATGTAAGAGGGTTTGTAACTGGGATTCAAGACATCCCAAGGCCCCTGTAGCTTTCCAGAATAAACGCAGGTGGTGTAAAAACAAATACTGCAACCCCAAGAGAAGAGAGCTTGGTGGTGGGTGGGAAGTGGAATGGACTGTGTCCTTCCGGGGAGGCCATGGCAGTGGTCTCCCTCTAGGTGCTGGCTTTAAGCTGGACAAGCACGCATTATCCTCCCTGCACCCTTGAGGGACTCTCATCCTTCTTCCCTTTGCCCTCTCTCAACACCCGTCTGTCTCCCAGGCGGATGCGTTGTGTTGTTTTCATTACGATGACCCTGCACCCCATCGGTAGCTGAACTGAGTGGTGCCACAGAGAGGTCTCTCTTGATAGCCCTGGGCATTCCTGGGAAATGAGGGAAATGTTTAGCATAATACCCTCTTTCTGCCTCCTTCTGGACACTGCTTGTGGGTTCACAGTGGGTCTCCTCAGCCTCAGCTACCTGGGCCTTCTTGGCAGCTCTTAGCTAAGTGTTTGGGCAAGGGCGTTTCCCCGAGCTCAGTGCTCTCCTTTCTCCCTCCTCCAGGCAGCCTCATCTGTCACCACAGCTCTGGAGGACTTTGTCAAACCCGAGCAGCTGGATGGTGAAAACTGCTTTAACTGTAGCAAGTAAGATGATTACTAACGACATATTAATGCTAGATCCTTCATGAAGGTGCTGCATGTCATCGTGCATAAGTCATCTTTTCAAGGAGGTTTAATGCACAATAATGGATCGCAGCTGTTGTTTAATCTGGCACTTATGGTTCTGAATAGCCTTAAAACAGCATCAGGATGTGTGAGACAGGAAAGCTTGTCTTGCCTTCTGGCGGGGAAAAAGGCTGCCCTTCAGCATCTGGCTCTGTGCTTGGTTTCAAGGTGTGACAAGATGGTTGCCGCCTCCAAGAGGTTTACAATCCATCACGTGCCCAAGGTTCTCACCGTGTGTCTGAAAAGGTTTGAACATTTCACCGGCAGGAAGATCAGCAAGGTGCGTACGCAATTGGAGTGCAACTTTCTCTTCCTGGAGCGGGAGATTTCCCAAAGCAGTATGGGAAAGAACAGTTTCCTGCCACCCAAACCATTACATGCTGAAGGCTATTCCATGTACTATCTCAGGATCATTTCTGAGCCTTCTTGGTCTCTCCGTAGGTGGTGGAGTATCCTGAGTACTTGGATCTTCGGCCATACACATCTCGGACAGCAGGAGAACCGCTCCTCTACGCCTTGTATGCTGTCCTGGTACACAGCGGTGTTAGCTGTCATGCAGGACACTATTTCTGCTACACCAAGGTCAAGAGCAACTTCCTTCCTAGCAGGGGAAAAATGTGTGCTGGGGAAGGCAAACTTTCACAGCAGGGTTACTGGCAGCCAAGGTTCTGGGGGAGAAGGTCTCCTTCCCGGCTGCGTTGGATTTCTTTTGGCGTCCTCTTGGTTCTGTAGTTTTCTGCCTGGGTTATCCCTGAGAAACCAGGCAGTTCATCTCCAGCTATCGATGCCTTTCTTTGCAGGCCAGCGATGGACTGTGGTACAAGATGAACGATGCGTCTGTGGATGGTTCTGACATCAACACAGTTCTCAGGCAGCAAGCCTATCTACTGTTCTATGTCAGGTAATAACCAGTATTCAAATGTGTTCCGAATACGTTTCCTTCTCCTGGCTTTGCTCTTTTTCTTCTCATCCTCCTGAGTGTTTCTCTTTCGGTCCTAGGAGACAGTTCCTACCTGCATCATTCAGTGCTGTCAAGTCTGAACTACCCCACCTCCGTCCTTACCTTTCCTTGCCGGGCTTTCGGCTCCTGCCCTGCTGTAAACTGCTCCTTGTCTGCTCTCTGAAGCTGGCTAATGTAGAGAAGAGTACTTAAAGGGGGCCTCCAGGAAAGATGGGGAGGGACTCTTTGTCAGGGAGTGTAGTGATAGGACGAGGGGGAATGGTTTTAAACTGAACGAAGGAAGATGTAAATTAGGTATTAGGGAGAAATTTTTTACGGTGAGGGTGGTGAGACACTGGAAGAGGTTGCCCAGAGAAGCCGTGAATGCCCCCTCCCTGGAAGTGTTCAAGGCTAGGTTGAATGGAACATTGAGCAGCCTGATTGAGTGGAAGGTATCCCTGCCCATGGCAGGGGACTTGGAACTAGATGATCTTTAAGGTCCCTTCCAACCCCAACCGTTCTGTGATTCTACGATTCTATGAAATGGAGGCCGTAGGGGGTATAAAGACAAGGACTTGCTCTGACAGGTGTAGACCTGGTGGGAAGACCCAATCGAATTTCTCATTTGTAGTCTCGGTTACGTCTTCTCTCTGTCATAGAAACTGCTCCAAGAAAATGACTGAACTCCAGGGGAGGCTGCAAGAACAGACCTAAATGGAGATCGCTCTTTGTTTCTCCAGGTGCTCTGATTTGAAAACTGGAGAAAGGGCTTCTTCCTCACCAGCACCATCATATGCCCGTCCCTTCCTCAGTCAGCGGGGAGCTGACAGCAAACAGGCGTGCTCTGTGGGACCACAGGGTCTGCCTCATCGGACTAAGGTAACTGTGGGGAGGTGGGTCAGGGCAGCAGGTGGACAGTGGATTTCTTTCTGGGCTCTTGGCATTGCTCTCTTTTCCCTCCCACACTGCAGCTTTCTTCACAGCCCCAATGCTGCTCCCTCTCAAAGCATCCCACTTGTCTGCCTTTTGGCCCTTTGGGCTTTGCAGCCCTCCAGGAGAGCCTTTGGGAGGCCCTTAGCTGTCCCCTCCCACAGCTTCTGGGCTTTCCTCACTCTTCTGGTCCTTTCGGGAGGAAAGGGCAGGACCTTTTCACAGCTCTCTTTGCAGGACGTGGCGCTGGGCATGGAGGAGTCTGCAGAGGACAGCAGCTCCTCTGCAGCAGCCAGCAAGAGCCAGCTAACCTGGGCAGGTGCACGGGAGGCATCTGCAGGCTGGCCGGGCTTCATCTGGCCAGGCAGGCTCAGCATCGCCTCCTACGTTGGCTCCTGCTTGCATCGCTTCTTCTGTGGCTGTGTAAGGCTGGTGTCCAGAAGGAAAGCTGCGTGCCCGCTGTGCTCTCAACCATGTGAGTGTGTGCTGCACACCATGCGAGAAGACATCATCAAAGAAGAGCATGGATTCAGCCCTTGTTCCCACTGCCAGAAGAGTGGAGCCAAGGAGAGAGCCCGGAGCAGATCCCCGCAGTGGGGAAAAGATCTCCGCAGCTGGTGCATGGACACCACAGACTATGACCACTCAGCAGGGAGGAGGAGGAGGAGAACTGGTCCTCCAAGGCGTGATCACGCTCCCAGAGATGATGCAGCTGCAGGGCCCTCCAAAAGCAGCTCCCAGTTGGCTCCTGCATCCAGTGCTTCCCGGAAGCAAACCCTGCCAATGCAGAGAGAGCAGAGCACATCTCTGCGGCAGGGCTATGATCTCTGCAGCCGGTTTGTGGAGATCACGGACTACCCCTGCTCAGCAAGGGTGAGGAGGAGGGTGAGAACAAGTCCTCCACATCGTGACCGAGCCCCGAGGGATGACACAGCTCCAGCGCCCTGCAACTCCAGCTCCAAGTGGGCTCCCACACGCAGGGCTGCTCAGAAGCAAACCCTGCCAATGCAGAGAGAGCGGAGCAGATCCCCACAGCGGGGCTATGATCTCCGCAGCCGGTTTGTGGAGATCACAGACTACCCTTGCTCAGGAAGGGGGAGGAAGAGGGTGAGAACAAGTCCTCCACGACGTGACCAAGCCCCAAGGGATGACACAGCTCCAGGGCCCTCCAACACCAGCTCCAAGTGGGCTCCTGCACCCAGGGCTGCTCGGGAGCAAACCCTGCTGAGGCAGAGAGAGCGGAGCAGATCCCCACAGCAGGGCTAGGATGTCTGCAGCCAGTTTGTGGACACCACAGACCATGACCCCTCAGCAGAGAAGAGCAGGAGGAGGCGGGTTTCAGCGCCCCAGAGATGCATGCCAGACAAAGGCTCGGGGCGCTGCGGTGGTGACAGGGGCAGATTGTGACCATGACTGAAGAAGGAGCACAGCATCTTTCTGCTGCTGTGCCAGAGAGGAGCAGGAGAAAAAAAAGGAGGAAGAGAAAACGAGGAAGCACCAAAACTGCCCCCAGCAGGGACCAAGCTGCACAAAGGGCACCAGCAGCCCACCCTGTCCCCCCTCCCAGTGCTGCCTCTGGCCAGGAAGAGCTCAGAGAGACCTTCCAGAGACTCGGACAGCTCTGCCGGCTAGCCGGCCTGCCCACATGTCCCGCGAGGAAGAGCTTTAAGCCCTGGTCAGCTCTTGGGATCGCCTTGCAAAAACAACACTTGGTACCAACAGTCAGAAAAGCCAAAGCCAGAATTAAAACCACTCGTTGGCCTTGCATATGTAATTGATGGGGTGTTTTCTTCTCTGTAGGTTTTGGGGCAATTGGAGGAAATGCCCAGTGTGGGAGGTTTATGTCATGGGATTTTGAAAGCTGTGTGCTTGCACGTGCCCATCTTGCAATCTCTTCTTGTCAAATATGGAGTTCAAGTCATTCAAACAGAAATGGGCTGGATGAGATGACAGCGAGTGGGACTGAAACGGGCTGAACGGCCGGGCCCTGAGGGTGCTGCTCAGTGGCACCAAGCCTAGTGCGAGGCCAGTAAGCAGGGGTCAAGACTGGGTCCGATCTTGTTTAACATCATCCTTAATTAATGTTCTGGAGGATGGGGCAGAGTGCACGCTCAGCAAGTTGGTCGATGACACCAGACTGGCAGCAGTGGCGCTTAGGCCAGGGGGTCGTGCTGCCATCCCGAGGGACCTGGGCAGGCTGCAGAGATGGGCTAACAGGGCCCTCATGCCCAGACCAGAAAGGGGACGTGCAAAGGGTGCTGTGCGGGTGACGAGCAGCGGCACAGGCTGCCCAGGGAGACTGTGGAGTCTCCATCCCTGGAGATGTTCCACAGCCCTCTGGACATGGTCATGGAAAAGCGGCTGCAGGAGGCCCTGCTTGAGCAGGGGGGTTGGACCAGGTGACTTCGTCCTCCAGCTGACCTCCCGGCCAGCCTCAAGCAGCCGCTGATTCTGGGAAATGGATGCCTGGAAGAGGACCCAGCCACCAACGCTGTCACCCTCAGGCGGCCATCGACAGCTCCACCAGCAAGCTGCAGCCGTGGAGAGGAGCCAAGGGAGAAAACTGCTCCAGACACGCAAGAGCTTTAAATGGGCGGTTGCCTGCCGGTGACCTTTCATATGCCTTTCTTCCTAGGTTCATTCATTTCACTCCCACCAAACCCAAAGCCCCGGCTTACACATGGAAAGGGGCAAAACCCGCTGTGGGAGACAGCTGCTCTCCAGGTCCTCATTGCTGTCTGGAGCCCTCCGTGACCAGGAATGGGCAGTAGGTGCCTGCAGTGTATCCCATCTCTGGATGTGCCAGGGCAAACACCAAGCTCACAGCTGGCCCAAGTGAGTAACAGTTCTCCAGCCGTTCGTTCAGACAAGACAAACAGCCTTTCTTTTTTGCCCTGTGTCAGTGCAGTACAAAACAATCAGCTCCTCGGACTGAGGAGCCTCGGACTGAGGCAAAGGCGGCATTAAGTACCTCAGCCTTTTCCTCGTCCCTTGTCCCTGTTTCCCCCGCCTCCAATAAAGGGTGGAGATTCTCCCTAGCCCTCCTTCTGTTGCTAATGCATTTCCAGAAAGAGTTCCTATTGTGTTTGACAGCAGCAGCCAGATTCAGTTCCAGCTGGGCAGTCTCCTTCTCCCTCCCCTGCAGGAGCCCTGCCCTCCCGAGGTGAGATGTGGGGGCGGGGCGTTCCAGGGGGAGGGGCGAAACCGCGGGGGCGTGGCTGCGGTGGGGAGGCTGGGCTGTGAGGTCACAGACCCCCGCTGTGCGTCACCGTGATGTGCTCTGCTGTGTCGCGGGCACCACTCTGGCAGTGCCAGCAGCGGCAGCGGCAGCAGCAGCAGCAGCATGGTGCAGGCGTGGGGGGCTGTGGCCCCCATGCGCCTCCTTCTTCTCCTCCTCCTGGTGGCCCTGCAAGCCCAGGATGCACAGGCTGCTCCGTGGCGAGCGCGGGGATTAGGTAGGCAGGCGGGCAAGGGACGGCACCCAGCCCTGGGCAGCATGGAGCGGAGCCCACCGCACCTTGGGGTGACAGCAGGGCCAGGGCTGTAGTGAGGTAGGGCCGGGAGAGCAGTGGGGCTGGGCTGAGATGGGTGAGCTGTGGCCAGCTCCTCGGGCCAGCGGGAGGCAGATGCCCTGCAGGGAGGCACAGGGGCCGCATCCGCTGCAGGGGGCTTTTGCAGATGAACGGTGGTGCCTGGCCCTTCCATACAGCTCTGGCCCTGCCGCTCCCCAGCTGGGTCCCAGCTTTCAGCCTCGGGGACATCTGTCCTCAGGAGGTGTCCGCTCAGGAAGACGGGAGCATTCCTGCTCTAGCCCTGCAGTGCTCTCCTTGGGCAAACACAGGTCCCCGACACACAGCCCCAGCCCACAGCCCAGGGGAACAGACAGAGCAGCACTTGTGCAGCCTCTCACTGGCCAGCGGGCTCTTCTCCATGAGACGTGCGAATGATCATTTTTTTCCTCCAGTGCTTTCATGTGGGCTTCTTTTGTGCACAGCAGAGATCTCCCAGTAAGAAATCCCTGAGGGGCCGTATGTTTGTCCACCTGGTCCTTGAGGGGAGTTGCACGTGGCCTGGAAACGGTACTTTGATTGCTGCCAGGTGCCAGCCAACAGGTCACCCAGGCCCCTCTGCAGCTTTGGAAATCTCCCCCCACCCACGTCTGGGTGCCACGTCATTCCCTGACTCCCCTCCAGTCACTGCAGGTCACTGGGAAAGAAGTAGCTCACAACATCTAATGGAAATGTGCTTGATTACAGCTGTGCCTGTAGGCGACGGCCACCAGACGTCTCAGCCTGATCTTGTCCGGGAGCCTCAGGGCGATCCCACAGGTATGGCACTTGAATGCATGAGCATTTAGGGTTTCATATTCTGTTCGTATGAAATTTTACTTAATAATTTCTTGGCCGATGCTCAGACATGCAGAAGAGCAGAGAGGGAATGGGTCAGGCTGAGTGATGTCCCCTGGGACACTCTGCCTTGGGAAGCTGTCTTTGCCAGCCTCTGCCAGCCTGCGCTGCTTCCAGTGCCTGCTGCAAAGCCAGCGGGCTTGTTGGGGTTGAGTTTAGAGCTGGTGGGAGCTCCAGGGAGTCCTTTCTCCCGACAGTTCCGTGCACGGGTTGTTTTGGATCAGCATGCTCCAGGCACCCAGGAACTGTCTGCACGATGCTCCTGAGTGGAAGGGAGAGAGGAGTGCCATGGAGCAGTCCCGCGTTTGAACAGCATTCCCTGCCGTTCAGCTCTGAGGAAGTATACGGAACTACTTCACGGGAGCTGCTCTCTTCTGTTTGTTTCCAGACGTGGCAGGAGGCGATGGATATCCAGCTTCCCGGCTGGCTCCCAGGGCTGACACGCAGGGAGATCGCATGGGTACGTCATGGCTTTTTACTGCCTTTGCGAGCTGCCAGCTCCAAGCCCAAACGCATGCAGGTGTGAGAATATAGACCTGCATTGTGTGTGCCGTGACATTCCGTGATCCCCGTGTATGTTCTGCTGTTCAGTTATGATGGTGTATATCACAGTGTAGGATGGAAACGTGTCACGGGTGTTTGGTTGCAGATGTGGCTCCAGCTCCAGCTCCTCAGCTGGACCCTGTGCTGGAGCTCAGCTGGCATCCCAGGGGTGAGTAGTCAGTCTTGGCTGACTTCACAGACTAAGCACTCCTTTTCAGTATTTTAGTAGTGAGAAATTTAACTGGATCCTTTCTGTTAAGGTCCTCAAAGAGCAAAGTATAAAGCCAGACTAGGGCAATCTTCCCAGCAGTCATCGGAAGTCCTAAAGGAAATCCTGGGACAACTGGAGAAAGCGGCACATGGTGGGTGTATAGCACTCTTAACCAGAAGGCTTGGGAAGCTGAGGTTTTAGACACCCGTATGGACAAGCCATAGGCAGCCCAAGCAGAAAGGGCTCGATGAGAGCCTCGCTGCACTGACACTCGATTGCACACCTCGCAGGTGCTGGTGAGCTGCAGAGATGGTCCAGAGTCTCTGCTGCCAGTTGTGGTTCCGGCTGAGTCCCAGGCACAGCTGCTGCCCCAGTTATCCCATCGCTGGCCAGAGCTGTTCTGGGCAGACGCTGGTATCCAGCTGGCAGGAACTGGTGGTGCTCACACCTTGCTGCCAGTGGCCGGAGGGGAGAGAGCCCTTGGGCGGCAGAGAGGATGCACAGGCAGCTTGGGGTTGCTGAGAGCGGCAGACTTTGCCGGGGCTGCAGGCATGCCCTGGCCAGGGTCGGAGCAGCCCCGACTTCACCGCCTGGTCCAGCCCCGTTGTTCTCCTTGATGTTTGAGAACTCTGTGACGCCTCGGGGTCAGGGACAGGTGAAAGCTGGACACCCAGCTTGAGGCTGGACAGCTACCTTGAAGGCAGCTAAAATGAAAGGCTGTGCATTCAGTCTCGGGTGGTTTAGCTGTCTGTGTGTAGTTGTGCTTTAGATACCTTGTTTGTGGCTTTCCTCTTGTTTTGGGGGACTGCGGGCTCTTCACTGCCACTTGTGAAAGTGCCCAGAACATGGTTGCAAGAGCTTAGGGTTCATTCCACTATGTGGGGCTGTTACCCTTAGTGTGTGATGGAGTTGGCATGATGGGATGTGCTTCTCCAAAGGGCTCTTTCCCCACCTGAGTTGGCTGCAGCGTCCTCCTGTCCTCTCTGAGGGAAGTAATTTACCGTCATCTTGCAGTTTGCCCAAAATGAACTGAGTGGAATGTGAACAAGAAATGACCTGCAATCTCCCAGTCTCTCAGCAGGTCAGGTTTTGCTGTCTACTAGTAAACTGGAAAGTGTCCCGTGCTTAATTTTTTTTCCGTGAATGACACATTGTTTGGACCAGTGATGAGGTGCACCCCCAAACGCCCAGTCTTTGTTTCTAAGTGTTATTAATGTATTTTGCCTCCTGAAGATACCGTGTTCCTGAGGAGGAATGGTTACTTCTACTTAAACTGACCCACTTTCTTTCTAAAGAGATGGACCGTGAGACCGTTGAGAAGGAGGCGCTTGAGGAAGGAGGCAGTCCCTCAGTGCCAGTCTCTGATGGAAAAACGGGGGCAATTCAACCAACCGGCGTGGCAGGTAATTGCTGTCCCTCGGTCATCCAGTGTCATATCTCAAAATCCCTGGGTGTCTGCAGGCTCTTCCCCTGGTGCCGGCTACTGCACATGGTGTCAGCAGCCAAACTATTAGTGCAGAGCAAGTGTTCTGAAGGGAGCCAGGAGCGGCTCTCTGAGGATGGCTGTCATCTCGGGGGTGTGGAGGTTCTTGCCAGCAGTGTGCCAGAGAGACACCGGTAACCCTCTGTGGATGTGGTGAAGTGCTCGCCTCCCACTGCCCCCCCTTTCCCAGGAGTTTCAGAACTCTGCCATTTTGGGAACGAGGCCATCTGAACCTCGTTCAGTAGATGCAAGTGGTGCCCATGATGGAGGAAAGGCAAAGGGGGAGAGCGATGTTGAGGTGTCTCGTGAGAGGGCCTGACTCCGTCCCCTCGGGGTGTGGGTGCTGGGCTGGGGAGGGAGAGCTGGGGGTGGCACTCCCTGATGCAGGGATGGAGAAAGAGAGGCTCCAGAGTGCATTGGTTTGCAATGGCTTTGGGAGTTTCCTGTGTTTCTACTGAAATGTTGCAGCGCCAGGATGGTCACTCCTTCGGAGATGCTAACAAAGTGAGAGAGACCATTTCCTGGCAACGTCAGACCTCCTGTGAGATTGCCAGTCATGTGCAGGACACACTAACGTGCAGAATTGTTCCTCCAGGTGTGGATGGCAGGAGAAACTCAAATGCTGTGAATCCCAATGATTTCCAGAAATACTGCATAGAAGGCGCCGTGGCAGTCTTGGGCTCCTTGCTGTTTGGGATGGCATTGTGTGGTGTGATCTGTCTGTGGAGGAAGAGGAAACAGTGAGTTGTTGGGAGGTTTTTTGGCCAAACTTCTGTATGAGATGGCTGCTGTTGGTCATGAAGCATTTAGAGTATTCTGGAGTGCCGAGTTACTTATTGGCTAGACTCGACTGAGGTTTCTGCTGTAAGATGCTTTAAGTGGCCTCTCCATTCATGGGCATTCTTTTCTGAAACCCCTTCTTACTGTGGCAAGTGTTGGTTACAAGTGACCCTGCCTCGACAAGAGCCGACCCAGCGACAGACGTAGGCAGAGCAAGGTCAGAAAGTAAAAACAATAAGGGATGACGTTGCCATAAAAAGTGAGAACTGCAACAGTGACATCTCCCTACCAGTGAACCCCGCAGCAGAAATCCCTCTGTTAGGTGATGCTGTAAATCCCAGATGTTCACCGCAGCCAAGGTGTCCCAGCAACGCAGACCGTGGTGACAAACCTTCCCAGCTCTGTGCCTTGCTTTGGAGAAAGAGTCAGTCTGTCCCACCTGCAGCCCAACACTGCCAGCGTGCGCGTTCTCAGCACAGGCAGGGCTTTTGTCTGTGCAGGGTACGTATCCCTTTGGATAGGTATTGTGAAGAGAGGATGGAGAGCACCTCAGCGAAGAGTGAGCCGAGGCTGTCCCCTTGCCTGGTCAGGGATGGGCATGGAGGTGAGCGCTGGTCCCTGCCAGGCACGCTGAGAAAGTCGACCAGGAGGCTCTGCTGGCCCTGCAGTGCCGTGCCCGGCTTTGGTCCTCTCGGCCTGCCGGGGTCAGGTCTCCTTCCCGACACATGCAGAGCAGGCAGGTCAGGATGGTCAGGGCTGAGAGGAGACGAGCCATGGGCAGGCGAGCAGAGCCCCAGCCGAGGAGTTTGGGGCACCCTGTTTTCTGCACAAAGCTCTCCGTGCCCACAGCTGCCATGTGCAGCCAGGTGCCCAAACCCCACAGGGTGCCCAGCGCTGCCCCACACCCTGGCACCCACGTGGCACCGCAGCTGCAGCGGGGCCTCAGCAGCCTCCTCTCTTCACAGGCGCCTCTCTGCAGCTTCGTGAGCCCGGCCTGACACCAGCAGCCGCCCCACGCGCCCAGACAGCTGTCCCGCATGCCCCAGAACCCCTGAGAGCCGGACCTGATGCCAGCAGCCACCGCCTGTGCCTGGAAATCCAGCCCACCTGCCACGGAGCACCAAGGATCCGACCCCCGCCTGCCCAAACAGTGTGTGTCCTGAAAAAAGGGTGTTAATAAAAGACAGGTTTGGACCCTTTAAATCAGGCTTTGGACTCTAGAAATGAGGCTTTGGACCCTAGAAATGAGGCTTTGGCCCTTCATAATCAGAACTGGGGAATTAAAAATGATGCTCTGCGCCCTTTAAATGCGTCCTTGAACCTTGAAAGTGAGGCTTGGAAATATTGCAAATGGGGGTGTAGACCCTGAAAATGAGGGTTTGGACCTTAAAAAGGAGGCTTTCAGTCTTAGAATCAAAGCTTTGTACTCCAAAAATGAAGCTTTGGGCCCTAAAAATGAGGCTGTGAGCCCTAAAAGAGGGGTTTGGACTCTAAAAATGAGGGTTTGGACACTCAGCATGTGGCTTGGGCCCTCAAAACGACTGTCTGGATCCTAAAAATGCCACCTTGGAGCCTGAAATTGAGGCTTTTGAAAGTCAAAATGAAGCTTTGAAGTCTATAAAGGAGACTACGCAAACTACAATGGAGCCTTTGGACCAGTAACATGAAGCTTTGAAGTCTAAAATGATGCTCTGGGAGCAAAACTAAGACTTTAGAAAGTAAAAATGAGGCTTTGAACTCTCTAAATGTAGCTTTGGACCCTGAAAAGAGGCTTGCTGCCCTAAAAGTGAGGGTTTAAACTGTAAAAATGAAACTGTGGGCCCCCAAAAAAGGCTACGGGTAATAAAAGACAGGTTTGGAACAAAAACATGAGGATTTTGGCCCTCAAAGGGACTCTTTGGGCACTAAAAAGAATGGGCCAGATGCTACAAATGACACTCGGGACCCTGCAAACGAGGGGAACACGTTATGTTCCTCTCTGGCCCCAAGAGCTGAAGCTTTGATCCTGAATATAGGGCTTTGGGCACCCCAGTGAAGGCTTTGAGCTGTCAAAGAGGGCTTTGGAGCCTATAAATGAGAGTTTGGACCCTCCAAAGGAGGATTTGGGCCTTCAAAATGGGGCTTGGGAAATGAAATGGAGGTTTTGAACCCTGAAATCAGGTTTGGTGCCCTAAAATGATGCTTTGGTACCAAAACCTAAGGCTTTTCACCTTAAAACTGGGGTTTTGGAGGCTCAAAATGAGCCTTTGGACATGAAACAAATGAGGCTTTGTAGCGTAAATGAGGAGTTTGGACCCTCAAATGAGGCTTTGGGCCCACCAAATGAGTATTTGGGCTGTCAAAATGAGGCTTTGGTCTGTCGAAATTGCAGACTGGATCCTAAAAATGAGGCTATGGTTCCTGAAAGCGAGGCTTTGGTCCCTGAAAAGGAGGCTTTAGAAGCTAAAACTGAGGGTTTGGGCCCAAAAATGAGCCTTTGAACCCTATAAATAAGGCTTTGTGACGTGTGGAAACAGACTCCACAACCCGTAAGGTTGTAAAGTAGGTATGTTTATTCAGCGCTGGGCAGCACGGGGGATCATCCCACCAAAGTCGTGCGTGCACACGTGGTGGCTTGTCGTGGATTTATACAAGAAAGTGTTACATATACAAAAGGTTTCCCAATACGCCTATACATATGCATGACCTGTCCCCGCTTCATATTAAAATTAGCCCGCAGAGGTCATTTCCATAAACCCCTCCCAACTGCGCTTGTGCGATGCCTCCTGATGGTGGTCGCAGGGGGTCGTGGGGATGAAGGCTGATGACTCTTCTTCGTCACCGCTGGTAACCCCTTGTTCTTGCGCAGACTCAGTTGCTCCTTGACTCTTGTCCAAACTGCAGGGTCGGTTTCAGCTGGTTTTTAGGACAAGTTTCTGTTCTTATCAGGAACTGTCCTTCGCTGAGAGATTGCAAGACTCCTTATTTCAATAGTTTTTTGTATAATAGTTACAACTTTTATAGTTACACTTGTCCTGGTTTCAGCTGGGATAGAGTTAATTTTCTTCTTAGTAGCTGGTAGAGTGCTGCTGCCCCAGTTATCCCATCGCTGGCCAGAGCTGTTCTGGGCAGACGCTGGTATCCAGCTGGCAGGAACTGGTGGTGCTCACACCTTGCTGCCAGTGGCCGGAGGGGAGAGAGCCCTTGGGCGGCAGAGACATGCATTCATGGCTACTGGTATTGCTGGAAGCATTGTCATCCACTGGGATGTGGCTGCACAGACACACAGCATTTCTCTTAGTTAACAGAACAAAAACAAAAAAGAAAAAGAATAGTTCAGTAGAAAATAAATTACATTCCTCAGCTGCCCATCAAGTCCACGTTGCTTCCACTAAATCCCACTTGTACTTTTGACGGGAAAATCTTCAGTGAGATTAGTAGGAAAGGACAGAGAAAAAGGCAATGAAGGAGTTGGCTACAGAGACAGTCAGGAGACAGGAGCAGCAAGCTTTCAACTGCCTGAAGCTCCAAGCAGCACCTGGGTACTTGGGAGGGGTCTGAGGGAATGGAGAGTAATGGGAGGAGGAAAACCGGATGGACACTCAAAAAGGCATCTGTGCAGACAGTCTGCTGGAGAAGATGACTTGAGAAATGGTCAGCTGAATCAGGACATGTGGGAATACCTAGAAGATTAGTGAGATTCTGTATACTCCATACTGGACAGAGCAGTGGTCAAGCAAAATTGTTCTTAAAAAAAAAAAAAAAGGCACTCTGATTTCTAAATTGCCCTTTCTGAAGTGACTCTCTGCACCCACTTCCTCTCTGCTTCCATTACCTATGGAGCTTCCCCATGAGTTCCCTCTTCACCCAAGCTGGTCTTGTCAGCTATGTACTCACTGCTGCTCTTTGTGGGTGATTCTCTCGTTAAAGACCAGCTGTACTGAGTTGTGCTGCCCTTCACTGCTGCCCATGGGATCCCCACTAAAAGCCCCTTGAACAGGCCAAAGTCTTCCCCTCTCAGGTCTGACACCTGCATTTTGCTCCTCTCCCTCCTCAGGCTGCTCAAGAGCTGCGACTCCCCTTTTTCATGGTCACTACACTCAAGGATGACCCTGGTTTTCACATCCCTGACCACTCTTCATGGTTTGCAAGGACCTGATCCAGGTGAGCATCATCTCTGTTGGTCCAGCTGGTGGCTTTGCAAAGAAATTGCTCCAACACCCTCCAGAAACCTATTGGTCTGTTTTCACAGTGCTGTGTTCCCCCTCCAATGAATGTCAGGGTCATTAAAGTCCCCTCAAAGAGCCCCATGTCACTGACCTGGAGACCTCCTGGAGTTGCTTAAGTAAGAGCCTGTCCACCTCCTCCCCTTGATCACCAGTTCTTAATCTCCCACCACAATGTCGCCCTAACTGGCCTCTCCTCCGATCCTCACCCACAAGGGCTCACCCAACCTGTTGACTTTCCCAGCAAGGAGCTCCATACATCCAAGCAACTCCTTCACACAGAAAGTATTCCTCTTCTGATGCTCCCAGCCTGTGCCTCGTGAAGAACCTGTATCCATCCATTGCAGCACGCCAGCTGTGGGAGGTGTCCCACTGTGCCTCAGAAGTCACAGCTTGTGACTTCACAGACCTCGGGGCTCCAGCTCCTCCTGGCTGTTCCCAGTCAGAGGAGAGTGTTGCACATCTGGGCTGCAGCCCCTGAGTTGTGGCTCCAGGCCAAGCTCAGCCTTGTCATGGTGAACAGGGATACCAAGCACCCAAGAGCCCATGTACGCAAAAGCTTTGCTGCATGGCAGAGACATGCTGGAGTGGATGGCAGACGGCATTGTAAGAAAGACTTGAGGTGCCCCAAAAGAGAGCAATGCCTGCTGTCCCCAAGGTCCAAGAGAAACAGGGCTGGGTTGGGCAGCCCTGGCAGGAGAAGGCATGTCTGTCTGTGGTGTCTCTGCAGCCCTGGAGGACCTTTGGTGGAGAGAGGCACTGATCTCCTGGAAGGACAAGGTGCTGCTGAAAGCATCCTTGGGTGTGGACATCCTGTGATCTACGCCCACTCCAAATTCACTGGGCTCTTTGAAGACTGTATTGTCAAGAGGGTGAGTAAAGGATGGGGCAGAGGAGAACTAGAAGAAGCTGAGAACAGAGGCCCACAAGTGGAGTGCCCAGTGCAATGTGCTTCTTATCATGCGGTGCCTTGCATCTGCTGGATAGAGATGGGACAGGGCTGGCCTCACTGCAGGGGTGGCAATCAGTCACTTGCACACAAGCACCGAAGGAATCTGAGATGGTGCCTGGGGTGTCTGTCACGCACCCGCTCGGAGAGGACATGGCTTTCCTGCAGGTCCTGTGCTGTCCCTGCCAGCCACAGGCAGTTTTGGTGGAGAGCCTTGGTGTCTCACAGAGCCCTACAGGCCTGTGTTTGGCCATTCAACGAGCAGCTGCCCTGAATTAGGTTAGGCTCCGTGGGGCTGTGTGAGACAACTCTTGTTACAGGCAATGGACAGCTAGTCAATCCAGCTAAAGGAGGGGAGAAAGAGAAAGACTTCCCTCTCCCTCTGGCACGGAACTCCATTTGGTCAGCTGGACACCTCTCTAGGTGGCCCTGAACAGCGTGAGTAGGGACGGGGGGTGATGTCCTAAATGTGGGCATCTGCCGTCATTTCAGCTGGCATCCTCACCAGGCTGCAGGATGATGCCCCGAGATGTTTCCCAATCTCTCAGTACTGCTCCATTATCGTGGACTACATCTGGCACCTCAGATGTCACCAGGTGTTTGTGTGTGAACTCCTGGTCTCCATCTCCATCAGTGACCATGGGACCACAGAAAAGGAGTGCAGTGCCGATTTTTAGCAGACACCATGACTGAAGCAAGAGGAATCTCACCTCCTGTGGGTTTGTGGCAGGCAAAGGAGGGAGCTGAGGTCCCTTCCAGCCCCAGGACTACAACTCCAGGAGGAGATGCCTCCATTGCCTCAGCTGATTGCCTTCTCTCAGCATGGGTAAAGGAGATGCCTCCCTGCCAGTGCCCAGGTGTCCTGTCTGATGACGGGCCAAGGAAGGGGGATTCTCAGACCTAACTGTGTCTCGGAGAGGAGAAAGGGCACTGCTGCAAAGAAACGTCTCTGTGGAGGTGAGACAGGCAGCATCGGTGATTCTTTCAGTCCCTTTCCAAAGAGGTTCCTGGAGAGCCCCAGGGACACCTGGAGGGAGCGCCAAGTGGGGTGGGGGGCAGAGCAAGTGACGTCTTGGGCAGGTCCTCTCCTCCGGGGCTGAGACGGGCTCCTGGGATGGAGGGAGCTCATGGGAAGCAGGCAGCAGTGCAGAGAGACAGCTCTGCCAAGGAGCAGCTCCTCTGCCAAGCGTAGCAGGGCTCTGGGCAAAGGAGTAGGGCAGAGAGAGATTAAAGGCAGCGTGGAGTGGGAGGAGAGAGGAGAGCTGCAAGGGAAGAAATCTTTCCAGCCCTTGTCACGTTAAGTCTCTTGGTACAGGGCAATGCAGCTGCCGTTCCTGGAAGGGTCTCCTAAAGCGTTCATAGCCTAAAGCCTTTGGGATCTGTCAGGAGGCCTCCCAGCCCAGGGGCTCATGGTAGACAAGGGGGAAGGGGTGAAGGCAGGGTGTACATCCAGAGCTGCCCAGGGCATTTCAGAAGGGACTTTTCCAGAGGAAGAGCAAGGCAGGGAATCCCTTGAAGGTAAAGAGCTTTCCTGAGGCTATGCTTTCTGTTTCCTGCTGTTTCAGGAAAAAGGGAAAAGGTTCTGCTACCTTTGGAGAGGCAGACTGAGAGTCCTGATCTGCTACACTGAGAGATCAGTAGGTCTGGTGGGAGGCAATTCAACTGCTTCTATCCCCTCCTCTACCTCCAGAGAGCACCAGCATCACCTTTGTTGTCCTTATCAGGGTTTGTCTGACCTGCTCCTCACTGCCTGCAAATGGGGAGTACCTCTAGAGAGTGCCTGGAACTGGGAGGCTTCTTCAGATGAGAGCTGAGCAGACGGGAGTTGGTGATGAGGTCTGCGATCCCTGACAGGGAAAACTTGGAGGGAGAAAACAGTTCCCACCAGGGATAGCTCCAGGCTGCAAACACATGGGCAGAGTGTTGTAGGAAACTCCAACCAGCAATGTCATGGGAAGGAGACTTTGGAAAGCTCCCTGTCATCCCCTCCAATGCAGACACCTTCCTCTGAGCAAGACCCCTGCTCTTGTCTCCCACCCAGCACAGCCTCTGCCCTCAAGGCTGTGTGGTCCAGGGCAGGAGGTGCCTCCTCTGCAGCCAGAGCTCTGGCACAGCAGAGGGGCATCTCCCCTGAACACGGGGCCGCTTCCCTGTGCAGGGCAAAGGGGCTGAGAGCGACTGCCCTGGGCTTTTGCTAATCGGGAGGTGCTGTGCTCTGCTGGGTGAGGAGAAGGCTTTCCTGAGTGCCCGGCTGCCTCTCCTCTCCTTGCTTCCCTTAGGAGGAGAGTCACAGGGTTTTCCTTTGTTTCTCCACCTGCTTGTGCTGCTCTTCTTCCTGCTCTTGGGCTCCCTGGCAGTAACAGTGGTGGTGTGGGGCAAGGGGTGGGGGTGCTGAGTGCCTGCTCTGGCCCTGACCTGGAGGGCGCTGCCCTGGAGGTGTTTCCATGGGACCAAGGTGCCCAAGCCCTCTCTTCATTTTCCAGGCTTGAGACACTGCTTCCCTTAGCAGACATCACCTTCAGACACCTGATCATGCTGGACAGGGAGTCCTGCGGGGCTGTGAGCATCACTCCAGAAGGGCACAGCTCTCCTGTAGGACCTTGGAGATGTCTGATCTGCCCATGCCAATCAGCATCCTTGTCCTGTGCTCTCCATCATACTCTGCAGAGCTGTGCTGGAAAGGAGAGGTGTTTTGAAATCTGCACCTGGAACAGGACCCCTCTGCTCCCAGGACAGACCAGTGTCTTTTTCAGAGCAACCTCTGTGTGCAGTCCTCCTCCTGCTGGGAGCGGTGCAAGCACAGAGCAGCTGGGCACCAGGCTGATGGACAGAGCAGCCCTCCTGGATGGGAGCACTGACACAGCTTTACACTGACAGCAACGGGGCAACGGGGGAATTTTATGCTTTCCAGAATATTGCCCAAGTGGGATGGGGGTGTCTGAATACTAAACCTCAGTGTAATGAGACGCATTTGCTGCACCTCAGCCCCCACATTCCTCTGTGGAAGAAAGTGTCCTTCGGAGCTTTCACCCTCCGCTATAGAGCAGCACAGGGAACTCCTCCCCAGGAACCCTCCCTCCAAACACACTGGGCTGTTGCTGCCTCCATGGGTCATTGCTGTAAAGCAGGGCTGACCCTCAAGGAGCCCCTGGGGAGAGGGCACAGCTCTGCACAGCCCACTCAGCCAACACAAACCAGAGCTGAAGCCTCGGAGCTGCATAACGGTCCCCCAGGAATGAAAAGCTCCCTTAGGTATTTCGCAATGAATGAATGAAATTTTGCTCAGAGAAGCTTCTCTGAATTTTTCTGGTTTATCTCCTTTGGCAGTTTCCCTGCCCAGAAGCAGCAGATGTCCAATGGCAGCTCCATGAACGAGTTCCTTCTCCTGGCATTCGCAGACATATGGGAGCTGCAGCTCTTGCACTTCTGGCTCTTCCTGGGCATCTACCTGGCTGCCCTCCTGGGCAACGGCCTCATCATCACTGCTGTAACCTGCGACCACCACCTCCACACCCCCATGTACTTCTTCCTCCTCAACCTCTCCCTCATCGACCTGGGCTGCATCTCCATCACTGTCCCCAAAACCATGGCCAATTCCCTCTGGGACACCAGGGACATCTCCTATGCAGGATGTGCTGCCCAGGTCTTCTTTGTATTCCTCTTGTTTGGTGCAGAGTATTGCCTTCTCACCATCATGACCTATGACCGCTACGTGGCCATCTGCAAACCCCTGCACTACGGGACCCTCCTGAGCAGCAGAGCTTGTGTCCACATGGCAGCAGCTGCCTGGGGCAGTGGGTTTCTCTATGCTCTCTTGCACACTGCCAATACATTTTCACTCCCCCTCTGCAAGGGCAATGCTGTGGACCAGTTCTTCTGTGAAATCCCTCAGATCGTCAAGCTCTCCTGCTCAGATGCCTACCTCAGGCAGGTTGGGCTTATTGTGGTTAGTCTCTTAGTAATATTCAGCTGTTGTGTTTTCATTGTGCTTTCCTATGTGCAGATCTTCAGGGCCGTGCTGAGGATCCACTCACAGCAGGGACGCCAAAAAGCCTTTTCCACGTGCCTCACTCACCTGGCCGTGGTCTCCCTCTTTCTCAGCACTGCCATGTTTGCCTACTTGAAGCCCCCCTCATTTTCCTTCCCACGCCTGAACCTGGTCATGGCAGTTCTGTACTCGGTGGTGCCTCCAGCAGTGAACCCCCTCATCTACAACATGAGGAATGAGGAGCTCAAGGATGCAGTCTGGAAACTGATCACTAGATCTTCTTCTGAAGCAATAAACTACCAATCACCTTATACATAGCAGTTATAATGCAACTTATTCCAGGCCCAGCCTGTCTTCTCTATTTTTTGGTGGTGGTGGTGGTTTTTCGCTTTTGATAATGTTGTCATCCCCTTTCTAATTCACTGTCTGCTTTTCTTTTCTGACCAAGTGGCTGTGTAAATGAGGAGCTGTTCTCTCTGCGTGTTTAAACAAAATAAAGGCCCCTTCATCGACTATTTTCTTCCTGAGTTTTTTCCTCCAAGGCCTTTTTGGAGCTGCAGGGAGAGTTCCTGTATGCATGGGTGGAGGGGAAAAGAGTCCTGGCATGGCAGCACTGCCGGGGAACACCAGCGCTTGGTCTTTCAGAGCTGGTCTCTTGCCACTTCCACACTCTCCTTCTGGTCCCTTGCGTGGGTGTAAGGCTGGAGTACTCTGGCAGCTTGGTGACAGTCGTGCTGCATGGTCATCCTGTGACCACAGGCAGGGACAGGCAATGGGCACTTCTGTGACGGAGCTGGCCTCCATAACAGCATTTCCATAAAGAACAGTGATCTTCTCAGGGGAGTGCCTGAAGGCTTAGGTCTTCTTCCAAAGCTGCTGTCAAGAACAAGCTCACGATAGTGCCCTAGTGACAAAGACATCAGTGAACATCTAAGGTGTGTGAGTGTGCAGGGTTGGGGCACACAGCAGTGTCCCTTGCACAGCCAGGCCTCCTGTGAGAGACTGGAAGGACAAGCAGAGCAGGGTCTGGTCTGTGCCCATGTTTGCCTGACACCCTGGGCAAGGTGCCCCAGGGCAATGGCCACAGACCAGCCCCTTGCAACCACCATTCCCAGCACTGGCCTCTCCAGCTCGGAGAGGTTTTTTGTCCCTCCATGGAAGGACATCGAATGACTAAGTCAGACGTCCATGTTCGCATTGTACAGAGGAGATGTAAGCATGCACATCACGTACGTGAGCTGAGATGGTCCTGAGTGAGCACAAGCGCCATCAGCTAATCCTTGGGGTGTCATGAAGGCCTGTGGGACAGACAGTGCCTCCAGGTCACTTCACTTTGAGAGTAACCTCCCCTGGGAAAGCCCTTGAATGCAGCACTGGGATGTGCTTCCTTGAGCTGAGGTCCCTGTGTCCATTCCTCATGCCGAGGGGCATCTCAGACAGGTGCAGAACAGGGCGATACACCGCAGGGCTGAGGTGCCTCCCAGCCTCTGGCAGTGGCAACAGGAGACCAGAGAGCCATTATGCCTGCTGCAGAGCCCTGCCTCTGCATGTGCAAGGGAAGGACTCGTGCCTCTGAACACCCTTGTGTGTATGAGGAGTGCATGAGGCCAGCTCAGATATGGGCACCTCACAGGGCCCTGCCCTTTCTGTCTGTGACTCCAGCAACAAACCCCACTGGCCCAGGGAGATTCATCTCACCCGCCTCGGACAGGCTCATTGCAAATGCTCCTGTCTGGTCTCGTCACCCTTTCTGGATTGTGCCCTCAGAGGTGTCAGAGCCATCAGAGAGGTTCTGGGGTCCTTGGAAAAGGCAGTCACCAAACCTTACTTCCAGAAGTGCAAGAAGGAGGACTGGGAGAATTACAGGCTGGTCAATGTTACATCTTTCCCTGGGAAGGGGATGGGCCAAATACTGCTGCATCCATTTCCAGGTACTTGTAGGACAAGAAAGGGATTGCCTAACCTGTGTGGGTAGGGGAAAGAAGGGGATGTTTTGTATGTGGGCCTTAGCAAGGGTTTTGACATGGTTTCCCATAGTCTCTTTATAGCCAGACTGGTTTCCAGTCCAGGTATCTGGACTGAAGAACTGGGTGAAGTAGTGGGTGGGAAGGTGGCTGGTGGATCAAGCCCAAATGTCAGCAGTGGTAGAGTCCTCCTGGTGGCCACTTCCTAGTGGCATCCCTCAGTGCAAGCACTGGGGCCAACACTGTTGACTGTCTTCATTAACTGCCTGGATAATGTGCCAGAGTGCCTTTTCATCTCCTTTGTGGATGATGCCAAACTGGGCAGACCCGTTCCGCAACCTCGTCTTGTTCACCCTGCCTTGAGCAGGATAGGCGCACAAGGTGATGTTCAGGGGTCACTTCCAACCTGAGTTATTCTAGGATTCAATGACTCTTTTCCTGGAGAGCTTTTTGAAGACAGAAGAGACAGAGGAAGAAAGAAAATAAGTGAGGCAGAAGCAGAGATATTAAATGCACCAGTACAAATGCAGCAGTTCCTCTGAAAAACATTTCTCCACTCAAATTGTTTGTTAGAAACCTATTAGATAAATTTGATGAAACAAGCTTATTTCTGTCTGCTCACATACTGGGCCACAAAGAGAGTGATGGCTGGGTACAGTATCATCTGATCACTTGTGTCCCAGGACCTCATAATCCAGTAGGAAGCCAATGACTGTGAAGGGGGCTGTGAGGTCACTTCTGCCTCTGGAGGTGAGAGGCCAACAGCAGGAATGTGTCTGGGAAAGGCACTGTGAGGTCACTTCTTCCTGAAACAGCCGATAGGTCAGCCCTTGACTCATGGCTGGGATATGTGCTTCTAAACTCACCTCTGCCAGTGTCTCTGGCAGGCCAGCAGAAGGCACCTCGTTGGCACATTGGCTGGGAGACCCCCTCTGCCGAAGGACCTAGGCTCAGTGCAGGAACGGGGCTAGTATTTTGGCTGTCCTGTCTCTTCTGCCTGAGTACAGGATGGGACAGCAGCAGGTACGCAGCTCAGTCATGTCTATCTGAGAAGCAGAAAGGCTCGCAGCCTTGGAAGACCATGGAGAGGCTACTTCTGTCTGGTCAGGTGAAGGGCTGCAAGAAGGCTGATGGGTTGGGGTGCCTGCTTGAAAGGTTGTTTCCCATGTGGTTGTAGGAAAGAGCAGGAGAGAGAAACACTGCAACACAGTGCAGCTTGGTAGATGGAGACTGGACATGATAGGAAGAAACATCACTCAGAGGGTAGTGCTGTGGTACATGAAGCCATCCAGAAGGAGTATGAGATCAGTCCATCTCCTTGTGTTTGAAGGAACAGAGTGTGAGGGTGGACAGCCGTCAGTGAATGTATGGAAATGGCAGGGGGAGAGCAAGGTGAGGAAGCGAGATGGGTGTCTGCAGCCTGCAGGGCAAAAGAAGCAGCTGTGGGACAGCGTAGGACAAGCTGTGGTGGAGATGGCAAAGAGCACTGGCAAGGCTGGAAGTCGCCAAGAGAACCCAAGGCTTTGTCCCCCTGGCTATAGCAATCATCTCTGTTACCAAGGCCTATGAGGAGACATGTTGTCCTAAGGCACTGGGGGGGCCTCATTGCCTCCTTGCACACCCCCAGTAAGGCTGGGAGCTGCCATAGCCTTGTCCTGCACTCAGCATCACCCCCCCACATCCCACTGCCCCAGGAAGAGCCCTGAGCAATGCATGAGGGACAGGACCTGCCTTCCCCGGGGCTGGGGGTCAGAGCTTGGCCTTTCTGCTTCATAAAACAAAGCCAGGGTTTGCTCAGCATCTGAGCTGCCTGCACATTCCCTTTGCCTCCGTGCAATCATGGCCTCCAATTCTCTGCTCTAACGAGTCCCTGGGGAGGCTTTGCCAGTAATGGCCCTCAGTGGGGCTTATGAATACTTCAAGGTACTTTGGGTTTTGCTTTTGATGCTGAGTCTTGGAGAGGTTTGTGCAATCTCCTCTCAGTGCCTGAGGTTCAAGGACTTGACACCAAATACACCACAGGGCTTTTTAAAATAAAGCAAGCCCTAACAAGCTATATCTCTTCCTGTAATTTTCTTCTAGTCTTGTACAGTGTATTAGAGAGGTTTTCCTAGTGTAGTTATGGAGAAAGACTTCAAAGAACTTCCAATAAAAATGAATTTTTATTTTAAAGGGTGTATTTTATTACTTTTCAGTGTAGAGAAGAGGCAATAACAGCATTCTCTGATTGGTATTGCTGCAGGGTCTCTCCTCAGGAGGTCTGGACTGGCAGGAGAAGCTGTCCCTTTGAGGTCTGACACAGCATGGACAACTTGCTCCTCACCTCCCCAGCCCCCTCATGTCTCTCATCAGCCACCTGGGACTTGTATCCTTACATCAGACTTCTCCTCTGCAGTCTGCAGCTGGATGTTACAGCTCCTTTGCAGCAGCCCCCGCCTGCTCTCCTTAGAGACCTGGCTGCACAAAGGCAAAGAGGGACTTTTCTGATTTTTGAACAAACAAAATAAAAATGATAAGATTCACCATTACAGTATAACACACTCCTCAACTGTATGCCAAGTACAAGCTGCCACCAATGAGGTTCACCTTCCACAAGGGATAACCGTGCAAGAAATATTTTACACAGAAAGAAAATGATAAAATAAACACAATTAAAGTGTTGGCTAAAGACAGAATTAGACAGACTACTGAAAGATAGGCAAGCTTTTAACTCCCTGATGCTCAAAGCAGCTACTGGATTGTTGAGAGGTATCTGACTGTTCCAAGAGTAACGGGAAGGGAAATCTAGAGAGCAATTGCAAGTGGTTATGTGCAGATAGGCTGCTGGAAAGGTGACTTCAGACATGGTCAGTTCAGTTAGGACAAGTGGAAATAGGTGAAAGATGAGGGAAATGAAATGCACGGCCTAAGAGAGAGAGTACTGACAATGCAAATATAGTGGAAGGTCAACAGTTCTCCTCTTGCGATTAATGTACATCCTGAAAACCCCTCAGTTTGATCTCATGGGAAAAAAATGACTTTTTATTAAAAGTATTCAATTGTTTCAGCTGATGAGGTCGTGCTCATACTTTTAAACACATATAAAAATTTCTCAGGTTGTCAGGCAGCGCTGCGCTGCCTGACCATAAGTATCGAGTGCTGCCTCTGGAGGACCCAGTGTCTCTGAAGTGCCCAGAGCCTGGGCCTGGCAGTGTCACAGAGGAGACATTCGGAAGCTGCAGCTGGAGCCTGTGTCCCTGTAACGGCATCCCACCGCAATTTTAGGACCACTTTCCTTTGCAAACAAAGGCAGTACACAAAATCCCCCAGAGATCAGTACATTAAAACAAGACAAAACAAAGCAAGGAGGAGAACAACATCAACAATGTCTGAAGCTTAAAGTTGCAGTAGGGCATCTACTTCACTCTACATCTTTCATTCTGTTTCTTTGTTGCTTCATTTTTTGGAAATGGTCTCAACATTTCCATCATACTGAGGCCTACAGCATTAAGAAAGATATATTTTTTGTGGCTTGCACAGAGCCCAGGGCCCCAAAACACTCCCTGCCCTGGACTGTCCATGCCACCTCTAACTCTTGGCACAGAGTGAGTCACGCTTGGAGGTGTTGACCGCTCGTGCCTGATGGAGGAAAGCAGGGTACAAAGCTTCAGTGAAACTTATGGATGGCCAAATTTGCACAATTCTCATTGAATCTGTGTTATCTGTCTTTCTACGTGAGTCTATGGAAAAATGTATATTTCTGTATAGGTGTGTTCAGTTACTCAGCAAAATACATTTCCTACCAGCACTCTCAAGGGAGAATCTTTGTTCTGAGGAATTATGCTATTGGTACTGGCTTTGTCTCTCCGTCCCCTGCCCCACTGCGCACTGGGACCAGCGTTCCCTCAGCTGCCTTCCTTGTGCTGACAACACATTTAGAGAAGCCCTTCTGGCTGCCCTCCCCATGCATGGCCATTTCCAGCCACCGCTGAGCTTTGACTTTGCTGGCTCCATCCCTGCACCCACAGGCCAGGGGTCTCTGCCCCCTGGGCAGACCATTCCCCCTCCAGCCTCCCTGCACTTCCTTCGTGAGTATGACCTCCTAAGTCAGGAGGGTCCCTGTTCATCCGCGCTGACCTCTTGCCAGGCCCTGCTCGACTCCCTGCATCAGACTGGCTTCTTCCTGGGCTTTGAGGATGTTGTCCTTGAAGATCCAGGAGGGACTCACAGCCCCTTTTTGTCCTCCAGGACAGTCCAAGCAGATCCTCAGCTAACTGAAATCGGCTCTCCTGCAGTCCTGCACTGTCATTCTGCTCCTTGTCCTACTTCTCCACCATCCCATGGTCATTGCAGCCATGGCTGCCCTCATCCTTCCCAGCCCCGGCCAGATCCACCTTGTCTGTCAGTAAGAGACCAGCCCTAGGAAGCTCATCGAGTATCTGTGTCAAAATGTTGTCTTCCACACCCTCCCGGAATCTCCTGGGTTGCTTCTGCCCAGCCCTGTTGCCCTCCCAGCAGATTGTGGAGTGGCTGAACCTGCCACGTAATTGAGGACCTGTGACCACGAGGCTTCCTCCAAGGCCAGGCTCTGTGCACGCCAGCCTCCCCTTTGCAGAGAGCTCACCTCCACCTGCTCACCCGCCTACCTGCCTTCCTGAGGAGCCCTTGCCATCCACAGCTGCCCTCCCACCACTCCAGCTGTCCCAGCAGGGCTCTGCAGTCCCCGTGGGGGAACACGCTGCTGCCTGCCCAGCAGAAATGCCAGCGCTGGGGAGGGGAGAGGAGAGACAGGTAAAGGGGAAGGGTTCTGGGAGGCTGGCTGGGAGGTTACTCCGATTGCCAGAAGAGGATGCTGCAAGGAGAGGCATCGTAGCTGGGAGGTGGCTTTTGAAGTCACTTCTTTGGGAACAACCCAATGGGCCAGGTGCTCGGGCAGGCCCAGGGATGTCGCCTGGGTTGTCGGAAAACCCCTGTGGCAGTGCTGAGAGCCTGGGAGAGGGGAGATGCAGAGGAAGGTGAAGATGACATGGCTGAGGGGTGGATTGTGATGGCATTTCTCTTGCAGTAACCGGACTGACTTGCGGCAGGCAGGCAGATACTGTGACATCATCAAGCGCATCACAAACCCCAACATGACACAGATGGCAGCTCAGGCAGTGAAAAGGGGTAGAGGCAGGCAAAACCAACATGGTTAGGCTGTTGCTTGTGAGGTCACCTCATGACAGCAATGTGATTGGCCAGGAGCAGGCAGGTGTCATGAGGTCATCAAGGACACCAGATGGGGAAGGCTGCAGGCAGATGACTGGGCCCCTGGTCAGGCCCTGCCCTGGGGTGGAGGCACCTGTGCATGACATGGGAACCTATGGGACGCGGCATGAGAAATTGCGGGATGTGACAGAGAACAGCATGAGAAGGGACCAGAAGTATGGGCAGCACCGTGTGTCCCGGCTGGGTCTCGCAGGTGGCTGCAGACGGGAGAAGTGGCCAAACTACACAGAGGGGAGCACTGGGGACCTGCTGGGCAGTCAAGTCTTGCAAGGCCATCAGTGGCTGGGGAAGCCATCAGTGCCGCCATTGAAGTCCCAGAGGACCTAGGCAATGGTATCCAAACTATCAAATTTGGGTACAAACGGAGAAAACCTGAGACCAATGGGGAAAAAGAAATTGCTGAGGGTTATGAATTGGAGAGGAGACTTGGGCAGAGAGAGGAAGGGATACAGACGGATCATGGAAGAAGCAGCCTGTGGAAGAGTAGGGAGGAGGAGGATTGTCGGGGCCAGGTGCCCATGGGGAGGTGGCTGGTCAGTGGTGGTCTGGCCAAACCCTGTGCCTGATCACCGTGGTCTGTCCTGCTCATTATACTGGTTTCCGTTGGGGTAGAGTTATCTTGATAGTAGTTTGTATGGTGCTGCGGTTTAGATTTGTGATGAAGAGAGTGTTAATAACACACCGATGCTTTAGTCATTGCTGAGCAGTCCTTGCACAGCGCCAAGGCCTTTTCTGCTCCTCCCATTGCCCTGCCAGAGAGTAGGCTGGGGGTGCACAAGAAGCTGGAAGGGGACACAGCTGGGACAGCTGACCCCAACTGACCAAAAGGCTATCCCAGACCATAGGACATCATGCTGAGCAATAAAAGCTGTGGGAAGAAGGAGGAAGTGGGATGTTTGCAGTGATGGCATTTCTCTTCCCAAGTAACCGTTAGGAGTGATGAAGCCCTGCTTTCCTTTAAATGGCTAAATATCTGCCTGCTGGTGGGAAGCAGTGAGTGAATTCCTCATTTTGCTTTGCTTGCATGTGCGGCTTTTGCTTTACCTATTAAACTATCTTTATGTCAGCGCATGAGTTGTCTCACTTTTACCTTTCCTGGGCTCACTGGTGTGTGTGTACATGTGTTTGGGTGTGAATGTATGTACATGCTTTGCTGGCCAAGTAGGGCTAGCAAGGAGGAGGAGGACCCCAGGATCTGGAGACACCCAGGGTTAGAACTACCACTTGGATAATATCTGTGAGTCTGGGCAGATCTAAGCCCAGGCCCACGCTGGAGGGACTGCGGGGGGGTGTGAGCCTGCGGGTAAGTTCTGCTGGGAATGCACAGACCACTCGTGCAACCTTCGCACCAGATCAGCCTGAGAGGGGGGACGGGATGGGGCCGGTTGTGTTGCTCATGGTTGTGTAAGTGCTGCTGGTGGTGTGGTGGCTGTCAAGGTGCTGTGGCCTGTTGGAGTTGGTCTGTGTAGGCTTGGCTGTGTCCATCTGTGTTTCCTTGCAGATACCTGGATTTAGTGCTTTCCCTCTGGTTGACTCCGCCTTGGGCGATCTCTCACTTTGTGGGGCTCCAGTCAGTGACCACCCCAGGCACACGTGGTCCATGCACGTGTCGCGGGCTCTCCAGGCAGCTCCAGATTCCTCTCCTGGAGGATGTCCTCTGCCCTGTCATGCATTGGGACAGCATGGTATGGCAGTATCTCAGTGAGCATTCACCATCATCTCCACTGTCATTTCTCAGGAGAGTGAGCTGAATAGAAATGGTTATGTAGGAACATAACAAGCATAAATCACAGAACAGGTAGTACTAACAATAGAAAGGATAAATCAATAAACAAAGTAGAGGCCTGCATTGGGATACACTAGATTTCATTTGTGGAGAGTGACAGAAAGTTTATAAATATTGACAAACACCCATGAAATCACTTTCTTAAGGGACTCCTTGAGTTCCTGGTTCCTCATGCTATAGATGAGGGGGTTCACTGCTGGAGGCACCACCGAGTACAGCACTGCCGTTACCAAGTCAAGGGATGGGGAGGAGATGGAGGGGGGCTTCAGGCAGGCAACCATGCCAGTGCTGACTAACAGGGAGACCACAGCCAGGTGAGGGAGGCACGTGGAAAAGGCTTTGTGGCGTCCCTGCTGTGAGGGGATCCTCAGCACAGCCCTGAAGATCTGCACATAAGACAGCACAATGAAAACAAAACATCCCAACACTAAACAGACACTAACAGTCAGTGTAGCGTCCCTGAGGTAGGGGTGTGAGCAGGAGAGCTTGAGGATGTGGGAGATTTCACAGAAGAACTGGTCCACAGCATTGCCTTGGCAGAGGGGAATTGTCAATGTATTGGCTGTGTGCAGCACAGCAGTGAGAAACCCACTGCCCCAGGCAGCTGCTGCCATGTGGACACAAGCTCTGCTGCCCAGGAGGGTCCCGTAGTGCAGGGGTTTGCAGATGGCAATGTAGCGGTCATAGGCCATGACAGTGAGGATATAAAACTCTGCTGACATCAAGAAGGCAAACAGAAGGAGCTGGGCAGCACATCCTGAGAAGGAGATGGCCCTGGTGTCTCAGAGCCATGGCTTTGGGTACAGTAGTGGAGACAGAGCCCAGGTCAAGAAAAGAAAGGTTGAGGAGGAAGAAGTACATGGGGGTGTGGAGGCAGTCGTCACAGGCTACAGCGGTGAGGATGAGGCCGTTGCCCAGGAGGGCAGCCAGGTAGATGCCCAGGAAGAGCCAGAAGTGCAAGAGCTGCAGCTCCCGTGTGTCTGCGAATGCCAGGAGGAGGAACTGGGTGATGGAGCTGTCGTTGGACATCTGCTGCCTCACGGCACTGGGACCTGTGCAAGGAGGAAAAGACAGTGACAAGTTACAGTAGACTTTTCTGAGAACTGATTCAATTTCACAGAAATACTTCCCCCCCACACCCACACCTGCCTCTCCCATTTCAGAAAGACCTTCAGCAGGTCCCTTTCATTAGCTTGGCCTGGTGCTGGCTGAGGGTGCCACTGGGAACAGGGGGTTCTGCAGGAGTCGGTCCTGCCCTATAGACAGAGGTAAACAGGAACACAGGGTGATCTCAGACTGAAGCCACTTGTGATATGAAAAAGATTTCCAGCATTGTCCCGTCCAATTTTCCCAACTGCAGAGCACCACTGTGGGAATTTTGTTGTGTTCATTTTGTTATAATTTAGAGTGTTTCTCCCCTTCTGTGGCTGGGCTACTGGGAAAGAAGCTCATGATCAAGTCCCTGTGACACTAAGGGTGGGAGAGAAGACCAGGCATTGCTCTGGGGAAGGTATCGGCACCGCAGGGAATGGCAGGGAGATGCTGAATCCCCCCTCCCATGGCATTTCTGGTAGAAGCTCCCTCTCACTCCCTGCTCATGCCTCCGCTGCCCGGAGCTCTCCCTACCAGCAGCTGTTTCTGCATCCCCATGTCTCCTCCCTGTCAGTGCTCACAGAGCCCATCCCACCCACTGTGTGCTCAGCTCTGCCCTGCAGAGACCTCCTGGCAGTAGGGCACTCCCTGGACACAGCTCTGTGTGTGCAGAACCTAAGGAGCAGCTGAGAAAAGTTCTAATGAGAACTGGGGTCTCAGTGCCTTCTCCAGAGTGGAGAAAAAAATTCCCATCTCCTAATGCCCACCCAGCCAAACAGGAGGAGAAAACTCAAAGCACAAACTCGTTCCCTTTCATGTAACCACACCTTGACCTTCCTCTTGAGAAGTCCCCTCGGAAATGTCCTGGCATGATCTGGAGCTGTCAGCAACCCTGACCCATGCAGCACCCTGCCCTGCCCTGCTGGGGCTTGCTCCTTCCACCCACAGCTTCCCACAGTCCCAGGGGGAGCACCCCAGGCAGGCTGGGCGCTGACCCTGGCAGGCAGCAGTGTCCCTGCCCTGGCACACAGTCCCCTGGGGCACAAGGGACACTGCTCAGAAGAACAGCCCTGGACACCCCCGCCTCCAGGCCTAGCTTCACACCCCTGCAGCCATCTCCAGAAGAGTCGTGATGCCCTGTCCCTCTGATGGTGCAGCAGGAAAGCCCTGCTCTGGAGCATGTCCTCCTCCTCCACACTGGAAAAACCAGGACAGCCATGTCGCTGTGGCATGTGCCAGGTCTCGGAGAGACTTCCAGGAACCCATCTGCATTGCCCTGCAGCCAGAGACTTACCGTGTCAAGGGCTGTGAGGATTTCTCCCACAGTGAGCTCTCACCTGTCCTTCCACTCCAGGCTGCCTTTAACCTCTCTGTTACTTATCTCCTCACCCCTTGGTGCCTGCAGGCAGTGCCCTCAGCCCTGCCGCACTTTGCAGAGAAGCTCTGCTCCTGGGCAGAGCTGTCTCTCTGCAGTGCTGCCCACTTGCCAGCAGCTCCCTCCATCCCAGGAGCCCAGCCCAGCTCAGCAGCAGAGGCCCAGCCCAAGGCACCACTTTCTCTGCCCCTCTGGGCTCCCTCCAGGTGTCCCTGGGGCTCCTGGGAAACCTGCTGGGAAACAGGCTGAAGGCATCACTCATGTTCCCTCCCTCAGCTGGGGAGTGAATCTGCTTTCCACCAGTGTCATTTCTCCCATCTGAAGAAGTGTTAGGTCCAAGAATCACCTTATCATTGTCCCATCTTTAGGCAGGACACCCAGGCAAGGACAGGGAATGATCTCATGATGAACTACTGACTGAAGTACTAACTTGTGTTCACCTCTGGAGAGATACTTCTTTCCAGCAGAGCTGTTTCTCCTATCAGAGAGAGAGTTGGGCATGAGAATCACCTTTCCCTACTTCTGGTATGGGACAGTGACAGAGCTCCTTTAGCCCTGCTGCGGGAAGGGATTCAGCTGAGTCAATTGAGGGTTCTCATCCTTTGTTTGTAGTCCTGGGGCTAGAAGGGCACTCAGCTCTCACCTACGGCTGCCACAAACCCACAGGAGATGGGATTCCTCTTGCCTCCATTCAGTTAGACACAAAATAGGAACCTGGTGCCTGGGAGCCTCTTGTCTCAGCTACCATGGTAATTGCTGGTGATGGAGGCAAGGAGTGAGCTGTTCAGACTCAAACACCTGGTGACATCTGGGGTGCCAGAGGTGGTCCAAGATATGTGCAGGTAACTGCAAGCTGTAATGCAGCGGTTCACAGAGAGGGCAGCATCTGGAGGCATCATCTTTGAGCTTAGAGGGGACTTCCTTTGGCCAACAGCAGATGCCCATGTTTAGGACATCTGAACTTTTCCCTACTCCTTATGTTCAGGGCAGCCTATTGAGGTAGTCAGGGGGGCAGATGTAGCCATTGCCATAGCCATCAGCCATCTTCTCCATCAGCTGCATATACTAGATCACCATGGACTGTAATGGCAGAAGTCTCATGGACATCCCTACGTTGCCTAACCTAATTCAGGGCAGCTACTCAACGGCCAAATACAGGCCTGTAGTGCTATGCGAGATGCCAGGGCTCTCCAGCACAACTGCGTGTTTGACACCGTTTGACTCTGTTTCCCACAGCATTCTTCTGGAGAAACTGTCTGCTCATGGCTTGGACACGCTTACTCTCTGCTGGGTAAAAAACTGTCTGGATGGCCAGGCCCAAAGAGTGGTGGTGAACAGAGTTCAATCCGGTTGGGGGCTGGTCACAAGTGGTGTTCCCCAGGGCTCAGTCCTGAGGCCACTTCTGTTTAATACCTTTATCAACAATCTGGATGAGGGGATCGAGTGCACTCTCAGTCAGTTGGCAGGCAACACCAAGTTGGGAAGAAGTTATATTCTGCTGGAGGGTAGGAAGGCCCTACAGAGGGACCTGGACAGACTGGATCGATGGGCTGAGGCCAACTGTATGAGATTCAAAAGGCTCAGTGCCTGGTCCTGCACTTGGGTCACAACAACCCCATGCAACGCTACAGGCTGGGGGAGGAGTGGCTGGAGAGCTGCCCAGAGGAAAAGGACCTGGGGGTGTTGGTCAACAGCCAGCTGAATGTGAGCCGGCCGAGTGCCCAGGTGGCCAAAAAGGCTGATAGCATCCTATCTTGCATCAGGAATAGTGTGGCCAGCAGGACTAGGGAAGTGCTCGTCCCCCTGTACTCGGCACTGGTGAGGCTGCACCTCGAATCCTGTGTTCAGTTTTGGCTGCCTCACTACAAGCAAGACATTGAGGTGCTGCGACATGTCCAGAGTAGGGCAACGAAGCTGGTGAAGGGTCTAGAGAACAGGTCTTACGGCTGAGGGAACTGGGGTTTTTTAGCCTGGAGAAAAGGAGGCTGAGGGGAGACCTTCTCGCTCTCTACAGCTACCTGGAAGGAGGTTGTGGGAAGGTGGTGGTCGATATCTTCTCCCAAGTAACAAGCGATAGGACAAGAGGAAAAGGCCTCAAGGTTCACCTTGGGAGGTTTAGATTGGAGCGAAGGAAAAATTAGTTCTCTGAATTGGTAGTCAGGCACTGGAACAGGCTGCCCTGGGAAGTGGTTGAGTCCCCATCCCTGGAGGTACTTAAAAGACAGGTAGACATGGTGCTTAGGGACATGGTTTAGTGGTGGACTTGGCAGCGCTAGGTTAATGGTTGGACTCGATGACCTAAAGGGTCTTTTCCAACTTCAACGATTCTATGATTCTTTGATAATTTGGGAAACATCTCTTCTACTGATCCGCAGAGCCACTGCAATGGCCTCCTTCCAATTTCCCTTTAAACCTTCTCTTGACTATCATGCCTACAGCAACATAAACTCTATATATGAAATGGAGGGAGAGTGGGTTCTATCAGCCCCTGCTGTACACCCCCTGCCTGCACTGGGAAATGAAGAAATGGGTTGAAAGGAGAAGTGATCTGGGGCCCAACTGAGACAAATGCAGGTCATCCAGTCCACTGCCAAGTTGGGAGATCAGGAAGAAGTCCATGGGCAGAGGTTTGTGCTCTGCCAGACAGTGCCAGAGGATGGGGCTGGCCTACATGAGTGCAAAGAGGTCTTGTTTTCATGAGCCCTGTGGAGAAAGGGGGACTAAGAGGCTATCTGTACTCAGGGAGAAGGAGAGTCTTCTTCCATGTCATCAAGGAGGAGACTCCCAAAGCCTTGAATGAGATTCCTCTCTCTTAGCTTTAGAGGAACAATTCCACCCAAAGAGAGATACCTTGTCCTATTTCAGATGCACTAAGATGGGCAGAGAGGCCTTCACAATGTTGCCAGTTTTAGCTCCAAACCCTCAGGACATCGGCTTCCTTCTGGACTGGAAGGAGACAGTCAGGTGGCCCTTAGGCAGCAATGAATGATCTCTGCAAATCTCCCAGAGGTCTGCAATGAAGAGGCCAGGTGTCAGTTGGTCAGTCAGGCCTCCCCTTGCAAGTGCAGAAGAGGAATCAACTCCTCTCCTCTACCTTTAGAAATCCATTTCTGCAATAAGTTGAACTGTGTCCTGAACTTCATTGGCAAACCCCAGGAAAACTAAGGAGATTACTCTGACACTAAAAACCACCTATCATTTAGGTGTCCAACATTGTAAAGACAAGGCAGGTAGCATGGAAGTCACTCCACAGAAGCTGCTTTCACCGTTAAACATCTCTTGACAGCACCTTTTAAGATTTGGTGCTTCTCCCTCACAGAATACTTCACAGAATGGATCTCGACTTCTGCAGGGGTTAGGTCACCATGCTGCCAGCTATCATTGTCATTAATCTCCCCTCACCCTCTCAGAGCTGCTCTGCTGAGGAACCCTTTAGCACCCAAGGCCATGACTCCTCAGGGAACGTACCGAAGGCCTTAGAAATGTTCTCCACAAAAGGGGAAGAAAAATTGGAGACTCCTTCAGTCTGGAGGAAGTGCCTCAGCACAAATGGCATTCCCAGCTGACCCACAAAGGCTTTACAAGAGCCTTGAAAGGAGCCCTGATAGACTGTTCTTTAGGGGTTGTGGGAAGAAAGGAGATGGTGCTTCACACAAAGTCTGCTGGGCTTCTCTTTCCCCCCGCTAATGCTCCCAGCACATCATAGATTCATGTCAGTGGTTTGTCACATTTCACCTCAATTTTCATTGATTTGGCTGTTTTTTAATTCCTGGCCTGCCTACCTTCTTACCTGCTACCCTCCTTTGGTATTCCTCCTTTCCCTGTGATATTTCTCGGGAAGCAAGGCCTGTGTCAGGATCTCCACCCCTTCCTTTGATGTGGGCTTGTTGGCCCATCTCAGCTAAGCTGCACAGAACCAGATGGGTCTAAGGTTTTCAGGCTTGTGTAGGTTTTGTGAGCAAAACCAGCAGGACAGGAAGGAGATGGCCCGCATAGGGGAAGGCTGTTTGGAAAGAAGCGCTGCACCAGGAATTCAAACTTTCCAAGCCCTCAGATAATAAATTCTTGACTTGGTAAGGATGAACTCCTTACCAAACCGAGCTTCATTCCACAGGAAAGAAAAGAAAACCAGAAAAAGAAACAAAACCCCAAACACCACAGGAGAGAGAAGGCTCAGTCTCTCATTAGTTTATTTGGTTTCTTTATTTGTTTGCTCTACAAGGTAATTTTTATCCCCCAACTGAATGAATTTCCCTTCTCCGCCTCCCTACCCCCCCATCTTTTTCAATCTTGTTATGCTCTTAGGTATTTCCTTTATTTATTCCCCTCTTCTCTGCTGCTTTTCAAATCTTCTTTTCTTTTTCCCTCCGACAGCCAGAAAGGTTTATCAAAACTGCTTTTCAGCAAGAAAGTTGTCAGTGACAGAGGAGGAATCTGTTTATAAAGTTTTCTCTTCTACCCAACAAAGTTCAAGCATGGATGGAAAGACAGACCTGAAAATGGAATAGTTTTAAACACGGGATGTTTGTCTTCTCCCTCTTTGGCTCTGACTTTCCCTGAAAACCAAACCTTTCCCAGGGAATAAAACTTCCCTCTTCTCTCACCCTCCTTCTTACCTTTACTTCCCACACGCCTCCACATTTGTCACCATCTTCATGCCGCCTTCTCTCTCTTTCTGTCCTAATCAAAAGGTTAAAGGCACTTGGCTGAGCTGTTTTATCTTGCACTAGAATGCATTGTAGCTCATCCTAAAAGATACCTTTAAATAGATTAGAATAAAACTGATTGAGAAACATCTATTTCTTCCCCACTGCCTGTAAAGGGACTGTTGGGTAGAGAGCTCAAATACAATAACTTGCATTGTGTTTATAGTGGATTCCTGCTCTAACCCCCATACTACGTTTGCTCCTAGTGCGTAAAATGGGTCCTTCTTGCTCTAGCTTGATTCTTCTCTCCTCTCTTCTGTTTTCCTTCCAGCCTTTGCATGAATGTCTCCATGAACGCATTTTCTCATCCTTCTACATTCTTTCGCTCTGTCTCATCTTCTTGTAACCTCCTCAGGCATTGTTTCCTCCACTGACCATCTGTCCTTGCTCACTGCAGCTCCAATGCGGAAATGTTGAACCACACAACTGTCACAGAGTTCCTTCTCTTGGGCTTCCCCTCCCGCCACCATCAGCAGCGCCTAATGGCAGTCCCTCTCCTGGCTTCGTACCTGGTGATCTTAGTGGGAAACTTGCTGATCATTGCCCTCGTTCTGCCTGAAAGAGACCTCTGCAGGCCCATGTACTTTTTCCTCTGTAACCTCTCCTGCTTGGACACCTTCATCACTACATCCATCATACCCAAAGCCATAGGAAACTTGCTGATGGGCAGCAAAGCCATTTCCTTCCCAGGCTGCTTAACTCAGGGCTACTTCTACTCCCTTCTGGGCTACATCGAGTTTGTCCTCCTGGCTCTCATGTCCTATGACCGCTCTGTGGCCATATGCCACCCTCTGCAGTACCCCATGCTCATGAATGGTCAGCTTTGCCTTCAGCTACTCTTGGGCTCGTGGGCTGCAGGCTTCCTGGCCACGGTTGTCTCCACTGTCCTGGTTGCCAGGATGCCCTTCTGCAATGCCAATCATATTGACCACTTCTTCTGCGACAGCGTGCTTTTGATCAAGTTGTCCCGGGCACAAACACAGATTGTTGAGCTGATCACCTTCGTGGCCTCATCCATCATCCTACTTGGCTCACTGGGCATGACAGCAGTGTCCTACCTTTACATCATTAACACCATACTGAGGTTGCCCTCAGCTTCCTCACGGCACAAGGCATTCTCTACATGCTCCTCTCACTTCACCGTTGTCATCTTGGGCTGCGGCAGCTGCATATTCATGTATGTCCAGCCTTCAAGTCACCACATTTCCTACAACAAGGCAGTGGCCCTTCTCAAGACAGTGGTAACTCCTTTGATGAGTCCGTTTCTTTTCAGCCTGAGGAAGCAGATGATGAAAGATGCTCTCAAGGCACGCTTGCAGAGAAGGGTGATCATCTTCAGGCAACACTTTTCCATCTAAGAAGAGTTTTTGTAAGTGGATTTTGAAAGGGGACAGGGGTGGGGAGGACAAACACATGATGATGACATATTTGCAGGAATGAGACCTTTCTTTCTTAGCAGTGTAAAGATTCCTGAAATGAATATCACACCAGGTTCTCTCCTGCAAGAGATCACCATAAGAAGGCCTTATCTAGCAATGCCTTTCAAATGACCTACAAGCACTTTACAAACCCTGGTGAATACCATAATGGCATTTTCTACGTGTGGAAACCGAGACAGAAAGCAACAAGCAGAGGGCTTCATCCCTCCATGGCACGCCCAGTTCTCAACAAGCTTCACCCTCCACCAGTTCTGATGCAACTTCTCCTTGCTTCTAAATCTGGTTTCCTGATTATTTTGGTGGCAGATCTTTGTTGAACCTCTTCATCTTTAGGAAATGACAGAAAATAGGTGGAACACAATCAAAAGAAAAATAATGGCTTTATTTCTCTACCAAGTGGCACTTACATCTCCATTAACCTCCTGGTTAGAACAAAAACATGCCTGAAATCAAGTCCAGTTTAACTGCCTCGAATTACCTCTCTTCCGCTTTGGTGCAAAATCTTGAATATTGGTCAGAAATGTAGTTTTGAGTAACAAGGCAGCTGTCTCCAGATCAGGTCTGCTGAAGTAAATGTCCAGTCCTTGACGCAATGCTCTCAGAGCCAATACTTCAGCTGATCTAGCAAATTCAGGGGGATTAACTTATTCCAACATAGACTTTTATGACTGCAATGTCTAAAAAGATGAGTTCATTGCCTGGTCTCCTTTGACAGCGGGGAGGAAGGAGCAGTACAGAAGATGGTGTCATCTCCTCCTACAGTGGTCTATGGCACTTCAGGGGAACTGTACTTAGCACAGGCTTGGCAGCTTAAATTTTCAATACCTAGTGCCAGGTGCACTGACCCATGTGCTGGGCAACGTCTGGTGATTTGCACAAGTGAGGGACTCTTGCTCAGCGGGGGCCATCCTTTGAAGACACGAGGGTTACAACTGTACCTTAAGGTCTCTCCAAAAGTAAACAGAAACATCTCCTCTAATCCCTGCCACAGTGTTGCCATTTTGTAATTTTCCTGGATTACTTTTCACTCATGATTGGCAAGAAAAATATTCTCTTTTGGAAAGAGGATCAAACCCATGATTTGCTCCTTCATTTACGTGAAAATATGGGATTGTCATGCAATGTGAGAGATTTTTTTGCATTTGAACTGAGACAGTTTTCTTGCATTGAATAAATAACTTCCCTGACAAGCCACGGAAACACTGAAATACATAAACGATTCCATCAAGCTGGCACACGTATTACTAATACAGAAAACTAAGATGGATGAGTGTAGGCTGAAATGCCTAAGTTAGGGAGATGAATCCTATCCCATCCAAGCTGGTAATGAATGCCACCAATGTTTCTTCAGTGAAGAGATTTTGAAATTACAGGTGATGATTTAGCTTAGCTGTTTCAGGCATGTTATTGTGATAAATCCTACCCACAGCCACTTGTGCATCAATGGCTCTGATATTTTGGGGTAGATATAGCTTAGGTTTGACTGAATCCCCACTGGTACCTCTAGGCAGCAAATATCTGAGGCCCTTGTCTTGCTCTAACGGCATGTCCTCCAGACTGATCACCTTATTCACCTCCTTCACACCAGGGAAAAGGCTGGGTGCAGCTGTGGGCATCGTTCCTTCAGGAAAGTGCTCCTTAGAGTGAAGGCACAGCTCCCCCCAAGAGCTCTTCCTTACAAGGTGTAGGAACAAGGCTGTGCCAGGTGCTGCTTCCTCTAGTCTGCGCAGACACCAAACTGTATTTCACGCCACACGTGCATGCAGAACATCCTTACTGGCAGCCTACAAGACAAAACAAAGCACACCATACAGACCTCACTTGGTTTCATGTACTTGGGGTGGATGAAACACAGAAGTACAGGACTATGTGTCTGGGCTGCAGGGAATTCTCATGGGGCCAGGTGAGACCCAGGAGACATGGAAGTGATGCACTATGAGCAGCATGGCGTGGGGACCAGCGTCTCTTCCATGTAATGGGTGTGGACAGGAAATACCACGCTTCCTTAAGTGGACAGAAGTCCCCTGGCACTTGAGCAGGATGAATAATGGATACTTTTTTTTTTTAGCGACTAAATTGAAAATGCACATAAATAAAGAGTAGAAGCATCCCAGTTCACTCTGAGGACTTTATTAAAGGAGTAAAGAACTCTTCTGCTGTACTTCAACCAATTCTTTCTTTTGTACGACCAGGAGGTTAGTACCTGTTCTGTGGGTTGCCAGTGACCTGAAGACAAAACCAGTCTTAGTCAGCTCAGACAAATTTTACCTTGAAAGTACCTCTTTCTTTTGATTGATGAGACTGACTCATTGCAAATGGCTTCTGTGGAGACATTTACAGCTGTCTGAGATGAATCCCTCCCAAATCACCTCCTCTTGGTTCCTCCTGCTACCCATGGGAAGAGAAACATTTCCCATTCATGATTCATCAGGTCCTAAGGTGGGTGACCTTATGCTCACCACTTAACAGATCTCTCTCCACTGGCCACAGAAAGGGGCCTCAGATCAGAGGCTTGGGAGTGGCAGGGAGGATGAGGGTGGAGGATGCCCCCAGTGTGAAGGAGCAGCTCAGATATATGGAGCTCCTCTATGAGATGGGCAACAGGTTGAGTTAGCTTGTGTGAGTGAGGATGAGAGGAGGAGTGAGTAAGGGTGACAGTGTCTTGGCAAAAGCAAAATGAGCTGATAGAGGCTTAGAGGGCCATGCAGAATGAGTCAGACTCTGCCTGGAGGCCTGGAACAAGTGGGAACTGCAGAGGTTTGCATCTTGAATGCATGCCTCAGCCTAGGAGATGGGGATTCCCCCTGCTGGGGGTGGCTGTGCTGGTCCATCCCCATAGGTCTCAATGGTGCAGACTCTGCTTGAAGACATTCCTGCAACCCAAATATGCTGGGATTAATGCAGAACTGGCTATTCTAAATCAAGCATTTGATTCACTTTGCCTCTTTGATTTGACATCTTTTCACTTTGACTACACTCCTGAAGTCTTTCTAGGAAGCCACGTAAGAATTGAAGACTAAAGGAAAGTTATGCCCACTATAGGCTCTTTGTGGTGCTTTGTGTGGCAATGAGCCCTCTGGTGCCGAGTTCCTGAACTGCAGCTCCTGAAAGACTGAGCAAGCCTCCAGAGCAGTAAAAGCAGCACAGCTGAAGGTTTTGGAGGGTGTTAGCAGGCCCTGCTGCAGTCTGTCAGTAAAGAGACCATGCAGGGAATGAGCAGACAAGGTTCCTGTCCCTGGGGGCTGGTGAAGCAGGGAATCGGAGGCACATGGCACAGGAGGACATTTCAATGTGAGATGTTTTCAGACTGTGAAAGCCCTTGATGTGCTTCACCAAGCAGGATGGCCAAGGCCTGATCCCCATCCCCTGCAGAGGGGGCTCCTTTCCCTCTTGTGATGCTCTGGGCTCTTCCTGGGGGCACTCAACCGCACATCCTCCTGCTTCTGCTGCCTCCAAATCAAGACTCAACCTATTTCACTTTAGCATGACAGCCCCCGACATGTCAAGTCTTCTTCCTGCCTTCAATGCACTCACTGCTGCACCTGCACTGCTCTCTCCCTGCATGCCCATGTGTCTCACCAACCCTTCCTCTTCCCCTGCAGTGGTGGGACCTCACCCCAGGAGGGCTGTGCATCCTCCAGGCTCAGGGAGGTTTCCTGACATCCACCCAAGTGTGAGGAGTGAAGAAGGGGAGGAGAGCCAGGTCAGCTCATGGGGCATGAGTGAGCACAGACACCTCAAGCAGTGGGCAGTCCCCATCGGTCAGGCTGAGCCATGCACATGCGATGGAAATGCCTGTCTCATCCCTGATTTGCACAGGAGGGGCCTTCCTTCCTGCCATCTTCCCAGGACAATCTTCTTCTTCCTCCTCCACCATCAGACATCCACTGCTTTCCATTGCTGGCTTCAGACATGGTTTTAAGGATTTGCTAACACCATCAGCCATCAGCTTGTTTCTCCCAGACTTCTCCCAACCCTCTTTCCCAGACACATGGCCAATCACTGCTGTTCAGGACCACTGACTCTTCAGAAGAGGCATTAAGCATTTTGGATCTTCCTCATGCTTTTTATAATCTTTCTGCCTTTTTAAAAAAAAAAAAAAATAGATCCTGCCATTTTTAGGGAAATCACAGAAACATCCAAGGGACTGATGCTTTGGGCACTGTCATGGCATTTGGGAAACTGTACCATGCTTTCTTGTCCCTCTCTCCTGGACACTTAAAGAGGACTCACATTTCTCTGAACTGAAATTTTAGATGTTGCCAGGAATCTCAGGAGGCATGGCATACAGATTCCAGGGCTCAGGGACCAGTCAAATGCCTCATCTTTCTTTCCGCAATGATGGCTTCAATGCCCAGGTCATTTCTGGACTCTGTACATGGATGCTGACATTCCTTGAGCAACTGACTCTGAAAGGATTAACACTGTAGGCTGTTATTCTTGGAGGGTATAAGGATAGTAAAAGAGAAGAAGTTGGCTTTGGGCAAATGAAAAGGGAAGCAAAGGATGTGGTCAGGGCTGTTTGGGGACACCTGTGAAGCAGCCCTGAACCTGATGTGAATGACTTCTGGGGTCACGGAGAACCTGAGCGCTCTCTCTCTAATTGGAAACCATGAAGGGGAAGGAAGGACAGCATCATTCAGGCTGGAGGGGACCTCGGGAGGTGTCTGGACCAACCTCCTGCTCAAAGCAGGGTCAGACAGAGTACTCAGGCCTTTATCCAAACACATCTTGATCCCATTCCAGCACAGAGCCAGTGCACGCTCCCTGGGAAACAGCTTCCACCACTTGACTATCCTTATGCTGGAATAATTTATCCCTCTATCTATCCTGACCCTCTCTTGTTTCAGCCCATTGCCTCTTGTCCTTGTGTCATGGACATGAGCCTGACTCCATCTTCCTGGGAACTGTGTGATGCTGCCGCATGTTTCCCACAAGATCCTCTCTACTCCTGTCTGAACAAGCCCAGCTCTCTAAACCTCTTCTCACAGTACAAGTTCTCCCACCCTACTGACCTTGGTGGCCCTCCACTGAACAGGCCCCAGTTTGTCCAGGTCTCTCTGGCACTGTGGGATGTCAAAACCTAGGAAAATATTCCAGATATGATGTGAAAAGTGCTCAGCAGACTGGTTGTGCTCCGGCTCCTACAGCCCAGGATGCTGTTGGCCCTCTTTCCTGATTGCTCTTCTTTTGCCTAATGGAACCCAAGGACCACAAAGCCTTTCCCCAGATCTGCTGCAGACCTGGGCAGTCCCTGGCCTATGTTGTGTCATGGGCTTAGTTGACCTCAAGGGCACAACTTATTGGCTATCTTGAGGTTCCTATTGGCCCGTCACTCCAGCTTGTGTTTGTTCTTTGGGATGGCCACCCTGCCCTCCAGTGCAGTGTCTGCTCTCCTCAATGTGGTGTCTTCTACAAATGTTATGAAAAAGCACTCTCTCATCTCCTCCAGGTCATTAAAAGCCCGTTAAACAGGGAAGGTTGCAGCACAGACCCCAGCAGGACCCTACTAGCTAGATGCCTCCAGGCAGAGTGCCACGCATTCACCACGTCCCTCTGAGCCTGACCATCTGTCTGGTTATTTACCCATCTACTTATCCACTGAGGTAGACCAGAATATCCTAACTTGGGCACAAGAATATTGTGGAGGGGTAATGTTGAAAAGTTCACTGACTTCCAGGTTAAAAGACAACCACTGCTCTCCCTGCATCCAGCAATCCTGTCCTTTCAGTTGAGAAAGCAAAGAGGATGGGGAGAGACAAGCTCCCCTGGGTAAATCTAATCCCCTTCTCTTTCAGACACCCAGAAATGGGATCCAGGTGAACACGATCTGGGGCACAGCTATTGGCTCCTCTGCACATCCTTTGGGCATTTTAAAAAGGTGCATGCAACGTTTGCATTTTCCGCATTGTCAAGGAGTTCCCACAGACTCCCTGACCTTTGAAAGATGCTGGAGAGTGGCCTGGCTGTGCCATTTGCCTGCTCACTCAGCTCCCTGCGATGCTGCCCCTCCTGTCCCATACACTGGGAAGAATTTGCTCAAGTGATCCCTGACTTGATCCCCATGCACTGCTGGTTGATCTCCTCCAGAGTCCTGCCCTGAGTCACAGAGGCCTGGGAGACCTTGCTGGGGAAGTCTGAGGCAAAGAGGACACACAGAATCTCACATCTATCTACACCTGCTCTTCCTAAATTCAGCAGTGGCCACACAGGATCTTTGTTTCTTCTTTAACTGTTCCTGAAGCAGTAAACACTCCTTATGGTGCCCTTCAATTGCCTTTCAAGTTTAGACTGAGTTTTGATCTGGACCCTTGCTGCGCTTGGAGGATGCTGTCCTTGAAGAGCAGCTGTCCTGAGCTCTGCCACCATGTCACAGCTCTGTCTGCTCAGGAACAGCTCCAGCTCTTCCTGCCTGTGCCCCTGGCTGAGGGCACTGCTGCACATTTGGGCTGAGGCAACAAAGCTGTGCAACCAGGCAAGCTCTGACTCGCCATAATGAACCCTGGTACAAAGCATTCAAGACCTCGTGGGTGCAAAAGCAGAGACATGGTCTGGACAAAATAGAGCTGCATGTCTTCCTAGCCCCTGGTGCCTTTTTCATTGAACTGAGGATAACTCCCAGGCTTGAAGAAATTAGATATTTCCTTGTCACCTTCCTGGCTGTCCTGTCTAATGATGGGACAAAAAAAAGGGGTTTCTCATGCCAAAGTCTTTTCCTAATATGAGAAATGACAGTGCTGGAAGTGTCTCTCCCCCCAGCTGAGGGAGGGAACATGAGTGATGCCTTCAGCCTGTTTCACAGCAGGTTCCCCTGGAGCCCCAGGGACACCTGGAGGGAGCCCAGAGGGGCAGAGAAAGTGGTGCCTTGGGCTGGGCCTCTGCCGCTGAGCTGGGCTGGGCTCCTGGGATGGAGGGAGCTGATGGCAAGTGGGCAGCACTGCAGAGAGACAGCTCTGCCCAGGAGCAGCTCCTCTGCAAAGTGCGGCAGGGCTGAGGGCACTGCCTGCAAGTGCTGAGAGGAGAGGGGTGAGGCAGAGAGACTGTAAAGGCAGTGTGGAGTGGAACGATGCTGAGAGCTCACTGCATGGGAGAGATCTTCACATCCCTCTACACGGTAAAGTCTCTGGCTGCAGGACAATGTAGCTGGTGTTCCTGGAGGGATATCCAAGGTCTGCTACATCCCACAGCCTATGGGATTTTCAGGAGGATTCTCAGAGTTTCTCTAATGTAGAGGAAGAGGACGTGCTGCAGAAGAGGATTTCCCTGTGCGCTGTCAGAAAGATAGGACATGACGGCTCCCTTCTTCTGGGGTTTTGAAGATCAGTGTGCACCTGTGGGTGCCCAGGGCTGTTCTTCAGAGCAGGGTCACTGCACCCCAGCGGGCTGTGCACCAGGGCAGGGACTCTGCCATCTGCCAGGGTCAGCACTCAGCCCACCCAGGGAGCGCCCTTCAAAGCTGCGGGGAAAACCTGTGGGTGGAAGCAGGGCAGGATCCCTCTGCTGTCCAGAGGGTGCAGCGTGGGTCAGGGCTGCTCAGACTTCTACATCACCTGGAGGACATTTGCAGAGGGTCATTCTAAAGAGGGATGTCAAGGTAGGAGATTGCCTGAAAGGGAAGAAATCTGTGCTTTGAGTTTTTCCACTCTTGGTTGGCTGGGTGGGCAGTGGGAGATGGGAATTTATTTCTCTGTTCTGGAGAAGGCAATGAGACCCTAGTTCTCGTCAGGACTTGTCTGAGCTGTTGCTTAGCTCCTGCACACACAGAGATGCCCCTGGGCAGTGCCCTGCTGCCAGGAGGTGTCTGCAGGGCAGAGCTGAGCACACAGCAGGTGGGATGGGCTCTGTGAGCATGGAGAGGGAGGAGATGTGGGGACAGAAAAAGGGGTCGTGGCTAAGAGCTCCAGGCAGCAGAGACATGGGCAGCAGAGAGCAGGGCTGATGGACAGAGCGGCTGTCCTCACTCTGCACTAAGGGACAGTCCCTGTGCCCAATCTCAGCACCCACAAGGTTTCCCTTGCAGTGCAGCAGAAATGCCAGGCATTGCTGCATTCAAACCACTCCTCAGCTGTGCTGGGGCAACTAGAACAGAAGGCACAACCCAAACTCCCCACAGCTCTGCTCTGCAGTCAGGTGAATTGGGAGTGACAATGCTGAAATGCTCTTTGATATCACAAGTGGATTTAATATGAGACCACCCCGAGTTCCTGTTTACCTGTTGCTGTTGGGCAGGACTGACCCCTGCAGAGCCCCCAGCAGAGCCTCCTGCTCCCTGGGGCACCCTCAGCCACCACGAACCAGAGCTCACCAAAGCTCTTTCTAAAAAATGAAAAGCAGTTTGAGGGGTTTCTATAAGAAAGTCAGTAGATTTTTCTGAAAGCAGTCTGCCCTAACTTCTCACTTCTTCTACCTCCTTGAACAGATCCCCATGTGCAGAGACAGCAGGTGTCCAATAACAGCTCCATCACCCACTTCCTTCTCCTGGCATTCGCAGACAGGCGGGAGCTGCAGCTCTTGCTCTTCTGGCACTTCCTGGGCATCGACCTGGCTGCCCTCCTGGGCAACGGACTCATCATCACCGCCGTAGCCTGTGCCCACCACCTCCACACCTCCATGTACTTCTTCCTCCTCAACCTTTCTTTACTTGACCTGGGCTGCATCTCCACCACTGTCCCCAAAGCCATGGCCAATTCCCTCTGGGACACCAGGGGCATTCCGTACTCTGGATGTGCTGCTCAGCTCTTTCTGTTTGTCTTTTTGATGTCAGCAGAATTGTATCTTCTCACTGTCATGGCCTATGACCGCTACGTTGCCATCTGCAAACCCCTGCACTATGGGACCCTCCTGGGCAGCAGAGCTTGTGTCCACATGGCAGCAGCTGCCTGGGGCAGTGGGTTTCTCACTGCTGTGCTGCACACGGCCAATACACTTTCACTACCCCTCTGCCAAGGCAATGCTGTGGACCAGTTCTTCTGTGAAATCCCCCACATCCTCAAGCTCTCCTGCTCACACTCCTACCGCAGGGAGTTTGGGCTTCTTGTGGTTAGTGTCTTTGTGGCCTTTGGGTGTTTTGTTTTCATTGTGCTGTCCTATGTGCAGATCTTCAGGGCCGTGCTGAGGATCCCCTCTGAGCAGGGATGCCACAAAGCCTTTTCCACGTGCCTCCCTCACCTGGCCGTGGTCTCCCTCTTTCTCAGCAGTGCAGTGTTTGCTTACCTGAAGCCCCCCTCCGTCTCCTTCCCATCCCTGGATGTGGTGGTGGCAGTTCTGTACTTGGTGGTGCCTCCAGCAGTGAACCCCCTCATCTACAGCATGAGGAACCAGGAGCTCAAAGGCACAGTGAAGAAGCTCATTAAATCTGTAGTCCTTCAGCAGCAATAAGCTGCCCGTGTCTCTTCACAAGTGATTTCCAATGTATCTGGGGTATGTCCTGTGCTTTGGGCATTTTATCTATGATAATTCTGTTTCTCTAGGAATGTCTGCATGCACTCCACTTCTCCAGAGGCATGAACCCAGTCTGGCTGACACAAAGGTGTTTGCACATGTGTCTTTCCCAATGGCACAGCTGGCCTCCCATGTCACATCTCTGTAATACAAGGGGATTGCGTCAGTGCCAGTGTCTGGAGGTTGGGCTCTTCTTCCAAAGCTGAGGTCAGGAACAGGCTGAGGAAGTTGTCCCCCACGAGGGCGTGCTGCTGTGCTGGTGTTCTCCATGGGCTGAGGGCAGTAGGGCATGTGGCGATGTGTTCGGGAATGGGACTGGAGGGAGCTTTCACTTGTGCCCTCCCTACTCGGCCACATCCAGCACTGGCCACTCTCCACAGGTTTATGGGTGACTTTTGCTGCACGGCCATTTTTGCCTCCTCCTGCTGGGCTCAGGGCCTGCACTGGGGGAATGGCCAGCCCTGCTCGACCTCTCTCCTTGTCCAGACCCTGGCAGACCCTGGGTCAGGGATGTCTGTGAAATCTTACATGGGGTGTGGATAGGGCTGAGTAGGTTCCAGGACCTCCAGGGAGGCTGTCTCAAGTAGGAGGAACAGAAGAGGGACAGGGCACAAAGCGATGTTGTCCTGGTTTCAGCTGGGATAGAGTTAATTTTCTTCTTAGTAGCTGGTATAGTGCTGTGGTTTGGGTTTAGGGTGAGAACAATGATGAGAACAACACACTGATGTTTTGGTTCCTGCTAAGTAGTGTTAAGTTGTTGCTAAGTAGTTGCTAAGTAGTGCTTACACTGGTCAAGGACTTTTCAGCTTCCCATGCTCTGCCAGGTGCACCAGAAGCTGGGAGGGGGCACAGCCAGGACAGCTGACCCAGACTGGCCAAAGGGCTATTCCATACCATGTGACGTCATGCTCAGTATATAAGCTGGGGGAAGAAGAAAGAAGGGGGGGACGTTCTGTGTGATGGCGTTTGTCTTCCCAAGTAACCGTTACGCGTGATGGAGCCCTGCTTTCCTGGAGATGGCTGAACACCTGCCTGCCGATGGGACGGAGTCAATGAATTCCTTGCTTTGCTCTGCTTGTGCGTGCGGCTTTTGCTTTACCTATTGAACTGTTCTGTTTTACTGTACTTCAATTATTAAACTGTTCTTACCTCAGCCCATGAGTTTTCTTCCTTTTCCTCTTCTGATTCTCTCCCCCATCCCATTGTGGGGGAGCAAGTGAGCAGCTGTGTGGTGCTTAGTTGCTAACTGGGGTTAAACCACGACAGTCCGTTTTGGCACCCAATGTGGGGCACAAACACATGACCCTGGGATGTAGAGTCTCATGCTCTACCAACTGAGCTCATGGAGATCATGCAATAGAATCTATTCCTCACTCCGGATACACCCTTTGCCGTTGATACCACTCCAGGGTTCTGGCTATTGCTGAACACTGCTTGCAGAGCATCAAGGCTTTCTCTCTCAAACACCCCCCACAGAAGACAGTAGGCTTGTGGGGTGGGGGGGCAAGAAAATGGGAGTGAAGACAGCCAGGACAGCAGACCTGAACTGACCCAAGGGCTGTTCCACACCAAAGGATGTCATGCTCAGCGATAAAACCTTGGCAAAAGCAGGAGGAAGGGGTGCTGTTCATTGTTATGGTGTTTGTCTTCCCAAGCCGGTGTTGTGTGTGCTGAGAGTCTGCCCCCCAGCAAGTGGCTAAACATCTGCCTGCCCCCAGGAACTGGTGCATGAATTCCGCTTTTTGCTTTGCTTGCACACACAGCTTTTTCTTTTCTTATTAAGGTGTCATTCTCTTGATCCATGAGACTTTTCTCCTTCCTTCTCTCCATCCTCTAGGAGAGGGCAGTGAATGAAAACCAGGGTGGGTCTGGCTGAGATCAACCAACCACAACAATCATAACCTACGCTCCAAGTGGGGCCTCACCAGGGTTCCCTGGGATTATGCGGCCAGGATGTGGGATGCACTGGGGTCCCTGCATGGGCTCAGGGTAGGGCCCGTGGAGACACCCAACACCCAGCGCAGAGGGACTGTGGTGGTGCCTGTGGGCTGACAGTGGGGCAAAGTGTGACAGATGCACTCAACCCCTTGACCGGACTGCTTCGGTTTCCCAAGCAACCGTTACACATGATGGAGCCCTGGTTTCCTGGGAATGGCTGAACACCTGCCTGACGATGGGAGGTAGTGAAGGAATTCCTTGCTTTGCTTTGCTTGTGTGCGCAGCTTTGGCTTTACCTATTAAACTGTCTTTATCTCAACCCATGATTTTTCTCACTTTTACTGTTCTGATTCTCTCCCCCATCCCACCGGGGGGGAGTGAGTGAGCGGCTGTGTGGTGCTTAGTTGCTGGCTGGGGTTAAACCACGACACCGCCACAGGGTGCTGCAGAGCTCTGGGCACTCACCCCACAGCCCCAGCCCCTCTGAAGGGCACAGCAGCTCCTGTCAGGCAGGGAGGAGTCTCGGCCTCCCCATCAGCCCCAGGGCTGGAGGCTCACCATGGCATGAGAAAATGGAGGTTAGGGAAACTGCAGGAAGCATGGCCTCCGGTCCAGGAGATGCCCACCGCAGACTGACTCTGCCCCATTGTTGTCAGCCCCTCACCTCACTCCAGCACAGGAGTCCTGGCCAAGGGACAGAGCAGCCTGCCCCGAGTGGGTGCCTGCAGAAAGAGGTTTCTCTTTCTCATGGAGTCCTCCCTGCAGGCACAGAAATGCTCCCTTGCTCTTCTCCACAGTCATCCCTGCTCTCCAGACAGCCTTTCCCCAGGTGAGCATGTCTGTGCTGGCCTGGCCAGACATTCCTGGTTCCTACAAAACCCCATGCTGGCGGTGCTGCTCTGCAGGGGGAGGGGGCTGTGGTGCCCTGGGGCCATGGGGTGACCCTGCACTGGCCATGCTGGTCAGGGTCAGAAGCAGACCCAGCTGGAGCAGGATCACTGCTGCTGAGCCCTTTTCCATCATCCCTGATTGCTCAGGAGCCAAGGACAGGGCTGGGCAGGACCATGGGGTGTCTCTAATGGCACACAGGGCAGGGGATGGCTGCACTGGATCCAGCCCATGGGGTTTCCAAGAGGTTGCCCTGAAACACTCTCCAGTCTTATGGCCCTTTGCCTGCTGTCTCCTCACAGCCTCCCCTGGCATTTCAGGGCCCTTGTTAGCCTGTGGGCCCCTCATGTTCACCTTTTCCTCCAGGAGACTCCTTGGATGGTCACTCATTTTATGAGGTGCCACTCACCGCCCACCCAGATACACACACACTGTCCCTGGAGGTCGCCTGAGCTCTCCTGGCAGCTCTCAGTTCCTCTTCAGGATGGCATCTGCCATCAGCCCCACTGCAGGTGGGAAAGCACCAAGCAGATAAGCCAATCTTTCAGTGGATATATGCAACCAAGAAGGGAGGTCTTCATCCATGCCTTGGTCCCTAACACATCACCGTGGGACTCTGCGATTGTCACCCTGAATCCATCAAGAACCCCAGAAGAGCAAAAGTCCTTCTGAGGGAGAACCCTATTGGGTGTATTCCTGACACCAGCTTTGGAAGAGGCGCCCGGCCTTCTGGCCCTGTCCTGAGGAGCCCCTTTGGTTATGATGGTGCTTGCATGGAGACCAGCTCTGATAGAGTGGTTCACGTGGCCTGCTCCTGCCCTCAGCCACAGGGATGCCACCGTACAGATAACAGGACTGTCACAAGTTGCACGAGACCTTAGGGGCAGCACAAATAAAAGGGCACAGCAGAACAGCGTGGAATTGAGGAGAGACCAGCACTGAAAAAGCCATGTCCTGCTGCTGTCCTTGGCCATGGCTCCAGGAAAGCAGCAGCCCCAACGCGCAGGCAGTAGTGGGATAGTGCCCACCAGGGCTGCTCCTCTGTCAGGCAGCTGGGCATTTGTCCCCTGAACCCCTCCTGCAGGCTGGGGCTGTTCCCCCAGCTCCAGAGGAGATGTGACGAGATGGGAGCTGAGACAAATAATTTTCTACTGGTTTCTTTATTGAGTTTATCTAAATGGGGAGCCCGGATCCATATGTGCATGAGGACTTTGGGTCAGGAAAAGGCAGGTAGGAGGCCAAGAATAATATTATCACAGGTATAAACAAAAAAACAACCCCCCAAATATCCCACAAAGGAAAAATAAAGACATGTATGAAGAAAAGTCAGTCCAGGCTATTCCTGTGATACTGTGGGAGCCCAAGTGGGACAATGGGCACCTTCTTAATATGAAGTAGCTTGTAATCGAGTAGTTTCCACACTGCATCCTTCATTTCCTTGTTCCTCATGCTGTAGATGAGGGGGTTCACTGCTGGAGGCACCACCGAGTACAGAACTGCCACCACCACATCCAGGGATGGGGAGGAGACGGAGGGGGGCTTCAGGTAGGTAAACATGGCAGTGCTGATAAACAGGGAGACCACGGCCAGGTGAGGGAGGCACGTGGAAAAGGCTTTGTGGCGTCCCTGCTGTGAGGGGATCCTCAGCACAGCCCTGAAGATCTGCACATAAGACAGCACAATGAAAACAAAACACCCAAAGGCTAACAAAGAACTTAAAATAAGGAGCCTGGCTTCCCTGAGGTAGGCGTCTGAGCAGGAGAGCTTGAGGATCTGTGGAGGTTCACAGAAGAACTGGTCCACATCATTGCCTTGGCAGAGGGGGAGTGAAAATGTATTGACAGTGTGCAGGCGAGAATTGAGAAACCCACTGCTCCAGGCAGCTGCTGCTGCCATGTGGACACAAGCTCTGCTGCCCAGGAGGGTCCCGTAGTGCAGGGGTTTGCAGATGGCACCAAAACGATCATAGGCCACGACAGTGAGAAGGGCACACTCTGCTCCAAGAAGAAGAAAAGCAGAAAGACTTGGGAAGCACATTCTGCGTAGGAGATGTCCCTGGTGTCCCAGAGGGAATTGGCCATGGTTTTGGGGACAGTGGTGGAGATGCAGCCCAGGTCAAGAACAGAGAGGTTAAGGAGGAAGAAGTACATGGGGGTGTGGAGGCGGTGGTCGCAGGCTACGGCGGTGATGATGAGGCCGTTGCCCAGGAGGGCAGCCAGGTAGATGCCCAGGAAGAGCCAGAAGTGCAAGAGCTGCAGCTCCCGTGTGTCCACGAATGCCAGGAGGAGGAAGTGGGTGATGGAGCTGCTGTTGGACATTTGCTGTTTCTTGACATGGGGGCACTACTCAAAAAATGAAGGGACAGGTTAAAATCAGGATAGAATCCTTTGAGCAAAACCACTCCATTTTTCATCGCAATACCCTCCAAGTGAAGTGCATTTCCTTCCTCTGGTCTGCGCTGGCTGAGTGTGCTGTACCGAGCAGGACCTCTGCTCATGTGCTGCTGAGGAGGCAGCTTTGCTCTGCTGCAGTGGCTACATGGGAGCTGGTTTGTGACAGCTCCATTGCTCTCAAGGGATGTCAGACGTAATCCACCTGTAACGGAAAAGTTCAATATCTGCACTCGTGACTCCAAAGAGTGTGGGCTGCAGAAAAGAGGCTTAGCAAGTCTTTATAATAATTTTGTTTGTGGTTTTTATTTTCCACCATCACGACCACTGGGTATCCTACTTAGGGATAGAAATCCTCATTTTTATGACTGAAAATGTAAGAGTCTTGAGACAGGACATACAAAAGAGCTCAGATATTTGTAGCTTAGTGCAGAGTCAGGAGAGCTGCAGTGTTACAGAATCATGGAATCATAGAATCATTTAAGTTGCAAAAGATCTTGAAGATCGTCGAGTCCAGCTGTTAATGTGGCACTGCCAAGTCCACCACTAAACCATGTTCCTAAGCACCATGTCCACGTGTCATTTAAATACCTCCAGGGATGGGGACTTAACCACTTCCCTGGGCAGCCTGTTCCACTGCTTGACAACCCTTTTGGTGAAGAAATCTTTCCTAATATCCAATCTAAACCATTTCCTCTTGTCCTATCACTTGCTACTTGGGAGAAGAGACCAACTCCCACCTCACTACAACCTCCTTTCAGGTAGTTGTAGAGAGCAATAAGGTCTCCGCTCAGCCTCCTCTTCTCCAGGCTAAACAACCCCAGCTCCCTCAGCCGCTCCTCATAAGACTTGTGCTCTAGACCCTTCACCAGCTTCGTTGCTCGTCTTTGGACACGCTCCAGCACCTCGATGTCCTTCTTGGAGTCAGGGGCCCAAAACTGAACACAGTACTCGAGGTGCGGCCTCACCAGTGCCGAGTACAGGGGAACCATCATTTCCCTAGTCCTGCTGGCCACACTATTCCTGATGCAAGCCAGGATGCCACTGGCCCTCTTGGCCACCTGGGCACACTGCCAGCTCATATTCAGCCACCTGTCAACCAACACCCCCAGGTCCTTTTCTGCCAGGCAGCTCTCCAGCCACTCTTCCCCCAGCCTGTAGCGTTGCATGGGGTTGTTGTGACCCAAGTGCAGGACTCGGCACTGAGCCTTGTTGAATCTCATACAGTTGGCCTCGGCCCAACGATCCAGCCTGTCCAGGTCCCTCTGTAGACCCTTCCTGCCCTCCAGCAGATCAACACTCCTGCCCAACTTGGTGTCATTGGCAAACTTACTGAGGGTGCACTCGATCCCCTCATCCAGATTATTGATAAAGATATTAAGCAGAAGTAGGCCCAATACTGAGCCCTGGGGAACACCGCTTGTGGCCGGCCACCAACTGGATTGATCTCCATTCACCACCACTCTTTGGGCCTCATCATCCAGCCAGTTTTTTACACAGCAAAGAGTACGTGGGCCCAAACCGTGAGCTGCTAGTTTCTCCAGGAGAAGGCTGTGGGAAAAGGTGTCAAAGGCTTTACTGAAGTCCAAGTAGACAACATCCACAGCCTTTCCCTCATCCACTAGGCAGGTCATCTTGTCATAGACGGAGATCAGGTTAGTCAAGCAGGACCTGCCTTTCATAAACCCTTGCTGACTGGGCCCGATCCCCTGGTTGTCCTGTACGTGCCGCGTGATGGCACTCAGGATGATCTGGTCCATAACCTTCCCTGGCCCCGCAGTCAGGCTGACAGGCCTGTAGTTCCCCAGATCCTCCTTCCAGCCTTTCTTGTAGATGGGCGTCATATTTGCTAACCTCCAGTCAACTGGCACCTCCCCAGTTAGCCAGGACTGCTCATAAATGATTGGAAGTGGCTCGGTGAGCACTTCTGCCAGCTCCCTCAGTACCCTCGGGTGGATCCCATCTGGCCCCATAGACTTTGTGTGTGTCTACATGGTGTAGCAGGTCGCTGACCATTTCCCCTTCCATTATGGAGGCTTCTTTCTGCTCCCCGTCCCTGCCTTCCAGCTCGGGGGGCTGGGTACCCCAAGAACAACTGGTCTGACTATTAAAGATGGAGGCAAAGAAGGCATTAAGTACCTCAGCCTTTTCCTCATCCTTTGTCACTATCCAATAAAGGCCCTCCTTTTGTTGCTAATGTATTTATAGGAACATTTTTTTACTGCCTTTTACGGCAGTAGCCAGATTAAGTTCTATTTGGGCTTTGGCCCTTCTAATTTTCTGCCTGTGTAACCTCACAACATCCTTGTAGTCCTCCTGAGTTGCCTGCCCCTTCTTCCACAGATCATAACTCTCCTTTTATTCCTGAGTCCCAGCCAAACCTCTCTGAGCTCTGAGCTCTCTCTGCCCACCAGTCTTTTTTCCCATCTGTGCTGCCCTTTTGCTTGTGCTGCCTTGAAGATGACTTCACTCACAAATTTCTCTTTAAAAACTCCAAACAACTGAACTAATATGGCAGCAGGGAAGCATTGGTTCAATGGGCAGATCTGCAATCTCTGTCCCAGCCCAGAGACGGAGTTGCCTTGAAGAGAGCAGGACAGGACCCCTCACGGAGCGAAGCAAAGGACCCTGAGAGGAGAGTGCCAACCCCCAACGAAAGGCTCAGCACTCCCTAGGATCCTACAGGCGAGCTGTGCCTTTCTGGGGGCAGCTCGCAAGCCCAGCAGGACAGGCAAAGCAGAGAGTCAGGGGTCCCAAAGATGACGTTCCAAAGAGAGAGCCCGAGCACTGCCCAGCAGACAATGCCCAGAAGACATCTACAGTGAAAGACAACAAGAGAGCTGCCAGAGAGCACCTTCCCCCACTGCTTGTTTGCAGTTTCCCCCCACCCCTTGCCCCTGTCTCTGCTGCCTGGAGCTCTCCCTGCCAGGAGCTGTTTGTCTGGCCCCAAGCCTCCTCCCTGTCAGTGCTCACAGAGCCCATCCCACCCGCTGTGTGCTCAGCTCTGCCCTGCAGGCACCTCCCAGCAGCAGGGCACTGCCCAGGGGCATCTCTGTGTGTGCAGGCTCTGATGGGAACCTCAGAGCAAACCTGATGAGGCTGGAAAAGTGATACTGATGCTGTCTGTAAGCCACGGTATGTTGACTTGTGATACTGCCTGGTTTATTCACTTCGAAGAGTAAAAGAGTTGCAATTTCAGTGCCTCCTCCAGAACGGAGAGATGAATTTCTGTGTCCCATTGCCCACCCAGACAACCCAGAGCAGAAGATTGAAGGAACAGGATCCTTCCCTTTTGGGTAGCCCCTGTCTTGCTCTGCTTCTTGGAAAGTCTTCTCCTGGGAATGCCCTGTAGCGATCTGCTGCTGTGAGCAGCCCTGACCTATGCAGCACCCACCCTGGCAGGACCCTGCCCTGCCAGGGGTCGCTCCTTCCACCCACAGCTTCTCCCCGCAGCTCAGTGGGGAGCTCCCCGGGCAGTCTCAGTGCTGACCCTGGCAGGCGGCAGAGTCCCTGCCCCAGCACACAGCCCCCTGCGGTGCAGGGACCCTGCTCGGAAGGACGGCCCTGGGCACTGCTGGATGAACACCCATATGCACACCTCCACAACCATCCCCAGGAGAAGGCAGCCATCATGTTATGTTCCTCTCATGGTGCAGCAGGGAAGCTGTGCTCTGGAGCACATCCTTCTCCTCTACATTAGAGAAACTAAGAGAGTAATACTGACAGATCCCATAGGCTGTGGGATGTGCCAGCTTTTGATGGTCCCTCCAGGAACTGAAGCTGCATTGCCCTACACCCAGAGACTTACCACATAAAGGGCTGTGAAGATTTCTCCTCCAATGAGCTCTCCTCCCACTCCCACCTGCCTTTAAGCTCTCTCAGCCTCGCAGATCTCCTCTTGGTGCCTGTGGGCAGTGCCCCCAGCCCTGCTCCTGGGCAGAGCTGTCTCTCTGCAGTGCTGCCCACTTGCCAGCAGCTCCCTCCATCCCAGGAGCCCAGCCCAGCTCAGCAGCAGAGGCCCAGCCCAAGGCAACACTTTCTCTGCCCCTCTGGGCTCCTTCTAGGTGTCCCTGGGGCTCTAAGGGCTGACAGCTCCTGAGAGGCAGCAGGGTCTCTCATGGGCAGCAGGGGCTGACACAGACTGATGTCATCACTGCCTGTCCCTCTCTGAATGCTGGAGAGATGCATTTTAGAAGTGGCATTTTCCCAAACATGGCGTGGTGGTCTACGAGAGGTGGAAATGTTCCCATCCCTTTACCCCTGTCCCCATCACGTTGCCAGGCAGGACACCTCGGCAGTGACAGGCAGAGATCATTCCTCCCCAGTGCAGGACAGGGATTCAGCTGAGCCCATAAGGTGTCTCCTCTCTGGTGAGGAGGCCAGAGACTGCAGTGGGGTTCAGCTCTCCCCCATGCACCCCACAGACCCACAGCCGCTGGGATTCCTCTTGCTTCAGCTCAGGGTGCACAAAATAGGTGCCTGCAGACCAGCCCCTGCCCTGAGCACCTGCTGGGATGCGTGTGGATGGGGGGTGGCAGTCAGCTGCTCTCACACAAACTCCTGGTGGCATTTGAGGTGCCAGGGGTGGTCCAAGACTTGTGGATGTGTCTGCAGGCTCTGATGGAGCAGACCTGGGACAGCCACATCTGCCTGAGCATCAGCTGTGGGGCTGGTGGGGAGGGTCCCTTGGCCACCTCAGGTTACACCCAATGTTTAGGGCATCTGAATGTCTGTCAGACTCACATTTCCATGGCAGCTCCTGGACTTTCAGCTGACCAAGAGGAGGAGTGCACGAAAAGGAGGGTCAGACCTGTCTCAAAGCACCATCCACTGCACTCCCTAGAGCTCAGCTCACTGCAAACTTCAGGCATGTGCACATCCCTGCAGTGAAGGCACCTACCTTGTTTCAAGGCTTTGTTTTAAATGGCATCAGAAAGGCCTCTAGTGCCATGCCAGGGGAGGCTGGGGTGCCCAGTGAAACTGCCTGTGGCTGGCAAACATGGCACAGGACCTCCAGGAAAGCCATGTCCCACTGGAGGGGGGTCTGGGCAGACACAGCAGGGCCTCCCAAAGGAGTCCGGTGCCTTTGTGCCAGCACCTGAATGCCAACACCCCGGCAAGGAGGCAAGGTCCATCTCGTCTACACCCACATGTGCTGCAAGATTGGGAGACGCATCACACCAGGGTCTCCACTCATGTCCCGGTACTCTCAACCCCTGACAGTTCTCTTCTCTCCTCTCCTCTACCCGCCTACCTGATGATATTGAAAAAAACCCCATGCCACTGATGTCCACAGACTTGCTGGAGTGCAGGCTTACCTCACCTAGGGACTTTCTCAGGGGTACCTTGTGTTCCTGGAGATTGGCACAAGGTGCTGCCGAGCCAGCTCAGGCAGCAAACTTCTCTCTTGCAAGGCCATCATGGCCCAGGCCTGCATTTCTGTGCCTTGGGGACTGCAGGGTTTGTTGTCTTCATGAGCATCTCATTTCATGATTACATTGCCACTTGCCATCCTTCCCAGCACGTCTTTGCTCTGAAGCAAAGCCTTTGCATGTTTAGGGTCCCGGGTGCTTGGTTCCAGTTTTCTCCATGAGAAGCCTTTGCTGAGCTGCTGCAACCGGAGTGTGCACCAATGTCCTCAGCCTGGGACACAGGCAGGAGCATCTGGAGCCCCTTATTCCATCACAGAGCTTCTGAGGGAAACACTGCGGTGACGTGGTGGGACAGGTTGCACAGCGTTGGGTACTTTCATTGCTAGATACAGGCTCTTTAGGAGACATTGGGAGTGGTTGGTGAAGGTGGGATAATGAGACCGGGGCATGCCCTCTATGAAGGATGGGGCAGGTCGAATGTATGGTGGGGCAGAAGACAGGCTGCGTGAGTGTTTGTGGGTGAGGAACAGAGGAGAAACCAGTGAAGGTGACATGAAGGTGGGAGTTAGAACCACTCAGTCAGGGTGAGGAAGTGGACAAAGTCTTCTGTAGGCAGCCCGAGGAAGTCTCCAGATCAGCAACAGTTGCATTCACTGGATGGGAAAAGTGCTTCGGTGCAAACAGTCCCATTGGGTCCTGGAGAGTCTCAGAGTCAACTTATCGGAGCTTTCAGGCTGGCCGAGAGGGTGACTCAGGGCTGGTCAGGGATGTTTAGGTGTCAGCCTTGCCTGTGGTGACTGTGGAGACCAGCAGAGCTCAGGTTTGGGATCTCAGAGAAGCAGACATTGTCCTGCTCAGGGCTCTGGTAGTAGGAGATCCCATGGAGAGGAAGCTCTGAAAGGGAAAAACCTACAAAAGCTGAGAGGCCTTGAAGGACATCTTCCTCCGGGCACAGGAAGGGTCTGTCCTGATACACAGGGAAACAACCCTTCACCTCAGGAAACCCACTGACCTAAACAAGAACCTCACAGCTGAGCTCCAGTCCCACAAGGAGGTGGAAGCAGGGAGAGGCTCCAAAGGAGGAGTTTAGAAACGTTGTCTGGAGAAATAAGGATTCTGTTAGGCGAGTCAAAGCTCCCCAAAAGGTCAAGCTTGCAAGGGATGTCAAAGGGCAACGAGGTAAGCTGCTACATCTTCCTTAACCATGACAAAACCACAGAAAGCTGAAGTGGGCCACTGCTGAATTTAGCAAGAGTAGATGCAGCTCGGTCTGAAGTACACGATGTCTTCTTTTCCTCTGTCTTCACCAGCAAGCTCTCCCAGGTCTTTGTGCCCTCAGGCATGACTCAAGGAGGAGGAGAACAACCAGCAGTGGATGAAGATCAAGTCAGGGGCTCCTTAAGCACTCACCCCTTCGGAGTCTACTGAGCGGATGGGCTGCATCCAAGGGCGCTCTTTCTCTGCAATCCCCGGATGGGCTGTTAGCAAGCAGAAGGTCAAGGGATGTGACACTGGAGAGTGATCCATGACACCCTAGCTGAAACACCACATGTCAGGTTTAGTGCAGCAGCCAAACGCAGAGGCGTATGGAAATGTGTCAGGGTCCTACTGAGCACCTTCCTTGGTCCTAGGCCAGTTGGGAAGCGGAAGAGGGAAAGGGGCTGAGCAGTAGTGATCCCTGCCTGGCTGGGTCTGCTTCTGACCCTGACCAGCATGGCCAGTGCAGGGCCACCCCATGGCCTCAGGGCACCACAGTCCCCTCGCTCTGCAGAGCAGCACCGCCAGCTCAGGGCCCTGTGGGGAACGTGGCCAGGGGTGCAGGAACGGCCGGCCAGGCCAGCATGGACGCACTCACCTGGGGAAAGGCTCCCTGGGGAGAAGGGGTGTCCAGGGAGAAGAGCAGGGCACCAAGGCTGTGGAGGGGAGAAATAAAAAGAGCACCCCGTTCCTGTGCCCAGAGCTCTGCAGCACCCTGTGGCTGGCATTGCCATGGGGCCAGCCCAGACTGGGCTGCTCTACTGGGATGGGATGGGATGGGGAGAGGGCAGAGGAGGTGGGAGAGCTGGGGAGGGGCTAGGCTGGAAAGTTCCCAAGAAATAAAAACACCAGTGTACAGCTCAGCTGTGTGAGGGTGGAGGGTAGGGGCACGCAGCAGTGTCCTCACACAGCCAGGCCTGGCAGAGACCTGAAGGGCCAGCAGAGAAGGACCTGGTCTGTGCCATAGTCCCTGCACACCGCGAGCAAGCTGCCCCAGGGCGATCATCACAGACCTCCACCTATTCTGTCTTCAAAAACCTCTCCAAGGGAAAGATTCAGTGAGTCATAGAATGAATCGTGTCTGAAGAGAGCCCTGAACATCATCTTGCCTCACTCTCCTGCTCAAGGCAGGGTGAACCAGATGAGGTTGTTCAAGGCCTCCACCAGCTTTACATCACCCAGAAAGGAGCTGAAAGTGCGCTCCATCACATCATACAGGGCGATAATAAAGACGTTCAAGAGTGTTGGCCCAAGTGCTGGTCACTGAGGGATGCCATCAGTAGCTGGCTGCCCAGAGGACTTTGTACCACTGGTGACATTTGGGCTTGATCATCCAGCCAGCTTCCCAACTACATCTACTTCTTCAGCCCAGATAGCACTAATCTGGCTATAAGGACACCATGGGAATCTATGTCAAGGGCCTTGCAAAATTCCATGTACACAGCACGCCTTTCTTTCCCCTGCCCGTTGTGGTTCAGCAAACCCTTTCTTGTCCTTCAAGTGCCTGGAAATGTCTGCAGGAGGACCTGTCCCATCCCCTTCCCAGGGAGAGAGGTAGGCTGACCAGCCTGTAATTCTCCCAGTTCCCGTTCCTGTCCTTCTTGAAGATGGGATTGACCTCTGCCTTTCCAGGGACCTCAGAAACTCTCTGATGGCTCTGGCACTTTTGAGAGCACAATCCAGAATCACAGGCAAGGGTGACTTAGCAGACACGAGCCCTTGCAATGAGCCTGTCCCAGGCAGCTGAGATGAATCTCCCTGGGCCAGGGGGGTTTGTTCCTGGAATCACACACAGAAAGGGCAGGGTTCTGTCAGGCATCCACATCTGAGCTGGCCTCATGGACTCCTTATGCACCCAGGGGTGTTCAGAGACACAGTCTTTCCCTCTTACACACAGAGGCAGGGCACTGCAGGAGTCATAGGGACTCTCTGGCCTCCTGCTGCCACTGGCAGAGGCTGGGAGGCACCTCAGCCCTGCCGTGTATCACCCTGCTCTGCATTTATCTGAGATGCCCCTTGTCATGAGGAATGGACACAGGGACCTCGGCTCAAGGAAGCACATCCCAATGCTGCATTCAGGTGGTTTCCCATGGGATGTTGCTCCCAACGTGAAGTGAACCTCGAGGCACTGTGTGTCCCACAGGCCTTCATGGAACCCCAAGGAATAGCTGATGGCATTTCTGCTCACTTGGGTTCATCTCAGCTCACGTACATGATGTGCATGCTTACATCTCCTCTGTACAACGCAAACATGGACTTCGGACCTACTCCTTTGGTGACCTTCCATGGAGGGATAAAGAACCTCTGCCAGCTGGAGTGAGAGGCCAGTGCTGGCAACGGTGGTTGTGAGGGGCTAGTGCAGGATGATTGCCCTGGGGTGTCCAGCGAGCACAGGCACAGACCAGACCCTTCTCTGCTTGTCCTTCAGGTCTCTCTCAGGAGGCCTGTCTGTGTGAGGATGCTCCTGCGGGCCCTAACCCTGCACAGTCACATTCTTTAGCTGTATACTGATGTTTCCATGTACAGGTCATATTCTTGGGTATGGTCTTGAGAAAAACTTTGGAAGACGACCAAAGCCTTCAGGCACTGTCTGAGGAAAGCACCTTTCTTTATGGAAATGCTGTTATGGAGGCCAGCTCTGTCACAGAAGTGCCCATTGCCTCTCCCTGCCTGCGGTCACAGGACTATCACGCAGCACGACTGTGACCAAGCTGCCAGAGCACTCAGGGCTGACACCAACACAAGGGATCAAGAAGAGAGTGTGGAAGTGGCAAGAGAACAGCTCTTGAAGACCAAGCGCTGGTGCTCCCTGGCAGTGCTGCCATGCTGGGACTCTTTTCCTCTCCACCCATGAATACAGGAAACGTCTCTTCAGCTCCAAAAAGTTCTTGGAGGAAGGATATCCGGAAAAAAAAAGTCAGTGAATGGCCCTTTATTTTCTTTAAACACACAGAGAGAACAGCTTGTCATTTACACAGCTACTCAGTAAGAAAAGCAACCAGTGAATTAGAAAGGAGATGACAACATTATCACAATTAAACCATGACCAACGGCTGTGCAGAAGACCATGGGCAGTTTATTGCTGCAGAAAAACATCCAGTTATCAGTTTCCACACTGCATCCTTGAGCTGCTGGTTCTTCATGCTGTAGATGAGGGGGTTCACTGCTGGAGGCACCACTGAGTACAGCACTGCCACCACAAAGTCCAGCAAAGGTGAGATGGAGTGGGGCTTCAGGTAGGCAAACATGCCAGTCCAGCTGGGAGGTGTTTCCCTGTCCCATGTCTTTTCCCTGTCAGCAATCACAGACCCATCCCAACCTCTGTGCACTCACCTTGGCCCCACAGAAACCTGCCTGTTTGCAGGGCACGGGATGGGTGCATGGTCCTGTTTGCATGTAGAAGAAACGACAGGTCACTAGCACCAATATGTCCAGCAGAGGCGATGCTGGTGCTGTCCATAGGCGGAGGAGTGGCTGAGGGCACTTTAGGAGGCTCCCATCAGACTTACTGATCACTCGCTCGGCTGTCTCAGTGGCTTACATCAAAGCTGACTGCTCCTTTTCCATTCATCCCTTTTCCACTGTCCCCCCCACTCCATGTAGGAAACTGAAAACACAAAGTGAGGAAATCTTCATTATCTTTATGGCAATCCCTGCCAGGACCTTCTCCTTGAAACATCCCTTAGGAAATATTCTGCGGCTGAACTGGAACTGTGAGCAGCCCTGACCCATGCAGCACTCTCTCAACAGCAGCAGGACCCTGCCTTACCAGGGGTCCCTTCTTCCACCCACAGATTCTCCCCACAGCGCCGCTGGGAGCTCCCCGGGCAGGCTGAGCACTGACTCTGGCACACAGACCGCTGGGGCACAGGGACCCTGCTCTGAAGGACAGCCCCGGGCATCCCTGGCTGTGCACCCAGCTTAACATCCTTGCAGTCATCCCCAGAGGAAGGCAGCCTGCATGCCCTGTTCCTCTGATGGTGCAACAGGGAAAACCTGCTCTGGAACATGTCTTCCTCCTCTACCCTTGAGAAGCTGTGAGAATCCTCCTTAAAGATCCCACAGGCTGTGGGATGTAGCAGCTTTTGGAGATCCCTACAGAAACTGCAGCTTCACTGCCCTGCTTCTAGGGACTTACCTTATCAAGGGATGTGAAGAATTCTACCACAATGAGCTCTCAGCTCAAAGCATTCCCACTCCAGGCTGCCTTCAACCTCTCTCTGCCTTGCTCCTCTCCCCTTGGTGCCTGCAGGCAGTGCCCTCAGCCCTGCTGTGCTTTGCAGAGGAGCTGCTCCTGGGCAGAGCTGTCTCTCTGCAGTGCTGCCCACTTGCCATCAGCTCCCTCCATCCCAGGAGCCCAGCCCAGCTCAGCAGCAGAGGCCCAGCCCAAGGCAGCACTTTCTCTGCCCCTCTGGGCTCCCTCCAGGTGTCCCTGGGGCTCTAAGGGCTGACAGCGCCTGAGAGGCAGCAGGATCTCTCCTGGGGAGCAGGGGCTGACACAGACTGATGTCATCACTGCCTGTCCCTCTCTGAATGCTGGAGAGATGCATTTTAGAAGTGGCATTTTCCCAAACATGGCGTGGTGGTCTACGAGAGGTGGAAATGTTCCCATCCCTTTACCCCTGTCCCCATCACGTTGCCAGGCAGGACACCTCGGCAGTGACAGGCAGAGATCATTTCCCCCCCAGTGCAGGACAGGGATTCAGCAGAGCCCATAAGGTGTCTCCTCTCTGGTGAGGAGGCCAGAGACTGCAGTGGGGTTCAGCTCTCCACCATGCACCCCACAGACCCACAGCCGCTGGGATTCCTCTTGCTTCAGCTCAGGGTGCACAAAATAGGTGTCTGCAGACCAGCCCCTGCCCTGAGCACCCACGGGGATGCGTGTGGATGGGGGGTGGCAGTCAGCTGCTCTCACACAAACTCCTGGTGGCATTTGAGGTGCCAGGGGTGGTCCAAGACTTGTGGATGTGTCTGCAAGCTCTGATGGAGCAGACCTGGGACACCCACACCTGCCTGAGCATCAGCTGTGGGGCTGGTGGGGAGGGTGCCTTGGCCACCTCAGGTTACACCCAATGTTTAGGGCATCTGAACATCTGTCAGACTCACATTTCCATGGCAGCTCCTGGACTTTCATCTGACCAAGAGGAGGAGTGCACGAGACTTTGAGACTGTCCCTTCCTGTGGTCACAGGACTACCACGTAGCACGATTGTCATCCAGCTGACAGAGCTCTCAGGTCTTACACCAATGCAAGGGATCAGAAAGAGAGTGTGGAATTGGAAAGAGAACAGCCCTGGAAGACCAAGGGCTGGTGTTCCCTGGCAGCACTGCCATGCTGGGACTCATTTCCCTTCCACCCATGTACACAGGAACTGTCCCTGCAGCTCCAAAAGCCCTTGAAGAAAGGATATCAGGAAAGAAGTGATGGAAAGGGCTTTATTTTGTTTAAACACACAGAGAGCACAGGTCCTCATTTACACAGTCACTCAGTCAGAAAATAAAGGCAGACAGTGAATTAGGAAGGGGATGACAACATTATCACAAGCAAAAAACCACCACCAACAAAATACAGAAGACAGGCTGGGCCTGTAATGAGTTACATTATACCTGCTATGCAGAAGATGATGGGCAATTTATTGCTTCAGAAAAACAGCCAGTGATCAGCTTCCACACTGCACCCTTGAGCTGCTGGTTCCTCATGCTGTAGATGAGGGGGTTCACTGCTGGAGGCACCACCGAGTACAGAACTGCCACCACCAGATCCAGGGATGGAGAGCAGATGGAGGGGGGCTTCAGGTAGGCAAACATGGCAGTGCTGATAAAGAGGGAGACCACGGCCAGGTGAAGGAGGCACATGGAAAAGGCTTTGTGGCGTCCCTGCTCAGAGGGGATCCTCAGCACGGCCCTGAAGATCTGCACATAGGACAGCACAATGAAAACAAAACACCCAAAAGCTAAAGCAAGACTAACCACAATAAGCCTAGCCTCACTGTGGTAGGAGTGTGAGCAGGAGAGCTTGAGGATGTGGGGGATTTCAGAGAAGAACTGGTGCACAGCATTGCCTTGACAGAGGGGGAGTGAAAATGTATTGGCAGTGTGCAAGAGACAATTGAGAAACCCACTGCTCCAGGCAGCTGCTGCCATGTGGACACAAGCTGTGCTGCCCAGGAGGGTCCCGTAGTGCAGGGGTCTGCAGATGGCAACGTAGCGGTCATAGGCCATGACAGTGAGGAGAGAATATTCTGCTGACATCAAGAACAGAAAGAGAAATATCTGTGCAACACATGCTGTGTAAGAAATGGCCCTGGTGTTCCAGAGGGAATTGGCCATGGATTTGGTAACAGTGGTGGAGATGGAGCCCAGGTCAAGGAGGGAGATGTTGAGGAGGAAGAAGTACATGGGGGTGTGGAGGTGGCAGTTGCAGGCGATGGCAGTGACGATGAGGCTGTTGCCCAGGAGGGCAGCCAGGTAGATGGCCAGAAAGAGCCAGAAGTGAGCTTCAGCTGCAGCTCCCGTGTGTCTGTGAAGGCCAGGAGGAGGAACTGAGTGATGAAGCTGCCGTTGGACATTTCCTGCCGCTGGGCATGGGGATCTGTTCAAGAAGGAAAAGATAGTGACAAGTTAGGGAGATTTCTCTGAGCAAAATCAAAGCCATTTCTCATACACCGTGCCCTGTACCCACAGACACACTTTTCCAGTTCTAGGAGACCTTCCTTCAGCTCTGTGGCTGGAGCCCTGGTTGGTGCTGGCTGAACGTGCCATGAGGAGCAGGGGCTCTGCCCGCTGGCTGCCGAGAGGTCAGCCCTGCTCTGCAGCAGTGGGTTCATGGGAACAGTGGGTTCAGGGGCCAGTCCTGGTGTTCGACCTTGTCTCATGAAACTGCTCCTAGTGCAGAAGGGGCTGTCAGCATCTGCACTCCCAGTGATAAGGAACTGAGATGGCAGAAGGCAGGTTGAGAGGTTTGGTTTTTTTACACCTCCTCCTCCCGTCCCACCCTGCGGTGTGTTTTTGTATATAAGAAACCCTCAGCATTTTTGCTGCACTCAGGGAAAACAGAGGGAGTCCTGTCAGGCAAGAGGAGTGAGAGGAGGAGGACTGTCCTTCCATGAAGTTCCCAGTTTCTCTGGGCTTGCACCTTTTTGAGATGGAGGGTGATCACACTCTTGTGTTACCCTGAAAAGCCACCAGGCACTGCTGTGAGCAGAGGGATCCACCTCAGACCACTGAATGTCTCACCCTTTCCTAAGGTCTCAGGTCCCCACTTTTAGCCCAGGACACACATGGCTCATTTCACAAACCCATTCACCATTTTCCATGTCATAGCATCTCTGTGCTTCTCCATGGTGCCTTCAGGTAACAGAAAGGTGCTATAGGACAGGTTTGAATCCTGGAGGGAAGCTCACTGCTTGGAAGGAAACCTCAAGGAGATAGCCAAGTGTCCAAATGATGGCATTTGAGTGAGGGAGATTCAGCTCATACCCCAGCACCACAGAATGCACTGTCCACAGCCTCACAGGTGAGATGAAAGCTGGGACATGTGTTCCCATGGACACACCTGCATGAAAGGACCCACAAAATAAGTGTGTGACTCTGCAGCTGAAACTCCACCTCCCCAGAGAGCCTGGCAGCAAGAACAAGATAACAATAGCAAGAACACAGACCAGTGGAGGAACAAGGCAAAACACAGTGAGGATGTGGCTGTGAGAGGCCAGGGCAGAGGCATTGGGGCACTCAGACAGCGTTCCCCTTCCCCAGCTGTGCACGCCACCTCCCAGACACCACCATTGCCGGGCAGCTGCTCTCAGCCCCTGTGCTCTGCAGAGGGAACTGGGCCCGTGGCTGGAGAGCTGCACCACGGCTCTGCTGGAGCTCTGGCTGCAGAGGAGGTGGTTCACGCCTTGGAGCCCCCAGCCCAGAGGGCAGAGGCTTTGGTGGGTGGGAGAGGAGGCAAGAGGACTTGCTCAGAGGAAGGCGTCTGCATTGGAGGGGATCAAACGGAGGTTTCTGAATTCTCCCTCCCACAGCATTTCTGGTTTTAATTTTGTCTCATTCCCAGATCATATCCCTGGTGCCTGGAGATTTTCCTGCTGGGAGGTGTTTCCCTGTCCCATATCTTTTCCCTGTCGGCAATCACAGACCCCCTCCCAATCTCCATGCACTCGCCTTGGTCATCCCCCTGTTTGCAGGGCACTGGCTGGGTGCATGTTCCTGTTTGCAGGTGGAAAAGGGCAGGTGAGAAGAACCCTGATGGGTCCAGCAGAGGTGATGCTGGTGCTGTCCATAGGCAGAGGAGTGGCTGAAGGCATGTTATGTGGCTTCTGGCAGACCTACTGATCACTCAAAATTACAGTTCAGGAGTGTCAGTGACTTATTAAAACTTCAGAGTTCCTTTACCCTTTATCTTTTTCTCTCCCCTTCCCTAGCTCCCTGGAACAGGAAACTCAAAAGACAGACTCAGGAAAGCTCCTTATCTTTCTAGTAATCCCTGCCATGATCGTCTCCTTGAGACATTCCCTTGAAAATATTCTGAGGGTGATGTGGAGCTGTGAGCAGCCCTGACCCATGCAGCACCCTCTCAACAGCAGAATGACCCTGCCTTGCTGGGGGCTGCTCCTTCCACCCACAGCTTCTCCCCGCAGCACCATGGTGAATTCCTCGGACAGGCTGAGTGCTGACCCTGGCAGGCGGCAGAGTCCCTGCCCCAGCACACAGCCCCTGGGGTGCAGGGACCCTGCTCGGAAGGACAGCCCTGGGCACCCCTGGCTGCACACCCACCTTCACACCCCTGCAGCCATCCCTGGGAGAAGGCAGCCATTCTGTTCTGTCCCTCTGATGGTGCAGCAGGGAGTCCCTGCTCTGGAGCACGTCCTCCTCCTCTACACCAGAGAATCTCTGAGAGAGGTACTTATGCATCTCGCAGCCTGTGCCACACGCCAGCTTTAAGAGATCCCACCAGGATCTGCAGACACAATGCCCTGCAGCCACAGACTTAATGTCTGTGAAGATTTCTCTCAGCATCCTCCCAGCCCAGGCTGCCTTTAACCTCTCTCGGCCTCGCTCCTCTCCCCTCGGTGCCTGCAGGCAGTGCCCTCAGCCCTGCTGTGCTTTGCAGAGGAGCTGCTCCTGGGCAGAGCTGTCTCTCTGCAGTGCTGCCCACTTGCCAGCAGCTCCCTCCATCCCAGGAGCCCAGCCCAGCTCAGCAGCAGAGGCCCAGCCCAAGGCAGCACTTTCTCTGCCCCTCTGGGCTCCCTCCAGGTGTCCCTGGGGCTGCAGGGGAACCTGCTGGGAAAACAGACTGAAGAAAACACTTCTTTTCCCTCCCTCAGCTGGGGAGGGACAAGTATTCCTAGCACTGTCATTTCTCCTATCAGGAAAAGATTTGGCAGGAGAATCGGCTCACCTTGTCCCATCATGAGACAGGACAAGCAGACAGTGACGAGGAGGGATCTGCGTTACCCCTGCTGAGGGAAGGGATGCAGATGAGTCAATAGACACATCTCATTTGTGGGTTTGCAGTCCTGGGGCTAGAAGGGGACTTAGCTCCCTCCCATGCACAACACAAACCAACAGGAGGTGGGATTCCTCTTGCATCAGGTGTTCAGGTGGGCACAAAATAGGCACCTGCATGGGAGCTCCTTGCCTCAGTTCCCAGGCCTGTTAATGGGGATGGAGGGCAGGATTGGGCTGTTCAGACACAACGCCTGGTGACATTGAAGGTGTCAGGAGTGGTCAAAGATCTGTGCAGGCAGCTGCAAGCTCTAATGGAGCTGTTCGTAGAGACAGGCCAACATCTGGGGGAATCCTCTTAGAGGCTGCTGGGAATTTTCTTTGGCCAACTGAAATGACAGCTGATGCCCAAATGTGGGGACCTGAACCTGCCCCCACTCATTATGTTCAGGGCAGCCTTGAGAGTTATTCATCTGAACCACTGGAGCCATGTGCCACAGGGACAGCTCAGGCTCCCTCTTTCTCTTCTCCATCAGCTGTATTTACCAGGTCTCCACTCACTCTACTGGCAGTTGCCTCATGTTCATCCCCACATTGCCTTACAGAGATCCAGGTGTCTACTCAATTTAATGTTTAAATCCAAGCCCGCAGAACTACATGAGATGCCAAGGCTTGCAGAGACAGCAAAGGACCAGTGACAAGTGGTGTTCCTCAGGGGTCAGTCTTGGGACTGGCGCTGTTTAACATCTTTGTCGGCGACTTGGACAGTGGGATTGGGTGCACGCTCAGCAAGTTTGCTGATGACACCAAGCTGTGTGGTGTGGTTAGCATGCTGGAGGGAAGGGATGCCATCCAGAGGGACCTTGACAGGCTGGAGGTGTGGGCCCATGTGAACGTCATGAAGTTCAACAAGGCCGAGTGCAAGGTCCTGCACATTGTTCGGGGCAATCCCAAGCACAAATACAGGCTGTGCAGAGACTGGATTGAGAGCAGCCCTGAGGAGAAGGACTTGGGGGTGTTGGTTAATCAGAAACTCAACATGACCCGGCAATGTGCACTCGCAGCCCAGAAGGCCAACCATATCCTGGGCTGCATGAAAAGAAGCGTGACCAGCAGGGCGAGGGAGGTGATTCTTCCTGTCTACTCCACGCTCGTGAGGCCCCGCCTCAAGTACTGCATTCTGGTCTGGAGTTCCCAATAGAAGATGGACATGGAGCTGTTGGAGTGAGTCCAGAGGAGGGCCATGAAGGTGATCAGAAGGCTGGAGCAGGTCTCCTATGAAGACAGGCTGAGAGAGTTGGGGTTGTACAGCCTGGAGAAGAGAAGGCTCTGGAGGCAGCATCTAGCAGCCTTCCAGTACCTGAAGGGGGCCTGTAAGAAAGCTGGAGAGGGACTTTTTATAAGGGCATTGTAGTGCTAGGACAAGGGGTAATGGTTTTAAAGTGAAAGAGGGTAGGTTTAGATTAGATAAAAGGAAGAAATTCTTCTCTATGAGGGTGGTGAGGCACTGGAAGAGGTTGCCCAGGGAAGTTGTGGATGCCCCCTCCCTGGAAATGTTCAAAGACAGCTTGGATGGGGCTTTGAGCAACCCGGTCTAGTGGAAGGTGTCCCTGCCCATGGCAGAGGTTTTGAAACCGGATGATCTTTTAGGTCTCTTCCAACCCAAACCATTCTATGATTCTATGACGGTTCTATGACCAACAGGAAAGCAATTCCCATTCAGGGTGGGTGTGTGACAGACACCCTAGAAGGCATTGCAAGCAGTGAGATTTGGTGCCTGTGTGCCATTGACTGATACCATCAGTCAGAGGCATCAGTCATCAGATGCCATCAGAGAGGCAAGGTCTGTCCCTTCTCTTCCCAAGAGCTGCAGGCATTGCCTGAACACAAAGCACACCACACTGGGGTCTTTACTCACACCCTGGATGGTACAGCCAAGGAACAGATGAACCATTTTCACCATGTGCCTGGATACACCTTGTCTTCAAAGAAAGTATCCCCCAAGCACAGCAATAGGTCCTACCAAAACTCAACTGAAACTGAAAAGGGCATGCAAGGGCACCAAGATGAGCTGTTTCTACTTCAGGAACAGCTACAGAAGAATCAGAAATACTGTGGGACCACTGCTAAAGGTAGTAAGAGTAGGTGTAGGTAGGCTGAGATACTCTACGTCCTCTTTGCCTCAGTTGCCACCAGCAAGGTTTCCCAGGCCTTTGTGCTCTGAGGCAGAACTCTGGAGGAGAGCAACCAGCAGTGGATGAGGACCAAGGCAGGGGTTACTTGAGCAAACTACACCCTTACCAGTCCATGGGACCAGAGGGGCTGCACCCAAGGGTGCAGAGAGAGTGTTTCTCACCAGGAGGCACTGGTTCCTTCTAATTCCAGTAAGAAAGGCACTTGGACGCTGTGAGGGATCTTTTAAAATACTGTTCATTAGCACTAACCCTGTAAGGAGAGAATCATGCAGATCATCTTAGGCGTCTTTAGATGGTGGGACCCCCAAGTGGTGCAGCATTGAACAGGCCTCTGACCCCCACACAGCATGCCATGCAGACCCACCCATAGAAGACAGTCTCCTGCTTTGGTCATTCAAGCTGCTCTTAGCTTTGCTTACAAGAAACCACCTCTTTTCCTCATCTCTACAGTCAAAGAGCAAGGATGTTCTCATGAGAACTCCTTGCTGCACTGTTAGGTACAGGCAAGGCCACGGAGGAGGCGTAAGGGCTGGTCCTGAGTGGGAGCTGCCTGCAGGCCCCTTGGGACAACGAGCTGCTGAGGTTGTCCTGCGGCCAAGGGATCTGTGCAGCACAGCACAGGCGTGAAGGCCAGGCTGTACGTGCAGCGCAGCCCAGCTGGCTGTACCGTGGTCTTCTGGTCAGGATCACTGCTCAGGTTTCCCTGTGAGAAGTCTGCGCTCCACCCTGGTGCCACAGCTGAGCTGCTGCGGCCAAACCATGCACAGCCAGGAGGAGGTGGATCGCAGGCAGGAGGAGCTGGAGCCCTGTGGCTTGTCACACAGCTGTGATGGTTTGGGATGAAATGAGATGTGGTGGGACAGCTTGCTCACCTGGGGTTCTGCAGTGGAGGAAAACAGGCTCTGCTGGAGAGACTGGCAGAGAGGAGGAGTCTCAGGGATGCTCGCTGTGTTGAGCAGATGCCCCCTGTGTTCTCCTCCCGTGGAGGACAAGAACCAGCAGTGGATGGGGGTTGACTCAAGGGTTTCTGGAGCAAACTGAAGCACCGTTACAGAAATGGAGATGGGTCATGTGATCAGATCCCTGATCACAAGTATTGGTATGCCCTGACCCCTGAGATTCCACTTTTTGGTCCAGAGGAATATGATGCCCCTTGAGAAGTCCTGGAATATCTCCTGACCCATGTGGTGGTTTAGGCTGTGAGGGGAATCAAAACAGCACCTCTGACTGGAGTAATTTCACCTTCAATTCTGAAGTACAGGGCAGATGGAGGGACTTCAGACCTTCCAGGCACAATGTGAAAGTGTTAGGTCTTCAGAGATGCAAAATGGAGATAATGTTATTGTGTCAGTGTCCACCACAGAAAAATTTGCTTTGCTTTGTGCTTTTCACCAGTTTGGGATCTGTCCCGTGACAGTTTTTGGTAAAACCATAAGCTCCTCACACACACACACACTTGAAATAAGGATGAAAGACAGACAGCAGAAGTGAATTAAGGGCAACATTGTCTGAGAGGTATTACCATGAAATGATAGCAAAGCTTCAGCAATGTGCGAAAAAGCACTGTTCTAAAATCTTCATGCCAGAATCTAAATACTCTTAGGTTACAGCTATCTTGTCAAGGAAGAAGAAATTACAAGAATGAACTTAAAGAAATTGCATTTATCATCATGAAGAAGGAGAAGAAATTTTAGAACATGGTCCTGTTACTGCTTTTAGTGAAAGCAGAAATAAGTCCATAATGTGGCTGCTAAGCTCCCAGCCAACCGCTCACTCACTCTCCTCTCCTGAGGGATGGGGAGGGAATTGGAATGGCAAAGTGAGGAAGAACTCATGGGTCACAATGGGGAGACTTGAATAGGTAAAACAAAAGCTGTGCCCACCAGCGAAGCAAAACCAGGAATACATTCACTGCTTCCCATCGGCAGGCAGGTGTTTAGTCACTTCCAGGAAAGCAGGGCTCCATCATGAGCAACAATTACTTGGGAAGAGAAATGCCAAAACTCCAAACGTCTTCCTCCTTCTTCCCCCAGTTTTTATTGCTGAGCATGATGTCATATGGTGTGGGATATCCCTTTGGTCAGTTGGGGTCAGCTGTCCTGGCGGTTTCCCCTCCCAGCTTCTTGCCCACCCCCAGCCTACTCGCTGGTGGGGCAGTGGGAGAAAGAGCAAAAGCCTTGGCACGGTGCAGCTACTGTTCAGCAATAGCTAAAACATCAGTGTTTTATCAACACTGGTTTGGCCACAAGCCCAAAACATAGCACCGTAGGGGCTGCTATGGAGAAAATGAACTCCACTCCAGCCCCACCCAGGACACCGAGTCTCCCCTCCCATGACATTCCTGACACCAGTTCTGTCTCATTCCTGGTCCGTTGCAGACCAACCATCCGCAATACAAATGTGGGCACCAGATAAACTCCCCCGAGGCCTTGCACGAGCATGATCCTGGAGAATGCATGAACCTCCTGGAGTGAGGTCCCATTACTGCAGGGGAGGCGGGAAGGCTTTGTGAGACTAATGGGACTGGAGAGAGTGGTGTGTGCATAGAAGGAAGCGTGTGACAGGCCAGAAGAAGTCCTGAAAGAGCAAGGGGAAGTCATACCAATGTAGAATCATTCAATGTTTGATTTGAAGGCAGCAGAATAAGGAGGGTGTGCAGTGCAGTGCTGGGATATGGATCCAAATTGAGGAGGCAAGCAAGTCTGGGACAGGGACAGCTTAAGGTGATTGAGCGCCATTGTGTGGTGGTGCATCTCCCCCTCCTCTGGACCACCTTACAATCACAGGGACTCCTGTCAATGCTTGGCCTTTGAGCAATGAGCCTGGTGGTTAAGCGCCCCTTGGTCGTACCGGGCATTCTTGCATAGCTGAGCTGGGGAACAGGAATGCCTTGAGCTCACCTGGCAAAATCAGTCACCCCATGACAGCACGGGAATGTATCATTGTGGATCATAACTCAGGCGGATCGGTACGGGACGACCGTACCTGCCTTGCTGAGATTGTTGAGAACTCAGCAATTACCGACCGGAACTGTGGCCAGAATGGAAATTTACTGATGCCTGAAGTCAATCTTCTCACAACCCTAACAGCAGTACCACGGAAGACCCTTTGAGCTCTCCTGGACCGTAGTGGGCTGTGCCAGAATCTCCCTGGGAGTGGGACGCTTCTCAGAGCTGCGAACTCTTAAGTTTGCATCCAGAGGCCTGGCAACAGGACCTGGGCTGATCTCCAGTGCCCTTCGCTCCTTGAGGTTCAACCCTTTGCCCGTTGAGACAACCATTGAAGTGAGTATTTCACTGAACTTGAGGGCAATTTTTGATGGGTATCTTTATCTGCGCATATCAAACTCGCGAGGGATTTTAAGAGGTATTCTTTTATTAGGCCTATTGTGTGATTATGTGTGTGTGTGTATTATACAAATACTGTAGTAAGCTTCATTTAATCACTTCGTAGATGCTAGAGTAACCGATGATTAGTGACTACTAAATTCTTGTGATTCTCTCCTCATTGTGAATAAAACCTAAATTGCTGCTAAATACATAAAATCCTTAGACATAAACCGTTGATGAAGTCTGAGACAAGGATTGGATCCAGCCGCACCTAGGCTCCTCTCTGAGAAGGAGTTTAGAAAGCACGGGGTTCCACTCTGAACCTTGTGACTCAACAGGAGGGCCTCCTTTACCCACCCACCCTTGTATTCCCTTCTTTCTCTCTCTCTCTCTCCCTCCATATATACCATTCATTTACTAAGTGATAGAGTGAACCTTGCCATCGAACTTGGATAAATCACCCTTTTATAAATTTCTATTAAAATCACTGTTTACAAATATCTGTGGTGGTGATTATTTAAGCAACCTAACCGCTCATTCGTGACACACAGGGGAAGCCAACCCCTCCCTTTCCCTGTCTCTGTGTCCTTTTGCTATGGTACAGGAATGGGGGTGTCCAGAGGGTAACATTTACACCTCTTGCAGTCAACCATGCTCTGGTAGGACAAACCATGCTGCTGGAATCAGTCTCTCTCCACAGTTTCATGAGGGCTTGTCCATGATTACTTGAGTTGACTTCAAAACACATTCCCCTGGAAGGACCAAGCTGCTTTGCAGGAGCTGTCAGCCCTTGGAGCCCCAGGGACATCTTAAAGGAGCCCGGAGGGGGCAGAGAAAGTGGTGCCTTGGGCTGGGCCTCTGCTGCTGAGCTGGGCTGGGCTCCTGGGATGGAGGGAGCTGATGGCAAGTGGGCAGCACTGCAGAGAGACAGCTCTGCCCAGGAGCAGCTCCTCTGCAAAGCACAGCAGGGCTGAGGGCACTGCCTGCAGGCACTGAGGGGAGAGGAGTGAGGAAGAGAGAGACAGCAATCTGGAGGGGAAGGAGAGCTGAGAGCTCACTGAAGGAAAAATCTTCACAGCCCTAAATACAGTAAGTCTCTGGGTGTAAGGCAGCGCAGCTGCGGTTCCTAAAGCTGGCACATGCCACAGCTTATGGAATGTGTCAGGAGGACCCTCAGAGTTTCTCTAGTGTAGAGGAGGAGGACATGCTCCAGAACAAGGATTTCCCACTACACCCTCAGAGGACTGGCTGTGATGGCTGCCTTCTCCCAGGAATGGCTGCAGGGGTGTGAAGGTGGGTGTGCAGCCAGGGGAGCCCAGGGCTGTCCTTCCGAGCAGGGTCCCTGCACCGCAGGGGGCTGTGTGCTGGGGCAGGGACTCTGCCGCCTGCCAGGGTCAGCACTCAGCCTGCCTGGGGAGCTCCCTACGGAGCTATGGGGAGAAGCTGTGGGTAGAAGGAGTGAGCCCTGGCAGGGCAGGGCAGGGTGCTTCTGCTGTTGAGAAGGATCTGGTTGGATGAAGGCTGCCCACAGCTCCAGACCAATCTTAGGACATTTGCAGAGGGTCCTTCTGAAGGATGTTGGGGCAGCATTTACCTGATAGGGAAGGATTCTGTGCTCTCAGTTTTTCCATTCTTGGTTGGCTGGGTGGGCAGTGGGAGATGGGAATTTATTTCTCTGCTCTGGAGAAGGCAATGAGACCCCAGTTCTTGCTAGGACTTGTCTGAGCTGCTCCTTAGCCCCTGCACACACAGAGATGCCCCTGGGCAGTGCCCTGCTGCCAGGAGGTGCCTGCAGGGCAGAGCTGAGCACACAGCAGGTGGGATGGGCTCTGTGAGCATAGAGAGGGAGGAGATGCGGGGACAGAGAAACTGCTGCCAGAAGGGACAACTCTAGGCCTCAGAGACATGGGCAGGGAGTGAGAGGGAGCTGCTGCCAGAAATGCTGTGGGAGTGGGGATTCAGGCATCTCCCTGCCAGCCCCTGAAGTGCAGACACAGTTCCCAACGCAACCCTTGGTCTCCTCTCCTGCCCAGCAGAGCCTCTGCCCCAAAGCCATGGGGTCCAGGTCATGAGTCACCACCACGGCAGCTGCACCTCCAGCTGAAGGCTTCTTGGAATGTGGTACACAAAAAAGATGCTAAAAGCACTTGCCCTACAGTGTCATCAGCTGAGCAGCAGCGAGCACAGCTGGGTAAGGAGGCTTCACAGCATGTCCGTACGCCTTTCTGTCCTCGCTTTATTTTTTCTGGAGCATTGCAGTGTTCTTGCCTGTTTCTCCACCTGTCCGTGGTACTCTTGCTCTCTGGGGCTGGGGTGGGGATGTGGGTCAGTTTTTGTTCTGACACGGACTCTGGGGGTCCTGCCCAGGGGTATCTTTTCAGGGGTATCTATTCAGCTCAGGGAGGGAGTTTTCTATGAGTAATGCCATGTTTTTTTCCTCAGAGAAGTCTCCTCTAAACTGTCAGTGTCTTTTCCTCCTTGGACAGGTCCTCATGCCCAGAGGGACAAAATGTCCAATGGCAGCTCCATCACCCACTTCCTCCTCCTGGCATTTGCAGACACGCGGGAGCTGCAGCTCTTGCACTTCTGGCTCTTCCTGGGCATCTACCTGGCTGCCCTCCTGGGCAACAGCCTCATCATCACTGCTGTTGCCTGCGACCACCGCCTCCACACCCCCATGTACTTCTTCCTCCTCAACCTATCTGTTCTTGACTTAGGCTCCATCTCCACCACTGTCCCCAAATCCATGGCCAATTCCCTCTGGAACACCAGGGCCATCTCCTACACAGGATGTTCAGCCCAAGTTTTTTTCTTTTTGTTTTTGATGTCAGCAGAATTTTTTCTTCTCACACTCATGTGCTATGACCGGTATGTGGCCATCTGCAAACCCCTGCACTACGGGACCCTCCTGGGCAGCACAGCTTGTGCCAAAATAGCAGCAGCTGCCTGGGGCAGTGGGTTTCTCACTGCTGTGCTGCACACTGCCAATACATTTTCACTCCCCCTCTGCCGAGGCAATGCCGTGGAACAGTTCTTCTGTGAAATCCCCCACATCCTCAAGCTCTCCTGCTCACACTCCTGCCGCAGGGAATTTGGGCTTGTCATGTTTAGTGCTTTTGTATTTTGGTGGTGTTTTGTTTTCATTGTGCTGTCCTATGTGCAGATCTTCAGGGCCGTGCTGAGGATCCCCTCTGAGCAGGGACGCCACAAAGCCTTTTCCACGTGCCTCCCTCACCTGGCCATGGTCTCCCTCTTTATCAGCACTGGCACGTTTGCCCACCTGAAACACCCTTCCATCTCCTCCCCATCCCTGGATCTTGTGGTGGCAGTGCTGTACTCGGTGGTGCCTCCAGCAGTGAACCCCCTCATCTACAGCATGAGGAACCAGGAGCTGAAGGAGTCCATCAGGAAAGTTATTTTTGGGATGGTTCTCAATAGTGGTAAATTTTCCATCACTCTTCAGGAATGACTCCCACTGTACCCCATTGCAGGCCTGTCCATCGTTTGTTGTTTTATCATTTTTTTATCATTATCCATATTGCTATTAATTGCCATTGTTCTGCTACATAAATGTCTGAATGCATCTTAACATGTCTTGAGGAATGAACCTGCTCTGTCTAAGCTGGATCTGATAGAAAAGTGTGTCTTTCTCTCAGACAGACATGACACTTTCATAGCATTTCTGAAATAAAATGGGATCACCCCAGTGCACTGACTGAGGTTGGGACTCTTTTGGGTCTCAGTGATACCCAACTCCACTGCCATTATTAATAAGAAGGGAACCAGTTTCCTACTGACACTCATTAAATACCAAATCCCACAGCTCTTGCCACAGCTGGTGTCTCACACAAGCCCGTTCTCAGACATCTCCAGCTGGATCAGGTGCTCATGGCCTGGTCATGACAAATATTCAACATTTCCATTGAGTGAGATCCCAAGTCAGAGGATTTGTTTACATCCTCTTTACAGCCTAAAGCACCCCATGGTCTGCAGATATCTCATTGCCTTATCTCTGGCCAGAAACTTCCTCATTTCAAAATCTGACCATTGCTTATTATTCTCCTGCCAAACAACACAGTTTTACAAGACTGGTTTCACCTTCCTAAAAACTTAGAATCATAGAACCATAGAATCGTTTAGGTTGGAAAGGACCTCAGAGATCATTGAGTCCAACCTGTTAACCTAACTGCCTTGTCCGCCTCTAAACCATGTCCCTAAGCACCACATCCACACTTTTTGTGGTTGCACCACTTCCCTGGGCAGTCTGTTCCAATGCCTAACCACTCTCTTTCACTCAGAGAGCGCTGACACTTTCATAGCATTTCTGAAATAAAATGGGATCACCCCAGTGCACTGACTGAGGTTTGGACTCTTCTCCTGATGTCAGCAGCAGACCCAAGGAATTTCACCCCAAAAGGGCCTGTTTCTCCTTGGAATTGGAAGAGACAAGCTCGTGGACCCATTAGTAGCTGTTAGAGAGCAAGGGTTGGAATTTGGACTCACCCACTGGTGTGTAGTGACCATGGAGATGGTGAATGGTCAGTGAGGTACATACCCAGGGCTTTCTCAGATACGACAGTGCAGAGGAAATTCTCCAGAAAGCTGATCTGGAGAGCCTTGGGGTTCTACAGGGACAGCGTGTGCCTGGGGTAAGCAGTGACTGAAGCCCCGCTAAGTGAGAGATCACCCAAGGTGGAGTCACCCAAAGGGAAAGTGCTAAATGCCAGTATCGGCAAGTAAAGAAAGATGAACATACCCAAGCATCCACAGACCAACTCCAACAGGGAACAGCACCTTTACAGCCACCACACCAGCAACAGAACACAAACAACCATGGACAACACAACTGTCCCCATGCTGGTCCCTTCTCTGCTCTGCTGTGAAGGTCATGAGCGGTCTGGTGGTCCTCTGCAGCACCTACCCATGGACCCACACCCCCAAAGTCCCTCCAGTGTGGGCCTGAGTTGTGGGTCTGCCCAGGTGTCCTACTCAGTCTTGGAGCCATTACCCACTTGGCAACTTCAGCCTTGGGTGTCTCCACATCCTGGTGTCCTCTTCTGCCAGCCAGCCCCACTTAGAGTTGGCCAGCAAAGCACGTACGTACATTCTCTCTCTGACACACACACACACACACACACACAATTGAGCATGTTCACACAGCAAATAGCCAGGAGCAGAGTTTAATAAGAAGGCAGGACACACCATGGAGATCAGGCACAGGGTCTGAACGGATCAGCCCTGAGCAGCCCCTTCCAAACTGCAGCTGGCCCCTTGCATCCCTCTCCTCGCCCCATCCACAGGCTTCTTCCTCCCAGGCCTCCTGGATCCCTCCCTTTCTGTGCCCCAGTCCCCTCCCCAAGTAACAACTGTCACCAATTACTTTTTCCCCAACGGTCTCAGGTTTGTTCCATTTCTACCATCATTTGGTAGTTGCGATACCATGGCCTAGGTCATCCGGGCCTTCAATGGCACCACTGATGGCTTCCTCTGGCACTGCTGGCCTTGCAAGACTCGATTGCCCAGAAGCTCCCCAAAGCTCCCCTCCAGTGACCGGTGCAGTTTGGCCTCTTCTCATGTCTCTGCTCTTCAACCACTCGTGAGACCCAGCTGGGACACATCGTGCTGCCTGTACTGCTAGTCCCTTCTTACACGGGTCTCTGTCACATCCCGGAGTTTCTCATGCCGTGTCCCATAGTTTCCCATTTCAGGTACAGGTGGCTTCACTCCAGGGCAGGGCCTGACCAAGGGCCCAGTCATCTGCCTGCAGCCTTCCCATTGGGTGCTTTTGATGACTTCATGATGCCTGCCTGCTGCTGGCCAATCACATTGCTGTCATGAGGTGACCTTCCAGCAACAGCCCAGCCACGTTAGTTTTACCCACCTCTGCCCTCCCTGAGCAGCCATCTGTGTCACGTTGGGGTTTGTGATATGCTTGATGATGTCACAGTACCTGCCTGCCCGCTGCAATTCAGTCAGGCTGCAAAAGAAGTGACCTCAAAATCAGCCTCCCAACTCCGATGCCTCTCCCAGCATCTCTCTCTTCCTGCGACAGAAGGAACCTCCCAGCCACCCTCCCACGCACTTCCACTTTGCCAACATCTCACCTCCCCAGCAATGTCATTTCTGGTGGGACACATGCAGAAACACGCTTGCCCATAGGGACTGCAGAGCCCTGGTGGGACAGCTGGGTGATGGGAGGGCAGCCATAGATGGCAAGGTGTGCTGGGTTTGGCTGGGATAGAGTCCATTTTCTTCACAGTACCTAGTATGGGGCTCTGATTTGGATTTGTGCTGAAAACAGTGTTGATAACACAGGGATGGTTTCATTCTTTCTGAGCAGGGCTTGCACAGAGCCAAGGCCTTTTCTGCTTCTCACCCCACCCCACCAGCGAGTAGGCTGGGGGTGCACAAGAAGTTGGGAGGGGACAGAGCTGGGACAGCTGACCCCAGCTGACCAAAGGGGTATCCCATACCGTATGACGTCACGCTCAGCAATAAAAGCTGGGGGAAGAAGAAGGAAGGGGGGGACATGTGGAGCGATGGCATTTGTCTTCCCAAGTAACTGTTATGCACGATGGAGCCTTGCTTCCCTGGGAGAAGCTGAAAGGCCAGCAGCAGGCACGTGGCTTGGAAGATGATGGTGAGGTTCCTTTTGTCTGGTCAGTTGATAGGCCACAAGAGGGCTGATGGGTTGGGATGGCATTATGACATCAATCATGTCTGAGAAGCTCATAGACCATGAGGAGGCACATGACCATGAAGGTGAGCATGAGGTCACTGTAGTCTCCAGTCTCTTTGGGTGATTGCCCATCAGCAGACACATGGCTCGGATGTTGACTATGACATCACTTCTGCCTGAGAACCTGATAGGTGCCAGCAGGCACCAGACTTGGGTGTTCTGTTGTACCTGGAGGTTCTGGTTAGTTATGTCCCCACGAAGAAAGGCACGCGGACCCTGTGAAGTATCATTTCAAACGCCATTTCCTAGAGCAAACGCTACCCAGAAAGAGTGAGTAAGGCCAACTGCATACAGGGCTGCAATAGGAGGACTGGCCACCCAGACAAGGGGGCTATCATCCCCCTCGGCTCTGCACTGGTGCGGCCAGATCTGGACTAGGCAAAACTTGATTTTGAGGCTCTGGACTTGGTTTGCCCCTTGCCTCTCCTTGGGGAAACCAGGAGGTGCAGAGTTGTCCTCCACTTGGCATTGCTCACCTTCACATCCCACTGCCCCCCTGAAAGAGCCCTGACCCACACATGAGGGACAGGATCTGCCCTCCCATTGCCTGGGGGTGAGGGTTTGGCCTTGCTGCTTCATTTAAAACAAACAAACAAAAAAATTTTCCTCAGCATCTGAGCTGTCTGCACATTCCCTTTGCCTACCTGCAATCATGGCCTCCAATTATCTGCTCTAACAAGTCCCTGGGGAGACTTTGCCAGTAATGGGACTCATTCATGCTTCAAGGTACTTTGGGTTTTGCTTTTGACATTGACTCTTTCAGAGGTTTGTGCAATCTCCTCTCAGTGCCTGAAGCTGAAGGACTCAGCACCAAATACACCATGGGGCTCGTTAAAATACAAAAAGCCCTAATAATGTATTTCTCTTCCTGTAATTTTCTTCAAGTCTTCAAGACTTGTACAAATAATGGGACCTGTTTCCTAGTGTATTTGTGGAGAAAGATTTCAAAGAGCTTCTAATAAAAATGAGGTTTTATTTCCAAGGGTGTAGTTTATTACTTTTCAGTTTAGAGAAGAGGTGACTGCAGCATTCTCCAATAGACATTGCTGCAGGGTGTCTCCTCTGGAGGTCTGGACTGGTAGGAGAAGCTGTCCCTTGAGCTCTGACAACCTCCCACCTCACCTCCCCAACCCCACCATTTCTCTCCTTGCCCACCTGGGACTTTTCCTTACAGCAGACTTCTCCACTGATCTCTGCAGCTGGATGGTACAGCTCCTTTGCACCATCTCCCCCCTGCTCTCCTTAGAGACCTGGCTGCACACAGGCACAGGAGGGTTTTTCCTATTTGCAAGCAAGGGAAAAGTCAAGCATGGTCAAGTTCCATAAAGAAAACCGACTCTGCAAGCATCTGCTAAGTCCAAGCTGCCTCTAATGAGGTTGCCTTTCTACAGGGGATAATCTTAGGAGAACTATTTCAGGTAGGTAGATCCATAGAAGAGAGATATAAACATAATTAAAGAGTTGGCTAAGGAGACAATTAGACTGCTGAAAGAGAGGCAAACATTTAAGTCCCTGATGTCAAAGCAGCAACTGGATGGGTGCGAGGAATCTGAATGAACAAAGAGTAAGGGGAGCAGAACACTGAAGAATAAGGGAAAGGGCTTTTGTCTGGGCAGTCTGCATCTGAAAAGATGACGTTAGAAATGGTTCTTCTATCAAGAGATGTGAAAAGATATGGAAGATAAAAATTAAATTAATATACATAATTTTAATTTATTTTAATAAATTAAATTTAAATTTAATTTAAATTTAGATTCAATACATTATATAACAGGAAGAACAGTGGTAATGAAGTTACAGGGGAAGATCAATATTTCATTGGAATATCGCTTTTGAAAGGTCACGGGATTGGTAGAGGTCTCTTGGGACTGAGGAGAAACCAATGTTGCAGCCATCTTTGAAAGAGACCAAAAGTGCAGCCCCGGGAACCCCAGGCTGTACAAGCTCACTTGGGGGAGGAGTGAGCCTTCCCATGAGTGCTCTTGGGGGACATTGCTGCGCGCCTCAAAGAGCAGAAGGTGTCCAAATGCAGTCAGCATGGATTATCCAAGGGTAAATCATGCCTCACCAACCTGATGGCCTTCCTGATGAAGGAACTGCTTTTATGCACGAGGGGACAACAGTGGATGTCCTTTACCTCCACTTCAGCAAGACTTTTGGCATGGTCTCCCTCGACAGCCTTGTACCCACATTGGGCCATTACAGACTGGATGGGTCGACAAACAGATGGGTGAAACACCAGTTGGAGGGTGAGGCTGAGAGAGCAGTGGAGAAGGGGTCATACCCTACCTGGAGGCCAGTGGGCCATAGTGGGGCATTGTGGGGCAGCACAGGGGCCTCTCCTGAGCCCTGTGCAGTTTAACACCTGTATCCACGACTCGGAGGAGGCAACTGTCACCACGTCTGTGGATGGCACTAAATTGCGAGGACCATTCCCGTGCCCTAGGGATGCCATTCAGGGCAAACCTGACAGGCAGAAGGACTGTCCCATCAGGAACTTCATGAGACAGAAGACGGATGAAGGCCAGGCCCTGTGCCTGGGAGAGCCTAACAGCCTGCAGTTGCAGGGCCTGGGGACTGCCTGGCTGGGGAGCAGCTCTGCAGAAAAGGCTGTGGTGGTGGGGGGGGACAGAAGGCAAAACATGACCCAGCGGTGCGACCTGGTAGCAAAGGCAGCCAGCAGGGTCCTGGAGTCTCACCAAAAGAGCAAGGGCAGTGATTGTCTCCCCCTGCTCATCCCTCCTTAGACCACCTGTACACAACTGTGTCCAGTTTTGGGCCCCCACTGGGGAAGGGGAGGAGGGAGGGAGCACCTGTGGGGCTGCTGGGCTCTTGGCCAGAGTTCACCCGTACAGCAAGGGAGGTGTTGGTAACTGGCAGCAAGTTGAGTGGAGAGTTATCGAGCTGCTCAGGGGCTGGAGCACTTGCCTGGGAGGAGAAAGTGGAGGAAAGGGCCTTGTTCAATGTGCAGAAGGGAAGGCATTGGGAACCTCATCGTGACCTTCCAGTCCCCATGGGGAACTTCCCCAAGAAGAAGGACATTGAGATGCAAGAGCAAGTCTAAAGTAGAGCAACAAAGCTGGTGAAGGGTCTGGACCACAAGTCTTACAAGGAGTGGCTGAGGGAGCTGGGGCTGTTTAGTTTGGAGAAGAGGAGGCTGAGGGGAGACCTTATTGCTCTCTGCAACTACCTGAAAGGAGGTTGCAGTGAGGTGGGTGTTGGTCTCTTTGCCAAGTAACAAGGGATAGGACAAGAGGAAATGGGCTCAAGTTGTGCCAGGGCAGATTTAGATCAGATATTAGGAAAAATTTCTTCACGCAGAGAGTGGTTAGGCATTGGAACAGACTGTCCAGGGAAGTGGTGCAATCACAGCCCCTGGAAGTATTCAAAAAACGTGGCAATTAAACATGGACTCTGCATATGAGTTTAGGCAGTAAGACAAGCGAAGACAACGACGACAAGGACAATGACAATGGCAATGGCAATGGCGCTGATGATAATAACACTTTATTTTTACAATCTATCCCTTTTATAATATGATCTAGTGTTCACGAGCAAGCAAAACCCATTTCATTGGCTACTGTCTTTTGTCCACGCGTCTCTTCAGCGTTACTTATTGGTTCTTGAAGCTGGTGCACGCTAATTCCTCTTTCAGGAATATATCCAATCTCTCCCTTATTTTGCTGCCTCTAAGTTTTCACAAACTTGCTTGTAACAAGCCTCAAGGGCACAGCTGCATCTCGTCAAAGTAAAACACTATCTCATTTATTCCCACAAAAAAATGTGTGGATGCGGTGCTTAGGGACATGGTTTAGAGGCGGACCAGGCAGTTAGGTTAACAGGTTGGACTTGATGATCTCTGAGGTCCTTTCCAACCTAAACGATTCTATGGTTCTATGATTCTAAGTTTTTAGGAAGGTGAAACCAGTCTTCTAACTGTATTACTGGGCAGGATAATAATCAGCAATCGACAGATGTTGAAATAAGGAAGTTTCTGGCCAGAGATAAGGCAATGAGATATCTGCAGACCATGGGCTGCTTTAGCCTATAAACTGAATGTAAAGAAATCCTCTGACTTGGGATCTCACTCAATGGAAATATCCAATATTCGTCATGACCAGGCCATGAGCACCTGATCCAGCTGGAGATGTCTGAGAAAGGGCTTGAGTGAGAGACCAGCTGTGGCAAGAGCGGTGGGGTTTGGTGTGTAATGAGTGTCAGGAAGAAACGACTTTCCTTTTGATTAATAATGGCAGTGGAGCTGGGTATCACTGAGCCTCACAGGAGGATGGGGGTGACCATGCAGCAAAGGATCCTCCTCAGGGCTGGGGTGTATGGCCGGAGATGGAAATGGCCAGTGCGTGGGACTCATCTGGGACAAATTCCTGGGGCAGCTTCCCTGGGGTGTTCAGGACACATGGCACAGACCAGGACTCTCTCTTCTGCACCTTTGGTGCCTTGCTTCCTTCACCATGACACCTGGCTCTGCACTGGGAGTGCTGGCTGCCCCTACCCTGCACACTCACACACCTTAGCTCTGCACTAGTGTTTTTCTCTCCCGGGCTCTTTCCAGCCCAGCCCAGACCTTCCCCACCTCTCCCCACCTCCCCTGCCCTCTCCCCAGCCCAGCAGAGCAGCCCAGCCTGGGCTGGCTCCATGGCACTGCCCAGCGCAGGCTGCTGCAGAGCTCTGGGCACTCACCCCACAGCCCCAGCCCCTCTGAAGGCCACAGCAGCTGCTGGGGGGCAGACAGCAGGGCTCAGGCTCCCCATTAGCCCCACGGCTGGTGCTGGTTCCAAGGGCATGAGGAAACAGAGGCTAGGGGCAGTCTCTGGCTGTCCTGAATTCATCTTGTAGCTGATCCCCAACCCTGACTGAATTTGCCCCCTCCTCTGCTGCCACCAGCTCCACTCCCCAGGACAGCACCAGTGTCCTTGCCCTGGGGGTCCTCATGCAGCTCCTGCAGCTCTCCACTCTCCCCTCCCTGTGCCTGCTGAGTCCCCACTGACTCCCATGGCACTGCAGAGTCCTTCTTCGTGGATACCTCGATTTACTGCTTTATTTCTGGGGGTCTTTACCTTTGACAGTGTTTCACCTTCTGAGTCTCCATTCATTCCAACCCCAGGGAATATGGTGAGTTCTCAACCTCTCCCCACCCACTCCAAATTCATTTCCAGAGAATCTGGTACATGCCATGAGTCCTGTCATACATGAAGCAACCTGAGGATATAATGGGGAGCTGATGGACCATCTCCCCTGCCATTGGACACCAAGAAGAGATCCTTTAAAGCCAGAACTTTTGATCCAATGGAACTCAACATTATCATGAGCTTAGCCCCAAAACCAGTGAGAACACAAGGAGAACAGAAACGAATACCTTGGATATTTTCTTGGCACTGCACCCAAGAGATCTCCTTTAATCGAAGAGCTGCTATCTGACAGGCCACATGTGACACAGTCTTGTGCAAGGGTCAAGCACAACAGGATCAAACCTCCACAGAAGGAGTATGAACCCAGAAAATTATCCCTAAGTAGAATTATCACAGGAGAAAAAAGCAGAATTGTGGCCTAAGATAAACTCTGGGAAACATGCAGAGGAGAGGAGGCAGGTTATTGTCAGGGAAACATCATTTAATGGGCCCGTTTCCATAGGACATTTTTTATTTCCTTGTTCCTCATGCTGTAGATGAGGGGGTTCACTGCTGGAGGAACCACCGAGTACAGCACTGCCACCACAAGGTCCAGGGATGGGGAGGAGATGGAGGGGGGCTTCAGGTAGGCAAACATGGCAGTGATCAAAAACAGGGAGACGACAGCCATGTGAGGGATGCACATGGAAAATGCTTTGTGGCGACCCTGCTCAGAGGGAATCCTCAGCACGGCCCTGAAGATCTGCACATAGGACACCACAATGAAAACAAAACACCCAAAGTCCACAAAGAGACTAAACATAATAAGCCCAACCTCCCTGAGGTAGGAGTGTGAGCAGGAGAGCTTAAGGATCTGAGGGATTTCACAGAAGAACTGGTCCACAGCATTTCCATTGCAGAGCAGCAGTGAAAATGTATTGGTAGTATGCAGGAGAGCATTGAGGAACCCATTGCCCCAGGCAGCTGCTGCCATGTGGACACAAGCTCTGCTGCCCAGCAGGGTCCTGTAGTGCAGGGGTTTGCAAATGGCAACGTAGCGGTCATAGGCCATGATGGTGAGGAGACAATACTCTGCTGAAATAAAAAATACAAACAGAAAGATCTGGGCAGCACATCCCGAGTAGGAGATGGCCCTGGTGTCCCAGAGGGAATTGGCCGTGGCTTTGGGGACAGTTGTGGAGATGGACCCCAGGTCAAGAACAGAGAGGTTGAGGAGGAAGAAGTACATGGGGGTGTGGAGGCGGTGGTCGCAGGTTACAGCAGTGATGATGAGGCCGTTGCCCAGGAGGGCAGCCAGGTAGATGCCCAGGAAGAGCCAGAAGTGCAAGAGCTGCAGCTCCCGTGTGTCTGTGAATGCCAGGAGGAGGAACTGGGTGACAGAGCTGCTGTTGGACATTTTATCCTTCTGGGCATGAGGATCTGTTCGAGGAGGTAAAAGAAGTGAGAAGTTAGGGCTGACTGCTTTCAGAAAAATCTATTCAAATTCTTATAGGATCCCCCCAAAGAGCCTTTCACTTTTCAGGAAGAGCTTTGGTGAGCTCTGGTTGGTGCTGGCTGAGGGTGCCCCAGGGAGCAGGAGGCTCTGCTGGGGGCTCTGCAGGACTCAGTCCTGCCCTACAGCAACAGGTAAATAGGAATTCAGGGTGATCTCAGATTAAATCCAGAGTTTGGGTTGTGCCTTCTGTTGTAGTTGCCCCAGCACAGCTGAGGAGCGGTTTGAATGCAGCAATGCCTGGCATTTCTGCTGCACTGCAAGGGAAACCTTGTGGGTGCTGAGATTGGGCACAGGGACTGTCCCTTAGTGCAGAGTGAGGACAGCCGCTCTGTCCATCAGCCCTGCTCTCAGCTGCCCTGTGCTGGCAGCTCTTCCACCTGACGGACTATCGCACTCGGGTGTTCCTCCCTAAAGAAAGAGGCCAGTGCTGGGAGCAGAGGAATCCAGTTTCCCAGTGCAGATCTCCAAACCCTCACCCCATCTCATCGTACCTGAGGAGGATCTCAGCTCTGTCCTCCCAACCAGGGACACAGAGGGCTCATGACAGCTGCCTGTATGCAGTCGCCCAGCAGCGTTTTTACAGCCTTAGCAGTGAGGTGTCTTCTCCATGGGGCTCCTGCATAACACAGAGATGCCCTGGGAGAGCTGTGCCCTACTGGAGGGCAGCCTGCAGCCCAGCAGGACCTCCCAAGGACAGAGTCAACTCTCCTGAATTTGTTACGTCCTAAAGGGAGGGTGAGATCACTGCCAGCCGCACACACTGCAGTACCCAGAGCCCCACAGGTGAACAGGGTGCGAGCTGGATGCTTTTCCTCCATGGCTGTATGTGCATGACAGCACACGCAGCGTTGGTGTCTGAGCTGCACTTGAATCCTCACCCCCACACACACCAGTGAGTGTAACAGTAAGAAGAAGGGTGGCAGGGAGAAGAGGAGAACATGCCAAAGGAGCCCTGCCAGGGGAGGCAGGAGAGGGAGACACAGTCAGACCCTTGAATTTTAACTCTCTTTGGTCGTCAGGCTGATGGGAAGGCAACCCATGGCCAAGTACCCATGCCATTAAGGGCAGTGTGAGTGAGGAGACCAGGGGATTCCTCAAGAGAAAGCATCGGCATGGCAAGGAATGGCAGGGAGATGCCTGAATCCCCACATCTCCTCCCTCTCCATGCTCACAGAGCCCATCCCACCTGCTGTGTGCTCAGCTCTGCCCTGCAGGCACCTCCTGGCAGCAGGGCACTGCCCAGGGGCATCTCTGTGTGTGCAGGGGCTAAGGAGCAGCTCAGACAAGTCCTAGCAAGAACTGGGGTCTCATCGCCTATTCCAGAGCAGAGAAATAAATTCCCATCTCGCACTGCCCACCCAGCCAACCAAGAGTGGAAAAACTCAAAGCACAGATTTCTTCCCTTTCAGGCAATCCCCTTCCTTGACATCCATCTTTAAAATAACCTTCTGCAAATGTCCTCTGGGTGACATAGAAGTCTGAGCAGCCCTGACCCACGCTGCACCCTCTGGACAGCAGAGGGATCCTGCCCTGCTTCCACCCACAGGTTCTCCCTACAGCTTTGAAGGGCGCTCCCTGGGTGGGCTGAGTGCTGACCCTGGCAGGTGACAGAGTCCCTGCCCCAGCACACAGCCCCCAGGTGTGCAGTGACCCTGCTCTGAAGGACAGCCCTGGGCACACACAGGTGCACACTGACCTTCAAAACCCCAGAAGGAGGCAGCTGTATTGCCTTGTCTTTCCGATGGTGCAGCAGGGAAGTCCTCCTCTGCAGCATGTCCTCCTCCTTTACCCCTAGGGAAACTGCGAGAGTCCTCCTGAATGATCCCATAGGCTGTGGGATGTGCCAGCTTTTGGAGATCCCTCCAGGAACACCAGCTACATTGTCCTGCAACCAGGGACTTACCATGTAGAGGGCTGTGAAGATCTTTCCCATGCAGTGAGCTCTCAGCATCCTCCCACTCCACACTGCCTTTACAGTCTCTCTGCCTCACTCCTCTCCTCTCAGCATTTGCAGGCAGTGCCCTCAGCCCTGCTGTGCTTTGCAGAGGAGCTGCTCCTGGGCAGAGCTGTCTCTCTGCAGTGCTGCCCACTTGCCAGCAGCTCCCTCCATCCCAGGAGCCCAGCCCAGCTCAGCAGCAGAGGCCCAGCCCAAGGCAGCACTTTCTCTGCCCCTCTGGGCTCCCTCCAGGTGTCCCTGGGGCTGCAGGGGAACCTGCTGGGAAAACAGACTGAAGAAAACACTTCTTTTCCCTCCCTCAGCTGGGGAGGGACAAGTATTCCTAGCACTGTCATTTCTCCTATCAGGAAAAGATTTGGCAGGAGAATCGGCTCACCTTGTCCCATCATGAGACAGGACAAGCAGACAGTGACGAGGAGGGATCTGCGTTACCCCTGCTGAGGGAAGGGATGCAGATGAGTCAATAGACACATCTCATTTGTGGGTTTGCAGTCCTGGGGCTAGAAGGGGACTTAGCTCCCTCCCATGCACAACACAAACCAACAGGAGGTGGGATTCCTCTTGCATCAGGTGTTCAGGTGGGCACAAAATAGGCACCTGCATGGGAGCTCCTTGTCTCAGTTCCCAGGCCTGTTAATGGAGATGGAGGGCAGGATTGGGCTGTTCAGACACAACGCCTGGTGACATTGAAGGTGTCAGGAGTGGTCAAAGATCTGTGCAGGCAGCTGCAAGCTCTAATGGAGCTGTTCGTAGAGACAGGCCAACATCTGGGGGAATCCTCTTAGAGGCTGCTGGGAATTTTCTTTGGCCAACTGAAATGACAGCTGATGCCCAAATGTGGGGACCTGAACCTGCCCCCACTCATTATGTTCAGGGCAGCCTTGAGAGTTATTCATCTGAACCACTGGAGCCATGTGCCACAGGGAGAGCTCAGGCTCTCCCTCTTCTCCATCAGCTGTATTCACTAGGTCTCCACTCACCCTACTAGCAGTTGCCTCATGTTCATCCCCACATTGCCTTACAGAGATCCGGGTGTCTGCTCAATTTAGTGTTTAAACCCAGGCCCGCAGAGCTCCATGAGATTGCAAGGCTTGCAGAGACAGCAAAGGACCAGTGACAAGTGGTGTTCCTCAGGGGTCAGTCTTGGGACTGGCGCTGTTTAACATCTTTGTCGGTTACTTGGACAGTGGGATTGGGTGCACGCTCAGCAAGTTTGCACCCAGAGAAGTTGTGGATGCCCCCTCCCTGGAAGTGTTCAAGGACAGCTTGGATGGGGCCTTGAGCAACCTGGTCTAGTGGAAGGTGTCCCTGCCCATGGCAGAGGTTTTGAAACCGGATGATCTTTAAGGTTGTGTGATTTTGTACCTGTGTGCTGTTGACTGATACCATCAGTCAGAGGCATCAGTCATCAGATGCCATCAGAGAGGCAAGGTCTGTCCCTTCTCTTCCCAAGAGCTGCAGGCATTGCCTGAACACAAAGCACATCACACTGGGGTCTTTACTCACACCCACGATGATACAGCCAAGGAACAGATGAACCATTTTCACCATGTGCCTGGATACACCTTGTCTTCAAAGAAAGTATCCCCCAAGCACAGCAATAGGTCCTACCAAAACTCAACTGAAACTGAAAAGGGCATACAAGGGCACCAAGATGAGCTGTTTCTACTTCAGGAACAGCTACAGAAGAATCAGAAATACTGTGGGACCACTGCTAAAGGTAGTAAGAGTAGGTGTAGGTAGGCTGAGATACTCTACGTCCTCTTTGCCTCAGTTGCCACCAGCAAGGTTTCCCAGGCCTTTGTGCTCTGAGGCAGAACTCTGGAGGAGAGCAACCAGCAGTGGATGAGGACCAAGGCAGGGGTTACTTGAGCAAACTACACCCTTACCAGTCCATGGGACCAGAGGGGCTGCACCCAAGGGTGCAGAGAGAGTGTTTCTCACCAGGAGGCACTGGTTCCTTCTAATTCCAGTAAGAAAGGCACTTGGACGCTGTGAGGGATCTTTTAAAATACTGTTCATTAGCACTAACCCTGTAAGGAGAGAATCATGCAGATCATCTTAGGCGTCTTTAGATGGTGGGACCCCCAAGTGGTGCAGCATTGAACAGGCCTCTGACCCCCACACAGCATGCCATGCAGACCCACCCATAGAAGACAGTCTCCTGCTTTGGTCATTCAAGCTGCTCTTAGCTTTGCTTACAAGAAACCACCTCTTTTCCTCATCTCTACAGTCAAAGAGCAAGGATGTTCTCATGAGAACTCCTTGCTGCACTGTTAGGTACAGGCAAGGCCACGGAGGAGGCGTAAGGGCTGGTCCTGAGTGGGAGCTGCCTGCAGGCCCCTTGGGACAACGAGCTGCTGAGGTTGTCCTGCGGCCAAGGGATCTGTGCAGCACAGCACAGGCGTGAAGGCCAGGCTGTACGTGCAGCGCAGCCCAGCTGGCTGTACCGTGGTCTTCTGGTCAGGATCACTGCTCAGGTTTCCCTGTGAGAAGTCTGCGCTCCACCCTGGTGCCACAGCTGAGCTGCTGCGGCCAAACCATGCACAGCCAGGAGGAGGTGGATCGCAGGCAGGAGGAGCTGGAGCCCTGTGGCTTGTCACACAGCTGTGATGGTTTGGGATGAAATGAGATGTGGTGGGACAGCTTGCTCACCTGGGGTTCTGCAATGGAGGAAAACAGGCTCTGCTGGAGAGACTGGCAGAGAGGATGAGTCTGGGGGATGCCCCCTGTGTTGAGCAGATGCCCCCTGTGTTTTCCTCCTGTGGAGGACGACAACCAGCAGTGGATGGGGATTGACTCAAGGGTTCCTTGAGCAAACTCAAGTACCATTACAGACATGGAGATGGGTCATGTGATCAGATCCCTGATCACAAGTATTGGTATGCCACGACCCCTGAGATTCCACTTTTTGGTCCAGAGGAATATGATGCCCCTTGAGAAGTCCTGGAATATCTCCTGACCCATGTGGTGGTTTAGGCTGTGAGGAGAATCAAAACAGCACCTCTGACTGGAGTAATTTCACCTTCAGTGCTGATGTACAGGGCAGATGGAGGCACTCCAGACCTTCCAGGCCCTCTGTGGAAGGGTTAGGTCCTCAGAGATGCAAAATGGAGATAATGATGTTGTGTCAGTGGGCAACATTAAGGGCAACATTATCTGACACGTATTACCATGAAATGGTAAGAAAGGGTTAGCAATGAGAGAAACAGCAGTGTTCTAAAAAGGTCATGCCAGAATCTAATACTTTTAAGTTACAGCTATCTTGTGAATTCAGAATGAATGACAAAAATAAAATGAAAGAAATTAAATTTATCACCATCAAGAAGAAGAGGAAATTTTAGAGCATGGTACTGTTACTGCTTTTAATGAAAACAGAAATAAGTCTGTAATGTGGCCACTAAGCCCCCAGCCAGCCACTCACTCACTTTTCTCTCCTGAGGCGTTGGGAGAGAATTGGAATGGCAAAGTGAGAAGAACTCATGGGTCACAATGGGGAGACTTGAATAGGTAAAGCAAAAGCTGTGCCCACAAGCAAAGCAAAATCAGGAATATATTTGCTCCTTCCCATTGGCAGGCAGGTATTGAGTCACTTCCAGGAAAGCAGGGCTCCATCACGAGTAACAATCACATGGGAAGAAAAACTTCCAAAACTCCAAATGTCTTCCTCCTTCTTCCCCCAGCTTTTATTGCTGAGCATGATGTCATATGGTGTGGGACATCCCTTTGGTCAGTTGGGGGTCAGCTGTCCTGGCTGTTACTCCTCAAAACTTCTAGACAAAACCCCAGCCCACTCACTGGAAGGGAAGTGTGAGAAACAGAGAAGGCCTTCCTGTTTAAGCACTGTTCAGCAAAAGCTAAAAGAGTTTTGGTCACAAATCCAAAACATGGAACCCTACGGGCTTCGATGAAGACAATGCACTCCACACCAGCCAGCCAGGGCAGGCTGGCCTTTTTGGAACTTGTGAGAATGAGAACAGTGAAGAATTTGAGAGGGGGAAAAGGGAAGCAGTAAATTAAAAATGAGGCCAGGGATGGCAACGGGACTGTTTGGGGTGGCTGTGCTGCTGCCTTGTACCTGATATGAATTATTTCCACAGTCAGAGGGAACCTGAGGGCTTTCCCTCATGTTGTGGACACAGAGCTGTGAGGAATGAGAGTGTCATTCAGGCTGGAAGGGTCCTGGCTAGGTATCTGTAGTAAACATCCTCCTCAACGCAGGATCACACCAGGTTGCTCATGGTTTTACCCAGATGGGTCTGAGAAACTTCCAGGGATGGAGGCAGCGCACATGCTCTGGGAAACAGCTTCCCATGTCTGGCTGTCCTCACGTTAAAAAAGTTTCTTCCTATATTGAGCCTGACCCCCTCGTGTTTCAGCTCATTGCCTCCTGTGCTCCTGCCTTGCACCACGGTGTCTTCTTGGGAACCTCACCATAGGCAATGCAAGTGTCTTCCATCCTCCCTGCAAAGCCCTCCATTCTCCAGGGTGAACAAGCCCAGCTCCCTCAGCCTCTCCTAACAGGACCAGTGCTCCAACCTTGACCATCTCTGTGGCCCTCCACTGAAATTTGCGGATCCTCCAGCTTGCCAATGGAATTGGCAATGCAATTGGCATTGCGGGCAACCAAAACCTGGGCAAGTATTCTTGATGCAGTGTAACAAGTGCTGATCAGAGGGAGAGAATCACTTGCCCTGGCTCTGCTCCTGCTCACACAGCCCAGGATGTTGTTGGCCATCTTTGCTGATGGCTCATCTTTTGCCTAATGGAACCCAAAGACCAGCAGACCCTTTCCTGTGGAGCTGCTACCTGCCTAGGCACTCCCTGTCCTAGGACATTTCAGGGCCGACATCCACTTCAGGAGCAGGACTTTGGTGGAATCTTTACTGGATACCATGAGGTTTCTATGTCCTTTGGGATGGCAGCCCTGCCCTCCAGCCCTGCCCTGCTCTCCTCAATGGGATGTCTTCTACAAATGTTATCAAAAAGTCCTCTGTCCAATCCTCCATGTCACTCAAAAGATGTGAAACAGGGCAGGTTGCAAGCTAGACCCCTGCAGGACCCTACTACCTAGATGCTTCCAGGCAGAGCACCACGCACGTACCACACTCCTCCAAGCCCAACTGCTCTCCAGCTGGTTTTTCCTCAACGACTTATCCACCCATGCAGCCCATACTGTCCTAACTTGGACACCAGAACTTTCTGGAGGGATGATGCTGAAAGCCTTGATGACTTGCAGGTAAAAGACCATCTCTGCTCTCCCCGCATCCAGCAATCCTGTCCTTTCATCACAGAAAGCAAAAAGAGGATGGCCAGGAACAAGCTCCCCTGGGTAAACCCAGTCCCCTTCTCTTTCAGACACCCAGAAATGGGATTCGAGTGCACACGTGCTGAAGCACAGCCTTTCGCTCATCTGCACATCCTTTGGGCATTCTGGAAAGGTGTATGCATTATGCAGGTGCTGCCAGTGATCAGGGAGTCCCCAGAGTCTTCGTGACCTTTCAAAGATAATGCTGGAGAGTGGCGTTGCTGTGCCATTGGCCTGCTCACTCAGCTGCCTGGGATGCTGCCCGGGATGCTGCCCCTCCTGTCCCATAGACTGGTAAAAGATGGTTTGTTCAAGTGACCCCTGATTTGGTCCCCATCCACTGCTGCCTGGTCTCCTCTAGGGTTCTACTTCAAGGCACAAAGGCCTGAGAGACCTTGCTGGGGAAGGCTGAGGCAAAGAGGACAAAGAGATTCTCACATCTATCTACACCTGCTCTTATTAAATTCAGCACTGGCCACACAGTACCTGTGTTTTTCATTTAACTGTTCCTGAAGCAGTAAACACTCCTTATGGTGCCCTTCAACTGCCTTTCAAGTTTAGACTGAGTTTCGATCTGGACCCTTGCTGTGCTTGGAGGATGCTGTCCTTGAAGACCAACTGTCCTGAGCTCTGCCACCACGCCTTGGCAGTTTATTCCATGAGCATAACAGCTCTGTATCTGACATTAACATTCCGCTCTTCCTGTCTGTGCCCTTCGCTGAAAGCACTGTTGCACATTTGGACTGAAGCAACACAGCTGTGGAACCCGTGGAGCTCATATTTGCCATAAGGAACCCTGGTACCAAGTGTCCAGGACCCCGTGGGTCCAAAGGCTTTGCTTCAGAGCAGAGACAAGGCACAGACAAAAGACAGCTGCATATCTTCCTAGCCCCAGGTCTAAAGACCCAGAATGAAATGCCTCAATTCACTCAACAGAACACATCCTCGCAGCTTGGAGAAATTAGATCCTTCCCTGGCACCTTCCTGGGTATCCTGTCTAATGATGGGACAAAAAATTGATTCTCATGCCCAACTACTTTTCTAAAAAGAGTAATGACTCTGCTGGAGATTAAGTGTCTCTCCCCCCAGCTGAGGGAGGGAACATGAGTGATGCCTTCAGCCTGTTTCACAGCAGGTTCCCCTGGAGCCCCAGGGACACCTGGAGGGAGCCCAGAGGGGCAGAGAAAGTGGTTCCTTGGGCTGGGCCTCTGCTGCTGAGCTGGGCTGGGCTCCTGGGATGGAGGGAGCTGATGGCAAGTGGGCAGCCCTGCAGAGAGACAGCTCTGCCCAGGAGCAGCTCCTCTGCAAAGCGCAGCAGGGCTGAGGGCACTGCCTGCAAGTGCTGAGGAGAGGAGTGAGGCAGAGAGACTGTAAAGGCAGTGTGGAGTGGGAGGATGCTGAGAGCTCACTGCATGGAAGAGATCTTCACAACCCTCTACATGGTAAGTCCCTGGTTGCAGGACAATGTAGCTGGTGTTCCTGGAGGGATCTCCAAAAGCTGGCACATCCCACAGCCTATGGGATTTTCATGAAGACTTCCACAGTTTCTCTAATGTAGAGGAGGAGGACGTGCTGCAGAGGAGAACTTCCCTGCTGCACCTTCAGAAGGAAAAGGCAATACAGCTGCGTTCTTCTGGGGTTTTGAAGGTTGGTTTGTACCTGTGTGTGCCCAGGGCTGTCATTCAGAGCAGGGTCACCACACCCCAGCGGGCTGTGCACAAGGGCAGGGACTCTGCCATCTGACCGGGTCAGCACTCAGCCTGCCCAGGGAGCGCCCTTCAAAGCTGCGGGGAGAACCTGTGGGTGGAAGCAGGGCAGGATCCCTCTGCTGTCCAGAGGGTGCAGCGTGGGTCAGGGCTGCTTAAACTTCTACATCACCTGGAGGACATATGCAGAGGGTCATTCTAAAGAGGGATGTCAAGGTAGGAGATTGCCTGAAAGGGAAGAAATCTGTGCTTTGAGTTTTTCCACTCTTGGTTGGCTGGGTGGGCAATGGCAGATGGGAATTTATTTCTCTGCTCTGGAATAGGCAATGAGACCCCAGTTCTCGCTAGGACTTCTCTGAGTTGCTCCTTAGCCCCTGCACACACAGAGATGCCCCTGGGCAGTGATCTGCTGCCAGGAGGTGCCTGCAGGGCAGAGCTGAGCACACAGCGGGTGGGATGGGCTCCATGAGCATGGAGAGGGAGGAGACGTGGGGACAGAGAAAGAGGTCATGGCAAAGAAGAGCTCCAGGCAGCAGAGCCATGGGCAGGAAGGAAGAGAGAACTGCTGCCAGAAATGCTGCAGGAGGAGGGATGCAGGCATCTCCCTGCAATCCCCTGCACTGCAGGTGCTTTCCCAGGAGCAACCCCCTGGTCTCCTCACTCACAGAGCAGAGCCTCTGCCCTTAATGCCATGGGGACTTGGCCATGAGTTTTCTTCCAAGCAGTTGATGACCACAGAGGAGAGAAACTAAAGTGTCTGCCTGTGTGCCTCTCCTGCCTCCCTTGGCAGGGCTCCTTTGGCATGTTCTCCCCTTCTCCCATGCATGTCATGCACATATGGCCATGGAGGAAAAGCAACCAGCTCGCACCCTGTTCACCTGTGGGGCTCTGGGTACTGCAGTGTGTGCGGCTGGCAGTGATCTCACCCTCCCTTTAGGACGTAACAAATTCAGGAGAGTTGACTCTGTCCTTGGGAGGTCCTGCTGGGCTGCAGGCTGCCCTCCTGTAGGGCACAGCTCTCCCAGGGCATCTCTGTGTTATGCAGGAGCCCCATGGAGAAGACACCTCACTGCTAAGGCTGTAAAAACGCTGCTGGGCGACTGCATACAGGCAGCTGTCATGAGCCCTCTGTGTCCCTGGTTGGGAGGACAGAGCTGAGATCCTCCTCAGGTACGATGAGATGGGGTGAGGGTTTGGAGATCTGCACTGGGAAACTGGATTCCTCTGCTCCCAGCACTGGCCTCTTTCTTTAGGGAGGAACACCCGAGTGCGATAGTCCGTCAGGTGGAAGAGCTGCCAGCACAGGGCAGCTGAGAGCAGGGCTGATGGACAGAGCGGCTGTCCTCACTCTGCACTAAGGGACAGTCCCTGTGCCCAATCTCAGCACCCACAAGGTTTCCCTTGCAGTGCAGCAGAAATGCCAGGCATTGCTGCATTCAAACCACTCCTCAGCTGTGCTGGGGCAACTACAACAGAGGACAAAAAAATCCCCACAGCTCTGCTCTGCAGTCAGGTGAACTGGGAGCCACAATGCTGCAAAGCTCTTTGATGTCAGGATTGGATTGAATCTGAGACCACCCCGAGTTCCTATTTACCCACTGCTGTAGGGCCGGACTGAGTCCTGCAGAGCCCCCAGCAGAGCCTCCTGCTCCCTGGGGCACTCTCAGCCAGCACCAACCACAGCTCACCAAAGGTCTTTCTGAAAAGTGAAAGGCTCTTTGGGGGCTTACACTAATAAACTGAGTAGAATTTTCTGAAAGCACTCTGCCCTAACTTCTCACTTCCTTTACGTCCTTGAACAGATCCCCGTGCACAGAGGCAGCAGATGTCCAACAGCAGCTCCATCAATCAGTTCCTTCTCCTGGCATTCACAGACAGGCGGGAGCTGCAGCTCTTGCACTTCTGGCTCTTCCTGGGCATCTACCTGGCTGCCCTCCTGGGCAATGGCCTCATCATCACTGCCATAGCCTGCGATGACCGCCTCCACACCCCCATGTGCTTCTTCCTCCTCAACCTCTCTGTTCTTGACCTGGGTTGCATCTCCACCACTGTCCCCAAAGCCATGGCCAATTCCCTGTGGGGCACCAGGGCCATTCCGTACTCTGGATGTGCTGCCCAAGTCTTTCTGTTTGTCTTTTAGATTTAAGCAGAATTGTATTCTCTCACCATCATGGCCTATGACCGCTAAGTTGCCATCTGCAAACCCCTGCACTACGGGACCCTCCTGGGCAGCAGAGCTTGTGTCCACACGGCAGCAGCTGCCTGGAGCAGTGGGTTTCTCAATTGTCTCTTGCACACTGCCAATACATTTTCACTCCCCCTCTGTCAAGGCAATGCTGTGCACCAGTTCTTCTCTGAAATCCCCCACATCCTCAAGCTCTCCTGCTGAGATGCCTACCTGAGGGAAGTTGGGCTTATTGTGGTCAGTGTCTTTGTGGGCTTTGGGTGTTTTGTTTTCATTCTTTTCTACTATATGCAGATCTTCAGGGCCGTGCTGAGGATGCCCTCACAGCAGGGACGCCACAAAGCCTTTTCCACGTGCCTCCCTCACCTGGCCGTGGTCTCCCTGTTTATCAGCACCTCATTTTTTGCCTACCTGAAGCCCCCTTCCATTTCCTCACGATCCCTCGACCTGGTGGTGGCAGTTCTGTACTCAGTGGTGCCTCCAGCAGTGAAACCCCTCATCTACAGCATGAGGAACAAAGAAATCAAGGGTGCCTTGTGGAAACTGATCCAATAGACACCATTTAATTGACAATAACCCGCCTCCCCTCCACTGCACATTTCCCAGAGTTTATCTTAGGCCATGAGTCTGATTTTTCTCTCATGATAATGCTCCTTAGAGATAATTTGCTGGGGTTATACTCCTTCTGTGGAGGTTTGATTCTGTTGTGCCTGACAACACACTGTCAGATGTGGCCTGTCAGATAGCAGCTCTTCAATAAAACGTCATCTCCTGGGCGCAGTGCCTGAAGTTCCTCCAAAGTTGCTTCCAAGAAAATGTCCAAGGTGTTTTTAGTTTAAAGTTTCTGTACTTCTTTCCTTCTCAGTGGTTTTGATGTTAACTAGTAACACTGAATTCCATTGGATTACAAGTTCTGGTTTTAAAGGCTCTCTTCTTGGTGTCCAATGGCAGGGGAGATGCTCCATCAGCTCCCCATTATGTCCTCAGGTTGCTTCATGTATGACAGGACTCATGGCATGTACCAGATTCTCTGGAAATGAATTTGGAGTGGGTGGGGAAAGGTTGAGAACTCACCATATTCCCTGGGGTTGGAATGAATGGAGACTCAGAAGGTGAAACACTGTCAAAGGTAAAGACCCCCAGAAATAAAGCAGTAAATCGAGGTATCCACGAAGAAGGACTCTGCAGTGCCATGGGAGTCAGTGGGGACTCAGCAGGCACAGGGAGGGGAGAGTGGAGAGCTGCAGGAGCTGCATGAGGACCCCCAGGGCAAGGACACTGGTGCTGTCCTGGGGAGTGGAGCTGGTGGCAGCAGAGGAGGGGGCAAATTCAGTCAGGGTTGGGGATCAGCTACAAGATGAATTCAGGACAGCCAGAGACTGCCCCTAGCCTCTGTTTCCTCATGCCCTTGGAACCAGCACCAGCCGTGGGGCTAATGGGGAGCCTGAGCCCTGCTGTCTGCCCCCCAGCAGCTGCTGTGGCCTTCAGAGGGGCTGGGGCTGTGGGGTGAGTGCCCAGAGCTCTGCAGCAGCCTGCGCTGGGCAGTGCCATGGAGCCAGCCCAGGCTGGGCTGCTCTGCTGGGCTGGGGAGAGGGCAGGGGAGGTGGGGAGAGGTGGGGAAGGTCTGGGCTGGGCTGGAAAGAGCCCGGGAGAGAAAAACACTAGTGCAGAGCTAAGGTGTGTGAGTGTGCAGGGTAGGGGCAGCCAGCACTCCCAGTGCAGAGCCAGGTGTCATGGTGAAGGAAGCAAGGCACCAAAGGTGCAGAAGAGAGAGTCCTGGTCTGTGCCATGTGTCCTGAACACCCCAGGGAAGCTGCCCCAGGAATTTGTCCCAGATGAGTCCCACGCACTGGCCATTTCCATCTCCGGCCATACACCCCAGCCCTGAGGAGGATCCTTTGCTGCATGGTCACCCCCATCCTCCTGTGAGGCTCAGTGATACCCAGCTCCACTGCCATTATTAATCAAAAGGAAAGTCGTTTCTTCCTGACACTCATTACACACCAAACCCCACCGCTCTTGCCACAGCTGGTCTCTCACTCAAGCCCTTTCTCAGACATCTCCAGCTGGATCAGGTGCTCATGGCCTGGTCATGACGAATATTGGATATTTCCATTGAGTGAGATCCCAAGTCAGAGGATTTCTTTACATTCAGTTTATAGGCTAAAGCAGCCCATGGTCTGCAGATATCTCATTGCCTTATCTCTGGCCAGAAACTTCCTTATTTCAACATCTGTCGATTGCTGATTATTATCCTGCCCAGTAATACAGTTAGAAGACTGGTTTCACCTTCCTAAAAACTTAGAATCATAGAACCATAGAATCGTTTAGGTTGGAAAGGACCTCAGAGATCATCAAGTCCAACCTGTTAACCTAACTGCCTGGTCCGCCTCTAAACCATGTCCCTAAGCACCGCATCCACACATTTTTTTGTGGGAATAAATGAGATAGTGTTTTACTTTGACGAGATGCAGCTGTGCCCTTGAGGCTTGTTACAAGCAAGTTTGTGAAAACTTAGAGGCAGCAAAATAAGGGAGAGATTGGATATATTCCTGAAAGAGGAATTAGCGTGCACCAGCTTCAAGAACCAATAAGTAACGCTGAAGAGACGCGTGGACAAAAGACAGTAGCCAATGAAATGGGTTTTGCTTGCTCGTGAACACTAGATCATATTATAAAAGGGATAGATTGTAAAAATAAAGTGTTATTATCATCAGCGCCATTGCCATTGCCATTGTCATTGTCCTTGTCGTCGTTGTCTTCGCTTGTCTTACTGCCTAAACTCATATGCAGAGTCCATGTTTAATTGCCACGTTTTTTGAATACTTCCAGGGGCTGTACTCCACTGCCATTATTAATCAAAGGGAAAGTCGTTTCCTCCTGACACTCATTACACACCAAACCCCACAGCTCTTGCCACAGCTGGACTCTCAGCCAAGCCTCTTCTCAGACAGCTCCAGCTCAATCAGGTGCTTGTCTCAAAAAATTTTGAAAATCTCCATTGACTGAGATCTCCCCAGCTGGCCTGGGTCCTGGCTCTGGTGTTTGGCTGCGAGGGATTTCTGATAAACCCAGCTCTCTCAGCCTCTCGTTCTCCATTATGTGATCCAGGCTCCAACCGTCCTTCTGACCTCCGCAGGAATCTCTCCAGTCTGTTAGGATCTTCCTTGTGCTGCTGAGCCCCAGACTGGACACAGCAGTCCTGCTGTGCTGGTCCTGTAGTGGGTTCGCCTTGGCCAGCAGCCAGACACCCATCCAGCTGCTCACTCGCACCCCCAGCTCAGAAGGACAAAGGGAGAAGATAAGATGGAATAGCTCATGCATCAAGATAAAGACAGGGAGATCACTTACTCATTACTGTCATGGGCAAAGAAGAGATGACTTGGGGAAGATCAACTGAATTTATTGCCAATTAAAAGAGATTCATATAAAGCATAGGAAAAATATTCAAGACCGTTTCCCCACCCCACTCCTTCTTCCCAGGCTCAAATTACTCCATTGCTCCCAATTCTTTTACCCACCCCAACCCCAAGAGTTGCTGGGGGGATGGTGAATGGGGCTTACGGTCAGCACAGACCATCTCTGCCACTCCTTCCTCCTCACACTTCTCCCCTGCTCCAGCGTGGGCCCTCTCCACAGGATCCCACGGTGTTTGCCATCAAGGCTATGTGCCTTGATTTCTTTCCATCTTACTTTTCTCCTTCACACTCACAGAATGAGAGAGATGTTGAGATTGGAAGGGACCTCTGGAGTTCATCAAGTGCAACTCCCCAGCTGAGACACGGTCAGCTAGAACAGGTTGCTGAGGACCTTGTCTAGGTGGGTTTGGAATACCTCCATGGATGGAGGCTCCTCAGCCTCTCTGGGGAACCTGTTCCAGTGTTTGACCACCGAGAGAGTGAAAAAGTGTTTTCTTGGGTTCAGATGGAATGCCATGTGTTTTTATCTGTGTCCATCAGTGCTTGTCTTGACAGTGGGAACTACTGAGAAGAATTTGGCTCCCTTGTCTTCATTCCTTCCCTTCAGCTATTTATGCACATTTGTAATACCCGCCAAGCAATGCTTTCTCCTGGAAAATTAGTGAATAAATATTCTTGTTCTAATTTTTCTCTGGAGCGCTCCATACAGGATAGACATGGACCTGGTGATGCGGGTCTAGGGAGGGCCCCAAAAGTGATCAGAGGGATGGAACACCTCTGCTGTGAGGAAAGGCTGAGAGAGTTGGGGTTGTTCAGCCTGAAGAACCAAAGCCTCTGCGAAGGCCTTCTTACTGCCTTTCGGCAATTAAAGGGGGCTTAGAAGAAAGGTGGGGACAGACTTTTGAGTAGGGCCTGTAGTGATAGGACAAGGGGTAATGCTTTCAAACTAAAAGAGGGGAGAATCAGACTAGATATAAGGAAGAACTTTTTTATGATGAGGGCAGTGAAACACTGGCACAGGTTGCCCAGAGAGGTGGTAGATGCCCCATCCCTGGAACCATTCAAGGTCAGGTTGGACGGGGCTCTGAGCAACCTGATCTAATTGAAGATGGCCCTGCTCACTGCAGGGGGGGTTGGACTAGATGACCTATAGAGGTCCCTTCCAACCCAAACCATTCTATGATTCTATGATAAGTACGGTGCTGGGATATCTTAGGTGATTGAGGAGCATTAGCTTTGAAAGCAGCTGGATGTGTTGCTTGGGGATTCACAGCTTGGGCAAATCCCCAGAAAACCACAGCTTTGTGTTAGAAGCAAAAGGCAGGGAGCACAAAGAGACATTTGTAAAGCCTAGGTACACAGTGAGGTGGGGAGTCTGGGGGGTGGCCAAAGTCTGCAGAACTGCTGCAGGCATGGGACAGCATGGGAGAGCCTGTTATGGGGATGACTGAGGGCCTTGGTGGGGACTTGCCCAACACAACCAAGGTCTCTCTCCTCTCAGCTATCAATATTGTCACTGCCACCAAGAGCCACGAGGGGACACCATTTCCTTACAGCCCCATGGCCTTGGTGCCTCCTCATCCCCCCCTAGAGTCCAGGCAGTCCTAGGGTTGTCCTGCACTCGTCATCGCACGCCCCCACATCACACTGCTCCATCAAGAGCCCTGAGCAACGCATGAGGAAAAGGATCTCCCTTCCCAGGTGCCAGGGATCAGAGCTTGCCCATCCTTCTGGATGAATCCCATCAAGGGCTGATGTGGCAGCAGAGCCACCTGCACATTGCCTTGGTCACCTGGAACCAGTGCTGACCTCTTGCAGTTTAAGGCAGTCCCCAGGGAGGGGTACCTCCACCCGTGCTTCCCTTCAAGGTGTCATCTGTGATGGCCCTCAGGGGGCCCACTGACACCCTCAGAGTCCTGGAGATTTGAATCACATTTTAAAGGCTTCTTCAGCGGCTTGTTCAATCTCCTTTCAGTAGCTGCAGTTCAGGAACTTGGCAGCAGAGGGCTCATGGAAATGCAGATACCCTAACATGCCATGGCCCTCTGCAGTTTTCTTTAACGCCTCCCTTCTTGTGTGGTTCATTAGGGAGAGTTCAGGAGTACAGTGTAAATGAGAAGATGTCAAAAACAAATAACATTTTAAAAAGATTTATGCATTTTCATTATTTTTCTGCTTACAGAATAAATGATATAGACAATCTCCAAGTCATATAGATCCCAAGGGTCTCATGATGAAGTATGAATACACAGGAGAAGCAAGACCCTTTCTGTCAGACACTCTAGAGACACTCTTCATCCCACCCACCCCACCCCAACCTGCCATTTCTCGCACTGGTCACCTGAAACTCACATCACTCATGTTAAAATCAAAGCTTTTCACACTCAGGCTGGAGCTGAATGTCTCAACTTCCATTTCCTTCTGCTTCCCTTGGAGAAGTGGCTGCACAGAGACACAGTTAACAAGAACAAAAACAACAAAAATGAAAAAGAATAGTTCAGTAAAAAATAAATTACATTCCTCAGCTGTCCATCAAGTCCACGTTGCCTCCACTAAATCCCACTTGTACTTTTGACGGGAAAATCTTCAGTGAGATTAGTAGGAAAGGGCAGAGAGAAAGACAATGAAGGAGTTGGCTACAGAGACAGTCAGGAGACAGGAGCAGCAAGCTTTCAACTGCCTGAAGCTCCAAGCAGCACCTGGGTACTTGGGAGGGGTCTGAGGGAATGGAGAGTAATGGGAGGAGGAAAACCAGAGGGACACTCAAAAAGGCATCTGTGCAGACAGTCTGCTGGAGAAGATGACTTGAGAAATGGTCAGCTGAATCAGGACATGTGGGAATACCTAGAAGATTAGTGAGATTCAGTACACTCCATACTGGACAGAGCAGTGGTCAAGCAAGTGCCGGGAAGATCAAGGTTTCTTCTCCCGAGAGCAGTACACATCCTGGAGAGTTTCATGATGGCAGCACAGGAAATCATTCTCTCTCTCTGAAAAGTATTCAAACATTTCAGCTGATGAAAATGTTCCCGTACTACATAAATGTTGAGAAAGTTGCCTCATCTTTGCAGGCCAAGCTCAGTTCCTGACCAGAAGCCTCCAGTGCCACTTCAGGAGGTCCTGGTGTGCCTGATACACTCACCTGGGACTGGGAGTGACCACAAGGGACCGTGGGAGACCTGGACCTTCCAATGGAAACTGCAGATGGAGGGTGACACCAGGCATTTGTGCTCCTGTAACTCAACCCACCCTGGTTTCCAAAATTCTTCTTAAAAAAAAAAAAAAGGCACTCCTATTTCTAAATGCCTCCATCTGAAGTGAGTCTCTGCACCCACTTCCTCTCTGCTGCCATTACCTATGGAGCTTCCCCATGAGTTCCCTCTTCACCCAAGCTGGTCTTGTCAGCTATGTACTCACTGCTGCTCTTTGTGGGTGTTTCTCTCGTTAAAGACAAGCTGTACTGAGTTGTGCTGCCCTTCACTGCTGCCCACGGGATCCCCACTAAAAGCCCCCTGAACAGGCCAAAGTCTTCCCCTCTCAGGTCTGACACCTGCACTCTGCTCCTCTCCCTCCTCAGGCTGCTCAAGAGCTGCACCCCCCGATTTCATGGTCACTACACTCTAGGATGACCCCGGTGTTCACATCCCTGACCACTCTTCATGGTTTGCAAGGACCTGATCCAGGTGAGCATCATCTCTGTTGGTCCAGCTGGTGGCTTTGCAAAGAAATTGCTCCAACACCCTCCAGAAACCTATTGGTCTGTTTTCACAGTGCTGCGTTCCCCCTCCAATGAATGTCAGGGTCGTGAAGGTCCCCATAAAGAGCCCCATGTCACTGATCTGGAGGCTTCCTTGAGTTGCTTAAGTAAGAGCCTGTCCACCTCCTCCCCTTGATCACCAGTTCCTTATCTCCCACCACAATGTCGCCCTAACTGGCCTCTCCTCCGATCCTCACCCACAAGGGCTCACCCAACCTGTTGACTTTCCCAGCAAGGAGCTCCATACATCCAAGCAACTCCTTCACACAGAAAGTATTCCTCTTCTGATGCTCCCAGCCTGTGCCTCGTGAAGAACCTGTATCCATCCATTGCAGCACGCCAGCTGTGGGAGGTGTCCCACTGTGCCTCAGAAGTCACAGCTTGTGACTTCACAGACCTCGGGGCTCCAGCTCCTCCTGGCTGTTCCCAGTCAGAGGAGAGTGTTGCACATCTGGGCTGCAGCCCCTGAGTTGTGGCTCCAGGCCAAGCTCAGCCTTGTCATGGTGAACAGGGACACCAAGCACCCAAGAGCCCATGTGCGCAAAAGCTTTGCTGCATGGCAGAGACATGCTGGAGTGGATGGCAGACGGCATTGTAAGAAAGACTTGAGGTGCCCCAAAAGAGAGCAATGCCTGCTGTCCCCAAGGTCCAAGAGAAACAGGGCTGGGTTGGGCAGCCCTGGCAGGAGAAGGCATGTCTGTCTGTGGTGTCTCTGCAGCCCTGGAGGGCCTTTGGTGGAGAGAGGCACTGATCTCCTGGAAGGACAAGGTGCTGCTGAAAGCATCCTTGGGTGTGGACATCCTGTGATCTACGCCCACTCCAAATTCACTGGGCTCTTTGCAGACTGTATCATCCAGAGGGTGAGTAAAGGATGGGGCAGAGGAGAACTAGAAGAAGCTGAGAACATAGGCCCACAAGTGGAGAGCCCAGTGCAATGTGCTGCTTATTCGTGCAGTGCCTTGCATCTGCTGGATAGAGATGGGACAGGGCTGGCCTCACTGCAGGGGTGGCAATCAGTCACTTGCACACAAGCACCAAAGGAATCTGAGATGGTGCCTGGGGTGTCTGTCACGCACCCGCTCGGAGAGGACATGGCTTTCCTGCAGGTCCTGTGCTGTCCCTGCCAGCCACAGGCAGTTTTGGTGGAGAGCCTTGGTGTCTCACAGAGCCCTACAGGCCTGTGTTTGGCCATTCAACGAGCAGCTGCCCTGAATTAGGTTAGGCTCCGTGGGGCTGTGTGAGACAACTCTTGTTACAGGCAATGGACAGCTAGTCAATCCAGCTAAGGGAGGAGAGAAAGAGAAAGACTTCCCTCTCCCTCTGGCACAGACCTCCATTTCGTCAGCTGGACACCTCTCTAGGCAGCCCTGAACAGCGTGAGTAGGGACAGGAGGTGATGTCCTAAATGTGGGCATCTGCTGTCATTTCAGCTGGCATCCTCACCAGGCTGCGGAGTGGTGCCCCCAGATGTTTCCTAGTCTCTCAGTACTGCTCCATTATCATAGAATACACATGGCACCTCAGATGTCACCAGGTGTTTGTGTGTGAACTCCTGGTCTCCATCTCCATCAGTGACCATGGGACCACAGAAAAGGAGTGCAGGTGCCTATTTATAGCAGACACCATGACTGAAACAAGAGGAATCTCACCTCCTGTGGGTTTGTGGCAGGCATGGGAGGGAGCTGAGGTCCCTTCCAGCCCCAGGACTACAACTCCAGGAGGAGATGCCTCCATTGCCTCAGCTGATTGCCTTCTCTCAGCATGGGTAAAGGAGATGCCTCCCTGCCAGTGCCCAGGTGTCCTGTCTGATGATGGGCCAAGGAATGGGGATTCTCAGACCTAACTGTGACTCTGAGAGGAGAAAGGGCACTGCTGCAAAGAAATGGCTCTGTGGAGGTGAGACAGGCAGCATTGGTGATTCCTTCAGTCTCTTCCCAAGCAGGTTCCTGCAGAGCCCCAGGGACACCTGGAGGGAGCGCCAAGTGGGGTGGGGGGCAGAGCAAGTGACGTCTTGGGCAGGTCCCCTCCTCCGGGGCTGAGACGGGCTCCTGTGGTGGAGGGAGCTCATGGGAAGCAGGCAGCAGTGCAGAGAGACAGCTCTGCCAAGGAGCAACTCCTCTGCCAAGCGCAGCAGGGCTCTGGGCAAAGGAGTAGGGCAGAGAGAGATTAAAGGCAGCGTGGAGTGGGAGGAGAGAGGAGAGCTGCAAGGGAAGAAATCTTTCCAGCCCTTGTCACGGTAAGTCTCTTGGTACAGGGCAATGCAGCTGCCATTCCTGGAAGGGTCTCCTAAAGCTATCACAGCCTACAGCCTCCAGGGTCTGTCAGGAGGCCTCCCAGCCCAGGGGCTCATGGTAGACAAGGGTGAAGGGGTGAAGGCAGGTTGTGCAGCCAGAGCTGCCCAGGGCATTTCAGAGGGGACTTTTCCAGAGGAAGACCACGGCAGGGGATCCCTTGAAGGTAAAGAGCTTTCCTGAGGCTATGCTTTCCGTTTCCTGCTGTTTCTGGAAAAAGGGGAAAGGCGCTGCTACCTTTGGAGAGGGAGCCTGAGAGTCCTGATCTGCTACACTGAGAGATCAGTAGGTCTGGTGGGAGGCAATTCAACTGCTTCCATCCCCTCCTCTACCTCCAGAGAGCACCAACATCAGCTTTGTTGTCCTTATCAGGGTTTGTCTGACCTGCTCCTCACTGCCTGCAAAGGAGGAGTACCTCTAGAGAGCACCTGGAACTGGGAGATTTCTTCAGGTCAGAGCTGAGCAGACAGGAGTTGGTGATGGGGTCTGCGATCCCTGACAGGGAAAACTTGGAGGGAGAAAACAGTTCCCACCGGGGATAGCTCCAGGCTGCAAACACATGGGCAGAGTGTTGTAGGAAACTCCAACCAGCAATGTCATGGGAGGGAGACTTTGGGAAGCTCCCTGTCATCCCCTCCAGTGCAGACACCTTCCTCTGAGCAAGACCCCTGCTCTCGTCTCCCACTCAGCAGAGCCTCTGCCCTCAAGGCTGTGTGGTCCAGGGCAGGAGGTGCCTCCTCTGCAGCCAGAGCTCTGGCACAGCAGAGGGGCATCTCCCCTGAACACGGGGCCGCTTCCCTGTGCAGGGCAAAGGGGCTGAGAGCGACTGCCCTGGGCTTTTGCTAATCGGGAGGTGCTGTGCTCTGCTGGGTGAGGAGAAGGCTTTCCTGAGTGCCCGGCTGCCTCTCCTCTCCTTGCTTCCCTTAGGAGGAGAGTCACAGAGCTTTTCTTTGTTTCTCCACCTGCTTGTGCTGCTCTTCTTCCTGCTCTTGGGCTCCCTGGCAGTAACAGTGGTGGTGTGGGGCAAGGGGTGGGGGTGCTGAGTGCCTGCTCTGGCCCTGACCTGGAGGGCGCTACCCTGGAGGTATTTCCATGGGACCAAGGTGCCCAAGCCCTCTCTTCATTTTCCAGGCTTGAGACACTGCTTCCCTGAGCAGACATCACCTTCAGACACCTGATCATGCTGGACAGGGAGTCCTGCGGGGCTGTGAGCATCACTCCAGAAGGGCACAGCTCTCTTGTAGGACCTTGGTGATGTCTGAGAGCACTCGATCTGCCCATAGTAGTCAGCATCCTTGTCCTCTCATCTCCATCATACTCTACAGAGCTGTGCTGGAAAGGAGAGGTGTTTTGAAATCTGCACCTGGAACAGCACCCCTCTGCTCCCAGCACAGTCCAGTTTTTTTTTTTTTTTGGAATAACCTCTGGGTGCAGTTGTCCTCCAGCTGGGAGCGGTGCAAGCACAGAGCAGCTGGGCACCAGGCTGATGGACAGAGCAGCCCTCCTGGATGGGAGCACTGACACAGCTTTACACTGACAGCAACGGGGCAACGGGGGAATTTCATCCTTTCCAAGAACATTTCCCAAGTGGGATGGGGGTGTCTGAATACTAAACCTCAGTGTACCGAGACACATTTGCTGCACCTCATCTCCCACCTTCCTCTGTGGAAGAAAGCATCCTGCGGAGCTTTCACCCTCTGCTCTAGTGCAGCACAGGGAACTCCTCCCCAGGAACCCTCCCTCCAAACACACTGGGCTGCTGCTGCCTCCATGGGTCATTGCTGTAAAGCAGGGCTGAGCCTCAAGGAGCCCCTGGGGAGAGGGCACAGCTCTGCACAGCCCACTCAGCCAACACAAACCAGAGCTGAAGCCTCAGAGCTGCATAACAGTCCCCCAGGAGAGAAAAGCTCCCTTAGGTATTTCTCAATGAAGGAATCAAATTTTGCTCAGAGAAGCTTCTCTGAACTTTTTCGTTTATCTCCTTTGGCAGTTTCCATGCCCAGAAGCAGCAGATGTCCAATGGCAGCTCCATGAACGAGTTCCTTCTCCTGGCATTCACAGACAGGCGGGAGCTGCAGCTCTTGCACTTCTGGCTCTTCCTGGGCATCTACCTGGCTGCCCTCCTGGGCAACGGACTCATCATTGCTGCCATCGCCTGTGACCATCGCCTCCACACCCCCATGTACTTCTTCCTCCTCAACCTCTCTGTTCTTGACCTGGGCTGCATCTCCACCACTTTACCCAAATCCATGGCCAATTCCTTCTGGGACACCAGAGACATCTCCTACATGGGATGTGCTGCCCAGCTCTTTCTGTTTGTCTTTTTCATGTCAGCAGAGTTTTGTCTTCTCACCATCATGGCCTATGACCGCTACGTGGCTATCTGCAAACCCCTGCACTACGGGACCCTCCTGGGCAGCAGAGCTTGTGTCCACATGGCAGCAGCTGCCTGGGGCAGTGGCTTTCTCCATGCTGTGCTGCACACTGCCAATACATTTTCACTAACCCTCTGTCAAGGCAATGCTGTGGACCAGTTCTTCTGTGAAATTCCTAAGATCCTCAAGCTCTCCTGCTCAGATGCCTACCTCAGGGAAGTTGGGCTTCTTGTGGTTAGTCTCTTAGTAGTATTCAGCTGTTTTGTTTTCATTGTGCTGTCTTATGTGCAGATCTTCAGGGCCGTGCAGAGGATCCCCTCCGAGCAGGGACGCCACAAAGCCTTTTCCACGTGCCTCCCTCACCTGGCCGTGGTCTCCCTGTTAGTCAGCACTGCCATATTTACTTACCTGAAGCCCCCCTCCATCTCCTCCCCATCCCTTGACTTGGTAACGACAGTGCTGTACTCGGTGGTGCCTCCAGCAGTGAACCCCCTCATCTATAGCATGAGGAACCAGCAGCTCAAAGGTGCTGTGTGGAAACTGATAACTGGATGTTTTTCTGGAGCAATAGACTGCCCATCGTCTTCTTCATAGCTGTTATAATGCAACTCATTCCAGGCCCAGCCTGTCTTCTGTATTTTTTGGTGGTGGTGGTGGTTTTAAACTTGGGATAAAGTTGTCGTCCCCTTTCTAATTCATTTTCTGCTTTTCTTTTCTGACTCAGTGGTAGTTTAAATGAGGAGCCATGCTCTCTGTGTGTTTAAACAAAACAAAGGGCCCTTCAGTGACTATTTTTTTACCTGAGATCCTTCCTGAAAGGCCTTTTTGGAGCTGCAGGAATGGTTCCTTTACGCATGGGTGGAGGGGAAAAGAGTCCCAGCATGGCAGCACTGCCAGGGAGCACCAACACCTTGTCTTCCAGGGCTGTTCTCTTGCCACTTCCACACTCTCTTTCTGATCCCTTGTGTTGGTGTCAGCCCTGAGTGCTCTGGCAGCTTGGTCATAGTCGTACTGCATGGTAGTCCTGTGACCGCAGGCAGGGAGAGGCAATGGGCACTTCTGTGACAGAGCTGGCCTCCATAACAGCATTTCCATAAAGAAACGTGCTTTCCTCAGACAGTGCCTGAAGGCTTAGGTGTTTTTCCAATTTTTTCTCAAGACCATGCCCAGGAATATGGCCTGTACATGGAAACACCAGTATACAGCTAAAGAATGTGAGTGTGCTGGGTTGGGGCCCACAGCAGTGTCCTCGCACAGCCAGGCCTCCTATGAGAGACCTGAAGAACCAGCAGAGCTGGGTCTGGTCTGTGCCTGTGTTCGCTGTGCACCCTAGGGAAGCTGCCCCAGGGCAATCATCCTGCACTAGCCCCTCACAACCACCGTTGCCAGCACTGGCCTCTCACTCCAGCTGGCAGAGGTTCTTTATCCCTCCATGGAAGGTCACCGAATGAGTAGGTCAGAAGTCCATGTTTGCATTGTAGAGAGGAGACGTAAGCATGCACATCATGTACATGAGGTGAGATGAACCTGAGTGAGCACAAATGCCACCAGCTCTTCCTTGGCGTTCCATGAAGGCCTGTGGGACAGACAGTGCCTCGAGGTCACTTCACGTTGGGAGTAACATCCCATGGGAAACCACCTGAATGCAGCACTGGGATGTGCTTCCTTGAGCCAAGGTCCCTGTGTCCATTCCTCATGACGAGGGGCATCTCAGGTGAGTGCAGAGCAGGGCGATACACCGCAGGGCTGAGGGGCCTCCCAGACTCTGGCAGTGGCAGCAGGAGGCCAGAGAGTCCCTATGACTCCTGCAGTGCCCTGCCTCTGTGTGTAAGAGGGAAAGACTGTGTCTCTGAACACCCCTGGGTGCATAAGGAGTCCATGAGGCCAGCTCAGATGTGGATGCCTGACAGAACCCTGCCCTTTCTGTGTGTGACTCCAGGAACAAACCCCCCTGGCCCAGTGAGATTCATCTCAGCTGCCTGGGACAGGCTCCTTGCAAGGGCTCGTGTCTGCTAAGTCACCCTTGCCTGTGATTCTGGATTGTGCTCTCAAAAGTGCCAGAGCAATCAGAGACGTTCTGAGGTCCCTGGAAAAGGCAGACACCAATCCCATCTTCAAGAAGGGTAGGAGCAAGATTTGGCAGAATTACAGACTGGTCAGCCTACCTCTTTCCCTGGGAAGGGGATGGGACACGCCCTCCTGCAGCCATTTCCAGGCACTTGAAGGACAAGAAAGGGATTGCTGACCCACAACAGGCAGGGGAAAGAAAGGCATGTTGTGTACGTGGAATTTTGCGAGGCCTTTGCCATGTATTCCCGTGGTGTCCTTATAGTCAGATTAGTGATACCTGGGCTGAAGAAGTGCACGTTGGGTGGGAAGTTGGCTGGATGATCAAGCCCAAATGTCACCAGTGGTACAAAGTCCTCTGGGCAGCCAGCTACTGATGGCATCCCTCAGTGACCAGCACTTGGGCCAACACTCTTGAACGTCTTTATTATCGCCCTGTATGATGTGATGGAGCGCACTTTCAGCTCCTTTCTGGGTGATGTAAAGCTGGTGGAGGCCTTGAACAACCTCATCTGGTTCACCCTGCCTTGAGCAGGAGAGTGAGGCAAGATGATGTTCAGGGCTCTCTTCAGACACGATTCATTCTATGACTCACTGAATCTTTCCCTTGGAGAGGTTTTTGAAGACAGAATAGGTGGAGGTCTGTGATGATCGCCCTGGGGCAGCTTGCTCGCGGTGTGCAGGGACTATGGCACAGACCAGGTCCTTCTCTGCTGGCCCTTCAGGTCTCTGCCAGGCCTGGCTGTGTGAGGACACTGCTGCATGCCCCCACCCTCCACACTCACACAGCTGAGCTGTACACTGGTGTTTTTATTTCCTGGGAACTTTCCAGCCCAGCCCCTCCCCAGCTCTCCCCACCTCCTCTGCCCTCTCCCCATCCCATCCCATCCCATCCCAGTAGAGCAGCCCAGTCTGGGCTGGCCCCATGGCAATGCCAGCCACAGGGTGCTGCAGAGCTCTGGGCACAGGAACAGGGTGCTCTTTTTATTTCTCCCCTCCACAGCCTTGGTGCCCTGCTCTTCTCCCTGGACACCCCTTCTCCCCAGGGAGCCTTTCCCCAGGTGAGTGCGTCCATGCTGGCCTGGCCGGCCGTTCCTGCACCCCTGGCCACGTTCCCCACAGGGCCCTGAGCTGGCGGTGCTGCTCTGCAGAGCGAGGGGACTGTGGTGCCCTGAGGCCATGGGGTGGCCCTGCACTGGCCATGCTGGTCAGGGTGAGAAGCAGACCCAGCCAGGCAGGGATCACTACTGCTCAGCCCCTTTCCCTCTTCCGCTTCCCAACTGGCCTAGGACCAAGGAAGGTGCTCAGTAGGACCCTGACACATTTCCATACGCCTCTGCGTTTGGCTGCTGCACTAAACCTGACATGTGGTGTTTCAGCTAGGGTGTCATGGATCACTCTCCAGTGTCACATCCCTTGACCTTCTGCTTGCTAACAGCCCATCCGGGGATTGCAGAGAAAGAGCGCCCTTGGATGCAGCCCATCCGCTCAGTAGACTCCGAAGGGGTGAGTGCTTAAGGAGCCCCTGACTTGATCTTCATCCACTGCTGGTTGTTCTCCTCCTCCTTGAGTCATGCCTGAGGGCACAAAGACCTGGGAGAGCTTGCTGGTGAAGACAGAGGAAAAGAAGACATCGTGTACTTCAGACCGAGCTGCATCTACTCTTGCTAAATTCAGCAGTGGCCCACTTCAGCTTTCTGTGGTTTTGTCATGGTTAAGGAAGATGTAGCAGCTTACCTCGTTGCCCTTTGACATCCCTTGCAAGCTTGACCTTTTGGGGAGCTTTGACTCGCCTAACAGAATCCTTATTTCTCCAGACAACGTTTCTAAACTCCTCCTTTGGAGCCTCTCCCTGCTTCCACCTCCTTGTGGGACTGGAGCTCAGCTGTGAGGTTCTTGTTTAGGTCAGTGGGTTTCCTGAGGTGAAGGGTTGTTTCCCTGTGTATCAGGACAGACCCTTCCTGTGCCCGGAGGAAGATGTCCTTCAAGGCCTCTCAGCTTTTGTAGGTTTTTCCCTTTCAGAGCTTCCTCTCCATGGGATCTCCTACTACCAGAGCCCTGAGCAGGACAATGTCTGCTTCTCTGAGATCCCAAACCTGAGCTCTGCTGGTCTCCACAGTCACCACAGGCAAGGCTGACACCTAAACATCCCTGACCAGCCCTGAGTCACCCTCTCGGCCAGCCTGAAAGCTCCGATAAGTTGACTCTGAGACTCTCCAGGACCCAATGGGACTGTTTGCACCGAAGCACTTTTCCCATCCAGTGAATGCAACTGTTGCTGATCTGGAGACTTCCTCGGGCTGCCTACAGAAGACTTTGTCCACTTCCTCACCCTGACTGAGTGGTTCTAACTCCCACCTTCATGTCACCTTCACTGGTTTCTCCTCTGTTCCTCACCCACAAACACTCACGCAGCCTGTCTTCTGCCCCACCATACATTCGACCTGCCCCATCCTTCATAGAGGGCATGCCCCGGTCTCATTATCCCACCTTCACCAACCACTCCCAATGTCTCCTAAAGAGCCTGTATCTAGCAATGAAAGTACCCAACGCTGTGCAACCTGTCCCACCACGTCACCGCAGTGTTTCCCTCAGAAGCTCTGTGATGGAATAAGGGGCTCCAGATGCTCCTGCCTGTGTCCCAGGCTGAGGACATTGGTGCACACTTCGGTTGCAGCAGCTCAGCAAAGGCTTCTCATGGAGAAAACTGGAACCAAGCACCCGGGACCCTAAACATGCAAAGGCTTTGCTTCAGAGCAAAGACGTGCTGGGAAGGATGGCAGGTGGCAATGTAATCATGAAATGAGATGCTCATGAAGACAACAAACCCTGCAGTCCCCAAGGCACAGAAATGCAGGCCTGGGCCATGATGGCCTTGCAAGAGAGAAGTTTGCTGCCTGAGCTGGCTCGGCAGCACCTTGTGCCAATCTCCAGGAACACAAGGTACCCCTGAGAAAGTCCCTAGGTGAGGTAAGCCTGCACTCCAGCAAGTCTGTGGACATCAGTGGCATGGGGTTTTTTTCAATATCATCAGGTAGGCGGGTAGAGGAGAGGAGAGAAGAGAACTGTCAGGGGTTGAGAGTACCGGGACATGAGTGGAGACCCTGGTGTGATGCGTCTCCCAATCTTGCAGCACATGTGGGTGTAGACGAGATGGACCTTGCCTCCTTGCCGGGGTGTTGGCATTCAGGTGCTGGCACAAAGGCACCGGACTCCTTTGGGAGGCCCTGCTGTGTCTGCCCAGACCCCCCTCCAGTGGGACATGGCTTTCCTGGAGGTCCTGTGCCATGTTTGCCAGCCACAGGCAGTTTCACTGGGCACCCCAGCCTCCCCTGGCATGGCACTAGAGGCCTTTCTGATGCCATTTAAAACAAAGCCTTGAAACAAGGTAGGTGCCTTCACTGCAGGGATGTGCACATGCCTGAAGTTTGCAGTGAGCTGAGCTCTAGGGAGTGCAGTGGATGGTGCTTTGAGACAGGTCTGACCCTCCTTCTCGTGCACTCCTCCTCTTGGTCAGCTGAAAGTCCAGGAGCTGCCATGGAAATGTGGGTCTGACAGATGTTCAGATGCCCTAAACATTGGGTGTAACCTGAGGTGGCCAAGGCACCCTCCCCACCAGCCCCACAGCTGATGCTCAGGCAGGTGTGGGTGTCCCAGGTCTGCTCCATCAGAGCTTGCAGACACATCCACAAGTCTTGGACCACCCCTGGCACCTCAAATGCCACCAGGAGTTTGTGTGAGAGCAGCTGACTGCCACCCCCCATCCACACGCATCCCCGTGGGTGCTCAGGGCAGGGGCTGGTCTGCAGACACCTATTTTGTGCACCCTGAGCTGAAGCAAGAGGAATCCCAGCGGCTGTGGGTCTGTGGGGTGCATGGTGGAGAGCTGAACCCCACTGCAGTCTCTGGCCTCCTCACCAGAGAGGAGACACCTTATGGGCTCTGCTGAATCCCTGTCCTGCACTGGGGGGGAAATGATCTCTGCCTGTCACTGCCGAGGTGTCCTGCCTGGCAACGTGATGGGGACAGGGGTAAAGGGATGGGAACATTTACACCTCTCGTAGACCACCACGTCATGTTTGAGAAAAACGCCACTTCTAAAATGCATCTCTCCAGCATTCAGAGAGGGACAGGCAGTGATGACATCAGTCTGTGTCAGCCCCTGCTCCCCAGGAGAGATCCTGCTGCCTCTCAGGCGCTGTCAGCCCTTAGAGCCCCAGGGACACCTGGAGGGAGCCCAGAGGGGCAGAGAAAGTGCTGCCTTGGGCTGGGCCTCTGCTGCTGAGCTGGGCTGGGCTCCTGGGATGGAGGGAGCTGATGGCAAGTGGGCAGCACTGCAGAGAGACAGCTCTGCCCAGGAGCAGCTCCTCTGCAAAGCACAGCAGGGCTGAGGGCACTGCCTGCAGGCACCAAGGGGAGAGGAGCAAGGCAGAGAGAGGTTGAAGGCAGCCTGGAGTGGGAATGCTTTGAGCTGAGAGCTCATTGTGGTAGAATTCTTCACATCCCTTGATAAGGTAAGTCCCTAGAAGCAGGGCAGTGAAGCTGCAGTTTCTGTAGGGATCTCCAAAAGCTGCTACATCCCACAGCCTGTGGGATCTTTAAGGAGGATTCTCACAGCTTCTCAAGGGTAGAGGAGGAAGACATGTTCCAGAGCAGGTTTTCCCTGTTGCACCATCAGAGGAACAGGGCATGCAGGCTGCCTTCCTCTGGGGATGACTGCAAGGATGTTAAGCTGGGTGCACAGCCAGGGATGCCCGGGGCTGTCCTTCAGAGCAGGGTCCCTGTGCCCCAGCGGTCTGTGTGCCAGAGTCAGTGCTCAGCCTGCCCGGGGAGCTCCCAGCGGCGCTGTGGGGAGAATCTGTGGGTGGAAGAAGGGACCCCTGGTAAGGCAGGGTCCTGCTGCTGTTGAGAGAGTGCTGCATGGGTCAGGGCTGCTCACAGTTCCAGTTCAGCCGCAGAATATTTCCTAAGGGATGTTTCAAGGAGAAGGTCCTGGCAGGGATTGCCATAAAGATAATGAAGATTTCCTCACTTTGTGTTTTCAGTTTCCTACATGGAGTGGGGGGGACAGTGGAAAAGGGATGAATGGAAAAGGAGCAGTCAGCTTTGATGTAAGCCACTGAGACAGCCGAGCGAGTGATCAGTAAGTCTGATGGGAGCCTCCTAAAGTGCCCTCAGCCACTCCTCCGCCTATGGACAGCACCAGCATCGCCTCTGCTGGACATATTGGTGCTAGTGACCTGTCGTTTCTTCTACATGCAAACAGGACCATGCACCCATCCCGTGCCCTGCAAACAGGCAGGTTTCTGTGGGGCCAAGGTGAGTGCACAGAGGTTGGGATGGGTCTGTGATTGCTGACAGGGAAAAGACATGGGACAGGGAAACACCTCCCAGCTGGACTGGCATGTTTGCCTACCTGAAGCCCCACTCCATCTCACCTTTGCTGGACTTTGTGGTGGCAGTGCTGTACTCAGTGGTGCCTCCAGCAGTGAACCCCCTCATCTACAGCATGAAGAACCAGCAGCTCAAGGATGCAGTGTGGAAACTGATAACTGGATGTTTTTCTGCAGCAATAAACTGCCCATGGTCTTCTGCACAGCCGTTGGTCATGGTTTAATTGTGATAATGTTGTCATCTCCTTTCTAATTCACTGGTTGCTTTTCTTACTGAGTAGCTGTGTAAATGACAAGCTGTTCTCTCTGTGTGTTTAAAGAAAATAAAGGGCCATTCACTGACTTTTTTTTTCCGGATATCCTTCCTCCAAGAACTTTTTGGAGCTGAAGAGACGTTTCCTGTATTCATGGGTGGAGAGGAAAAGAGTCCCAGCATGGCAGCACTGCCAGGGAGCACCAGCGCTTGGTCTTCAAGAGCTGTTCTCTTGCCACTTCCACACTCTCTTCTTGATCCCTTGTGTTGGTGTCAGCCCTGAGTGCTCTGGCAGCTTGGTCACAGTCGTGCTGCGTGATAGTCCTGTGACCGCAGGCAGGGAGAGGCAATGGGCACTTCTGTGACAGAGCTGGCCTCCATAACAGCATTTCCAAAAAGAAGGGTGATGTCCTCAGGGCAGTGCCTGGAGGCTTAGGTCTTCTTCCAAAGCTGCTGTCAAGAACAAGCTCAAGAAAGTGCTCTGGTGAGGAAAACACCAGTGAACATCCAAAATGTGTGAGTGTGCAGGGCTGGGGCACACAGCAGTGTCCCTTGCACAGCCAGGCGTCTAGGGACCAGCTTGAAGGACCAGCAGAGCAGGGTCTGGTCTGTGCCCGTGTTTGCCTGACACCCTGGGCAAGGTGCCCCAGGGCAATGGCCACAGACCAGCCCCTTGCAATCACCATTCCCAGCACTGGCCTCTCACTCCAGCTCGGAGAAGTTCTTTGTCCCTCCATGGAAGGACACCGAATGACTAGGTCAGAAGTCCATGTTTGCGTTGCACAGAGGAGACTTAAGCATGCACAGAGTGTGTGTGTGGGGAGATGAATCTGAGTGAGCCCAAATGCCATGTGTGTCAGAGCCATCAGAGAGGTTCTGGGGTCCTTGGAAAAGGCAGACACCAAACCTTTCTTCCAGAAGTGCAAGAAGGAAGACTGGGAGAATTACAGGCTGGTCAACGTCACCTCAGTCCCTGGGAAGGGGATGGGCCAAATACTGCTGCAGCCAATTCCAGGTACTTGTAGGACAAGAAAGGGATTGCCGAACCTGTATGGGTAGGGGAAAGAGGGGGATGTTTTGTACGTGGGCCTTAGCAAGGGTTTTGACATGGTTTCCCATAGCCTCTTTATGGCCACATTGGTGATACCTGGACTGAAGAAGTGGGTGATGTAGTGGGTGGGAAGGTGGCTGGTGGATCCAGCCCAAATGTCAGCAGTGGTAGAGTCCTCCTGGTGGCCACTTCCTAGTGGCATCCCTCAGTGCAAGCACTGGGGCCAACACTCTGGAGTGTCTTCATTAACTCCCTGGATAATGTGCTGGAGTGCCTTTTCAGCTCCTTTGTGGATGATGCCAAACTGGGCAGAGCCCTTGAGCAACCTCATCTTGTGCAACCTGCTTTGAGCAGGATAGCTGGACAAGGTGATGTTCAGGGGTCTCTTCCAAGCTGAGTTATTCTAGGATTCAATGACTCTTTTCCTTGGAGAGCTTTTTGAAGACAGAAGAGAAAGAAGAGGAAGGGAAAAAAAGAGAGGCAGAAGTAGAGATATTAAATGCACCAGTATAAAGACAGCAGATCCTCTGAGGAACATTTCTCTACTCAAACCATTGGTAGGAAATCTATTAGATAAATTTGATGAAACAAGCCTACTTTTATCTGCTAACATACTGGGCCACAATGAGGATGATGGCTGGGTACAGTATCATGTGGTCAAATGTGTCTCGGGAACTCATAATCCATCAGGAAGCCAATGGCTGTGAAGGGTGCTGTGAGGTCACTTCTGCCTCTGGAGGTGAGAGGCCAACAGCAGGAATGTGTCTGGGAAAGGCACTGTGAGGTCACTTCTTCCTGAAACAGCCGATAGGTCAGCCCTTGACTCGTGGCTGGGATATGTGCTTCTAAACTCACATCTGCCATCAGAAGGCACCTGGTTGGCACATTGGCTGGGAGACCCCCTCTGCCGAAGGACCTAGGCTCAGTGCAGGAAGGGGGCTTGTATTTTGGCTGTCCTGTCTCTTCTGCCTGAGTACAGGATGGGACAGCAGCAGGCACGCAGCTCTGTCTTGTCTATCCAAGAAGCCTAAAGGCTCGCAGCCTTGGAAGGTCATGGTGAGGTTACTTCTGTCTGGTCAGATGAAGGGCTGCAAGAAAGCTGATGGGTTGGGGTGCCTGCTTGCAAGGTTGTTTCCCATGTGGTTGTTGGAAAGAGCAGGAGAGAGAAACAGTGCCACACAGTACGGCTTGGATGGTGGAGATTGGACATGAGGAGGAAGAAGTGTCACTCCGAGGGTTGTGCTGTGGTAGATGAAGTCCTCCAGAAGGAGTATGAGGTCATTCCGTCTCCTTGTGTTTCAAGGAACAGAGTGTGAGGGTTGTCCTGGTTTCAGCTGGGATAAGAGTTAATTTTCTTCTCAGTAGCTGGTAGAGTGCTGTGTTTTGGATTTAGTATGAGAATAATGTTGATAACACACTGATGTTTTAGTTGTTGCTAAGTAGTGCTCACACCAGTCAAGGACTTTTCAGCTTCCCATGCTCTGCCAGGTGCACAAGAAGCTGGGAGGGGGCACAGCCAGGACAGCTGACCCAGACTGGCCAAAGGGCTATTCCATACCATATGACATCATGCTCAGTATATAAACTGAGGAGAGCTGGCCGGGGGGGAAGGCGATCGCTGCTCGGGAACGGGCTGGGCATCGTCGGTGGGTGGTGAGCAATTGTGTCGTGTATCACTTGCTTTATATTATTATTATTGTATTATATTATTATTATTATTACTACTATTCTATTTCATTTTACTTCAATTATTAAACTGTTCTTATCTCAACCCACGAGTTTTTCTGACTTTCACCCTATCAATTTTCTCCCCTACCCCACACGGCGGGGGGGGAGAGTGAGAGAGCGGCTGTGTGGTGCATAGTTGCTGGCTGGGGTTAAATCACGACAGGGTGGATAGCCGTCAGTGAATGTATGGAAATGGCAGGGTGAGAGCAAGGTGAGGAAGCGAGATGGGTGTCTGCAGCCTGCAGGGCAAAAGAAGCAGCTGTGGGACAGCGTAGGACAAGCTGTGGTGGAGATGGCAAAGAGCACTGGCAAGGCTGGAAGTCGCCAAGAGAACCCAAGGCTTTGTCCCCCTGGCTATAGCAATCATCTCTGTTACCAAGGCCTATGAGGAGACATGTTGTCCTAAGGCACTGGGGGGGCCTCATTGCCTCCTTGCACACCCCCAGTAAGGCTGGGAGCTGCCATAGCCTTGTCCTGCACTCAGCATCACCCCCCCACATCCCACTGCCCCAGGAAGAGCCCTGAGCAATGCATGAGGGACAGGACCTGCCTTCCCCGGGGCTGGGGGTCAGAGCTTGGCCTTTCTGCTTCATAAAACAAAGCCAGGGTTTGCTCAGCATCTGAGCTGCCTGCACATTCCCTTTGCCTCCGTGCAATCATGGCCTCCAATTCTCTGCTCTAACGAGTCCCTGGGGAGGCTTTGCCAGTAATGGCCCTCAGTGGGGCTTATGAATACTTCAAGGTACTTTGGGTTTTGCTTTTGATGCTGACTCTTGGAGAGGTCTGTGCAATCATCTCCTCTCAGTGCCTGAAGCTGAAGGACTCAGCACAAATACTCCATGGGGCTCACTGAAAGAAAGCAAGCCCTAATGAGCCATGTCTCTTCCTGTAAGTTTCATCAAGTCTTCAAGAGTCGTACAGATAATTGGAGCTGTTTCCTAGCGTAGTCATGGGGAAAGATTTCAAAGAGCTTGTAATAAAAATGAAGTTTGCTTTTAAAGGATGTATTTTATTACATTTCAGTTTAGAGAAGAGGTGACAGCAGCATTCTCCAATAGATATCGATGCAGGGTCTCTCCTCAAGAGGTCTGGGCAGGTAGGAGAAGCTGTCCCTTGAGCTCTGACAACTTCCCACCTCACCTCCCCAACCCCACCATTTCTCTCCTTGCCCACCTGGGACTTTTCCTTACAGCAGACTTCTCCACTGATCTCTGCAGCTGGATGGTACAGCTCCTTTGCACCATCTCCCCCCTGCTCTCCTTAGAGACCTGGCTGCACACAGGCACAGGAGGGTTTTTCCTATTTGCAAGCAAAGGAAAAGTCAAGCATGGCCAAGTTCCATAAAGAAAACAGACTCTGCAAGCATCTGCTAAGTCCAAGCTGCCTCTAATGAAGTTGCCTTTCTACAGGGGATGATCTTAGGAGAACTATTTCAGGTAGGGAGATCCAAAGAAGAGAGATATAAACATAATTAAAGAGTTGGCTAAGGAGACAATTAGACTGCTGAAAGAGAGGCAAACATTTAAGTAAGTCCCTGATGTCAAAGCAGCAAATGGATGGGTGAGAGGAATCTGAAGAAACCAAGAGTAAGGGGAGGAGAAACCTGGAGAATGAGGGAAAGGGCTTTTGTCTAGGCAGTCTGCATCTGAAAAGATGACGTTAGAAATGGTTCTTCTATCAAGAGAGGTGAAAAGATATGGAAGATAAAAATTAAATTAATATACATAATTTTAATTTATTTTGATAATTTAAATTTAAACTTAATTTGAATAAAAATTCAGTACACGGTATAACAGGAAGAACAGTGGTAATGAAGTGACACTGGAAGATTGATATTTCTTTGGAATATCCCTTTTGAAAGGTCATGGGACTGGTAGAGGTCTCTTGGGAGTGAGGACAAGCCAATGCTGCACCCATCTTTGAAACAGGCCAAAAGCGCAACCCCGGGAACCCCAGGCTATACAATCTCACTTGGGGGAGGAGTGAGCCTTCCCATGAGTGCTCTTGGGGGACATTGCTGGGCACCTCAAAGAGCAGAAGGTGTCCAAATGCAGTCAGCATGGATTATCCAAGGGTAAATCCTGCCTCACCAACCTGATGGCCTTCCTGATGAAGGAACTGCTTTTATGCACGAGGGGACAACAGTGGATGTCCTTTACCTCCGCTCCAGCAAGACTTTTGGCATGGTCTCCCTCAATATCCTGGTACACATATTGGGCCATTACAGTCTGGATGGGTCGACAAAGAGATGGGTGAAACCCCAGTTGGAGGGTGAGGCTGAGAGAGCAGTGGAGAAGGGGTCATACCCTACCTGGAGGCCAGTGGGCCATAGTGGGGCATTGTGGGGCAGCACAGGGGCCTCTCCTGAGCCCTGTGCAGTTTAACACCTGTATCCATGACCCGGAGGAGGCAACTGTCACCACGTCTGTGGATGGCACTAAATTGGGAGGACCATTCCTGTGCCCTAGGGATGCCATTCAGGGCAAACCTGACAGGCACAAGGACTGTCCCATCAGGAACTTCATAAGACAGAAGATGGATGAAGGCCAGGCCCTGTGCCTGGGAGAGCCTAACAGCCTGCAGTTGCAGAGCCTGGGGATAGCCTGGCTGGGGAGCAGCTCTGCGGAAAAGGCTGTGGTGGTGGTGGGGGACAGACGGCAAAACATGACCCAGCAGTGCGCCCTGGTAGCAAAGGCAGCCGTCAGGGTCCTGGAGTCCTTAAAAACCAGAACTTGGATTCCAATGGAACTTGGATTCCAGTGGAACCCAGTGTTACCTTGAGCTTAACCCCAAAACCACTGAGAACAAAAGGAGAACAGAAAATATAGGAGACGAATTCCTTAGACATTTTCTTGGAAGCAACTCTGGTGGAAGAGCCCAGCCTTCAGGCACTGCACCCAGGAGATCCCCTTTTATTGAAGAGTTGCAATCTGACAGGCCACATCTGACACAGTATTGTGCAAGGGTCAGACTCAGCAGGATGAAATCTCCACACAGAAGGAATATAAACCCAGAAAATTATCTCAAAGTAGAATTATGAAAAGAGAAGAAAGCAGACTGATGGCATAAAATAAACTCTGGGAAATGTGCAGAGGAGGGGAGGCAGGTTATTGTCAGTGAAACAGCACCGATTGGATCAGTTGACATACTGCATCCTTGATTTCCTTGTTCCTTATGCTGTAGATGAGGGGGTTCATTGCAGGGGGCACAACCGAGTACAGCACTGCCACCACCAGGTCTAGAAATGGTAAGGAGATGGAGGGGGGCTTCAGGTAGGCAAAAAATGAGGTGCTGATAAACAGGGAGACCACAGCCAGGTGAGGGAGGCATGTGGAAAAGGCTTTGTGGCATCCCTGCTCAGAGGGGATCCTCAGCACAGCCCTGAAGATCTCCACATAGGACAGAACAATGAAAACAAAACATCCCAAAAAAAGAAAACCACTACCCACAAGAAGCCCAATCTCCCAGAGGTAGGAGTGTGAGCAGGAGAGCTTGAGGATGTGGAGGATTTCACAGAAGAACTGGTCCACAGCATTACCATGGCAGAGGGGTAGTGAAAATGTATTGTCCATGTGCAGGAGAGCATAGAGGAACCCAGTGCCCCAGGCAGCTGCTGCCATGTGGACACAAGCTCTGCTGCCCAGGAGGGTCCCATAGTGCAGGGGTTTGCAGATGGCAACATAGTGGTCGTAGGCCATGACGATGTGAATAAAATACTCTGCTGAAATCAAAAGTTACAATATGAAAACTTGGGCAGCACATCCTGCATAGGAGATGTCCCTGGTGTCCCAGAGGGAATTGGCCATGGATTTGGGGACAGTGGAGGAGATGGAGCCCAGGTCAAGGAGAGAGAGGTTGAGGAGGAAGAAGTACATGGGGGTGTGGAGGTGGTGGTCGCGGGCTACAGCGGGGATGATGAGGCCATTGCCCAGGAGGGCAGCCAGGTAGATGCCCAGGAAGAGCCAGAAGTGCAAGAGCTGCAGCTCCTGTGTGTCCACGAAGGCCAGGAGGAGGAACTGGGTGATGGAGCTGCCGTTGGACATTGTGTCCTTCTGCTCCTGGGGATCTGTTCAAGGAGGTAAAAGAAGTCTGAAGTTAGGGCAGACTGGTTTGTGAAAAATCTACTGATTTTCTTATAGAAAGTGCCCAAAGAGCCTTTCACTTTTCAGGAAGAGCTTTGGTGAGCTCTGGTTGGTGCTGGCTGAGGGTGCCTCAGGGAGCAGCAGGCTCTGCTGGGGGCTCTAAAGGGGTCAGTCCTGCCCTACAGCAATAAGGAAACAGTAACATGGGGTGATCTCAGATGTGATATCGAAGAGCTTTTCAGCATTGTGGCTCCCAATTCACCTGACTGAAGAGCAGAGCTGTGGGGAGTTTGGGTTGTGCCTTCTGTTGTAGTTGCCCCAGCACAGCTGAGGAGTGGTTTGAATGCAGCAATGCCTGGCATTTCTGCTGCACTGCAAGGGAAACCTTGTGGGTGCTGAGATTGGGCACAGGGACTGTCCCTTAGTGCAGAGTGAGGACAGCCGCTCTGTCCATCAGCCCTGCTCTCAGCTGCCCTGTGCTGACAGGTCTTTCAGCTTGAGGACGATCGCACATGGCACTTGCCCCAAAGAGGCCACTGCTGGGAGCAGAAGAATCCAGTTTCCAAGTGCAGATCTCCAAATCCCTCAGATACAGTCAGACACTTGACTTTTTCTCCTATTTGGTGGTCAGGCTGATGGGAAGGCAACTTACGGCCGTGTCCCCATGACATTCAGGACAGGGGCTCTGCTGTGTGAGTGAGGAGACCAGAGGGTTGCTCCAGGGAAAGCATCTGCACTGCAGGGGATGGCAGGGAAATGCCTGAATACCTCCTCCCACAGCATTTCTGGCAGCAGTTCTCTCTTCCTTCCTGCCCATGGCTCTGCTGCCTGGAGCTCTTCTTGGCCACAACCTCTTTCTCTGTCCTCACAGCGGCTCCTCCCTCTCCATGTTCACAGAGCCCATCCCACCCGCTGTGTGCTCAGCTCTGCCCTGCAGGCACCTCCTGGCAGCAGGGCACTGCCCAGGGGCATCTCTGTGTGTGCAGGGACTAAGGAGCAGCTCAGACAAGTCCTAGCGAGAACTGGGGTCTCATTGCCTACTCCAGAGCAGAGAAATAAATTCCCATCTCGCACTGCCCACCCAGCCAACCAGGAATGGAAAAGCTCAAAGCAGGGATTTCTTCCCTTTCAGGCAATCCCCTACCTTGACATCCCTCTTTAGAATGACCCTCTGCAAATATCCTCTGGATGATGTAGAAGTCTGAGCAGCCCTGACCCACGCTGCACCCTCTGGGCAGTGGAGGGATCCTGCCCTGCTTCCACCCACAGCTTCTCCCTACAGCTTTGAAGGGCGCTCCCTGGGCAGGTTGAGTGCTGACCCTGGCAGGTGGCAGAGTCCCTGCCCTGGTGCACAGCCCCCTGCGGGGCGGCGACCCTGCTCTGAAGGACAGCCCTGGGCACACACAGGTGCACACTGACCTTCAAAACCCCAGAAGGAGGCAGCTGTATTGCCTTGTCTTTCTGATGGTGCAGCAGGGAAGTCCTCCTCTGCAGCATGTCCTCCTCCTTTACCCCTAGGGAAACTGCGAGAGTCCTCCTGAATGATCCCATAGGCTGTGGGATGTGCCAGCTTTTGGAGATCCCTCCAGGAACACCAGCTACATTGTCCTGCAACCAGGGACTTACCATGTAGAGGGCTGTGAAGATCTTTCCCATGCAGTGAGCTCTCAGCTTCCTCCCACTCCACACTGCCTTTACAGTCTCTCTGCCTCACTCCTCTCCTCTCAGCATTTGCAGGCAGTGCCCTCAGCCCTGCTGCCCTTTGCAGAGGAGCTGCTCCTGGGCAGAGCTGTCTCTCTGCAGTGCTGCCCACTTGCCAGCAGCTCCCTCCATCCCAGGAGCCCAGCCCAGCTCAGCAGCAGAGGCCCAGCCCAAGGCAGCACTTTCTCTGCCCCTCTGGGCTCCCTCCAGGTGTCCCTGGGGCTCCAGGGGAACCTGCTGGGAAAACAGACTGAAGAAAACACTTCTTTTCCCTCCCTCAGCTGGGGAGGGACAAGTATTCCCAGCACTGTCATTTCTCCTATCAGGAAAAGATTTGGGCAGGAGAATCGGCTCACCTTGTCCCATCATGAGACAGGACAAGCAGACAGTGACAAGGAGGGTTCTGTGTTACCCCTACTGAGGGGATGCAGATGAGTCAATAGACACATGTCATTTGTGGGTTTGCAGTCCTGGGGCTAGAAGGGGACTTAGCTCCCTCCCATGCACAACACAAACCAACAGGAGGTAGGATTCCTCTCTCATCAGGTGTGCTGGTGGGCACAAAGTAGGCACCTGCCTGGGAGCTCCTTGTCTCAGTTCCCATGCCTGTTAATGGGGATGGAGGGCAGGATTGGGCTGTTCAGACACAATGCCTGGTGACATTGAAGGCGTCAGGGGTGGTGAAAGATCTGTGGAGGCAACTGCAAGCTCTAATGGAGCTGTTCGTAGAGACAGGCCTGGGGGAATCCTCTTAGAGGCTGCTGGGAATTTTCTTTGGCCAACTGAAATGACAGCTGATGCCCAAATGTGGGGACCTGAACCTGCCCCCACTCATTATGTTCAGGGCAGCCTTGAGAGTTATTCATCTGAACCACTGGAGCCATGTGCCACAGGGACAGCTCAGGCTCTCCTTCTTCTCCATCAGCTGTATTCACTAGGTCTCCACTCACTCTACTGGCAGTTGCCTCATGTTCATCCCCACATTGCCTTACAGAGATCCAGGTGTCTGCTCAATTTAATGTTTAAATCCAAGCCAGCAGAACTACATGAGATGCCAAGGCTTGCAGAGACAGCAAAGGACCAGTGACAAGTGGTGTTCCTCAGGGGTCAGTCTTGGGACTGGCGCTGTTTAACATCTTTGTCGGCGACTTGGACAGTGGGATTGGGTGCACGCTCAGCAAGTTTGCTGATGACACCAAGCTGTGTGGTGTGGTTAGCATGCTGGAGGGAAGGGATGCCATCCAGAGGGACCTTGACAGGCTGGAGGTGTGGGCCTGTGTGAACCTCATGAAGTTCAACAAGGCCGAGTGCAAGGTCCTGCACATTGTTCGGGGCAATCCCAAGCACAAATACAGGCTGTGCAGAGACTGGATTGAGAGCAGCCCTGAGGAGAAGGACTTGGGGGTGTTGGTTAATCAGAAACTCAACATGACCCGGCAATGTGTGCTCACAGCCCAAAAGGCCAACCGTATCCTGGGCTGCATGAAAAGAAGCGTGACCAGCAGGGCGAGGGAGGTGATTCTGCCCCTCTACTTCACTCTCATGAGACCCCACCCGGAGTGCAGCGTTCAGATCTGGGGCTCCCAATAGAAGACAGACATGGAGCTGTTGGAGTGAGTCCAGAGGAGGGCCATGAAGCTGATCAGAGGGCTGGAGCAGCTCACCTATGAAGACAAACTGATAGAGTTGGGGTTGTTCAGCTTGGAGAAGGGAAGGCTGCACGGAGACTTTCCAGTACCTGAAGGGGGCCTACAAGAAAGCTGGAGAGGGACTTTTTATAAGGGTATGCAATGATAGGACAAGGGGTCATGGCTTTAAAGTGAAAGAGGGTAGGTTTAGATTAGATAAAAGGAAGAAATTCTTCTGTATGAGGGTGCTGAGGCACTGGAAGAGGTTGCCCAGAGAAGTTGTGGATGCCCCCTCCCTGGAAATGTTCAAGGACAGCTTGGATGGGGCTTTGAGCAACCCCGTCTAGTGGAAGGTGTCCCTGCCCATGGTAGTGGGGTTGGAACAAGATCATCTTTAAGTGATTTCCAACTCAAACCATTCTTTGATTCTATGATGGTTCTATTTACCAACACGAAAGCAATTCCCATTCAGGGTGGGTGTGTGACAGACACCCCAGAAGGCATTGCAAGCAGTGCGATTTGGTGCCTGTGTGCCATTGACTGATACCATCAGTCAGAGGCATCAGTCATCAGATGCCATCAGAGAGGCAAGGTCTGTCCCTTCTCTTCCCAAGAGCTGCAGGCGTTGCCTGAACACAAAGCACACCACACTGGGGTCTTTACTCACACCCTGGATGGTACAGCCAAGGAACAGACGAACCATTTTCACTGTGTGCCTGGATACACCTTGTCTTCAAAGAAAGTATCCCCCAAGCACAGCAATGGGTCCTACCAAAACTCAACTGAAACTGAAAAGGGCATGCAAGGGCACCAAGATGAGCTGTTTCTACTTCAGGAACAGAAGCTACAGAAGAATCAGAAATACTGTGGGACCACTGCTAAAGGTAGTAAGAGTAGGTGTAGGTAGGCTGAGATACTCTACGTCCTCTTTGCCTCAGTTGCCACCAGCAAGGTTTCCCAGGCCTTTGTGCTCTGAGGCAGAACTCTGGAGGAGAGCAACCAGCAATGGATGAGGACCAAGGCAGGGGTTATTTGAGCAAACTACACACTTACCAGTCCATGGGACCAGAGGGGCTGCACACAAGGGTGCAGAGAGAGTGTTTCTCACCAGGAGGCACTGGTTCCTTCTAATTCCAGTAAGAAAGGCACTTGGACGCTGTGAGGGATCTTTTAAAATACTGTTCATTAGCACTAACCCTGTAAGGAGAGAATCATGCAGATCATCTTAGGCGTCTTTAGATGGTGGGACCCCCAAGTGGTGCAGCACTGAACAGGCCTCTGACCCCCACACAGCATGCCATGCAGACCCACCCATAGAAGACAGTCTCCTGCTTTGGTCATTCAAGCTGCTCTTAGCTTTGCTTACAAGAAACCACCTCTTTTCCTCATCTCTACAGTCAAAGAGCAAGGATGTTCTCATGAGAACTCCTTGCTGCACTGTTAGGTACAGGCAAGGCCACGGAGGAGGCGTAAGGGCTGGTCCTGAGTGGGAGCTGCCTGCAGGCCCCTTGGGACAACGAGCTGCTGAGGTTGTCCTGCGGCCAAGGGATCTGTGCAGCACAGCACAGGCGTGAAGGCCAGGCTGTACGTGCAGCGCAGCCCAGCTGGCTGTACCGTGGTCTTCTGGTCAGGATCACTGCTCAGGTTTCCCTGTGAGAAGTCTGCGCTCCACCCTGGTGCCACAGCTGAGCTGCTGCGGCCAAACCATGCACAGCCAGGAGGAGGTGGATCGCAGGCAGGAGGAGCTGGAGCCCCGTGGCTTGTCACACAGCTGTGATGGTTTGGGATGAAATGAGATGTGGTGGGACAGCTTGCTCACCTGGGGTTCTGCAGTGGAGGAAAACAGGCTCTGCTGGAGAGACTGGCAGAGAGGAGGAGTCTCAGGGATGCTCGCTGTGTTGAGCAGATGCCCCCTGTGTTCTCCTCCCGTGGAGGACAAGAACCAGCAGTGGATGGGGGTTGACTCAAGGGTTTCTGGAGCAAACTGAAGCACCGTTACAGAAATGGAGATGGGTCATGTGATCAGATCCCTGATCACAAGTATTGGTATGCCCTGACCCCTGAGATTCCACTTTTTGGTCCAGAGGAATATGATGCCCCTTGAGAAGTCCTGGAATATCTCCTGACCCATGTGGTGGTTTAGGCTGTGAGGGGAATCCAAACAGCACCTCTGACTGGAGTAATTTCACCTTCAATTCTGAAGTACAGGGCAGATGGAGGGACTTCAGACCTTCCAGGCCCTCTGTGGAAGGGTTAGGTCCTCAGAGATGCAAAATGAAGTTAATGATGTGTCCATTACAATAAAAATTTGGCCTGCTTGGTGCTTTTCACCAGTTTGGGATCTGCCCCTTGACATTTTTTGGTAAAACAATGAACTCCTCACACACACACACTTGAAAGAAGGATGAAAAACAGACAGCAGAAGTGAATTAAGGGCAACATTGTCTGAAAGGTATTACCATGAAACGGTAAGAAAGGGTTAGCAATGAGAGAAAAAGCACTGTTCTAAAATCTTCATGCCAGAATCTAAATACTCTTAAGTTACAGCTATCTTGTCAAGGAAGAAGGAATGTGAAGAATGAAAGCAGAGAAGATTTAAATAATAAGGAAGAAGAAATCATTTTATCTTCTTTTTCCAGTTTTCTTTATTTTTCTGCTTACCGAACAAGTGAGATCAGCCTTCTCCTATTCATATTCATCCAGACCATCTCCTGAGGAACTCTGCTTGGCCTCAGTTGCTGCAGTAAGCAGCTTTGGGCTAATGAGGCTTGTGCGGGACCAGGAACAACAGCAGCCAAGCCCCTGAGATGTATAAAGGAAGCCCTTAGGGAGCGCGAGAGACCCATAGCACCACCAACAGGGCGACCAAACAGGGCATGGCGTGTCAGAAAGGGCATCATGCATCAGGAACGGCATGGCGTGTCAGAAAGGGCATGGCGCAGCAGTTCACGCAGAAGGGCGTGCAGGAATGGCCCTGAAGATCAACGAGGGAGCATCCAGCAAAAAAACATGGCCTCACTAAGCTCTGCACCCACCATGATGGATGCAGCTGCCCAGACAGAGCTCCGGTGGGAACACGCTGCCACCCAGGTGTCAGGCTGCAGGGTTTGCCCTGCTCTTATGCCAGTACCGGACGGCAGCAGTGACTACCCCTGTGGGAGGCGCGCCCAGGTAGAGGAGCTCCTCTGCTTAGTGATGAAGCTCCAGGAGGAGGTGAGTAGGCTGAGGAGTATGAGGGAGTGCAAGAGAGGATGGATTACTGGAATCGCACCCTACCTTCCCTCAGACAGGCCCAACAGGCAGACAGGACCCATGACACAGAAGATGCCTTATCCTCTCTCCACCTGGCTGAACATAGTGACTTAAGGGACAGGGCGCAATGGTGACAAGTTCCTGCCCGGCGCAGCACAGGCGAGTCTCCTCTGTGACTGCCCCACCTTCCCAGGTGCCATTACAAAACAGGTGTGAAGCTCTGCAAGTGGAACCAAACAACGCCGGGGACGATGGTACATCCAGCTTGGAGGTGTCGCCAAGGGTAAGTCAGCCTACACCCTGCATCAAAACAGCTTCCACAAAGAAGAAAAGACGGATCATTGTCACAGGAGACTCTCTCCTGAGGGGAACAGAAGGCCCGATATGCAGACTGGAGCCACTTCTTAGGGAAGTCTGCTGCCTCCCAGGGGCCCAGGTTAAAGATGTGAAGAGAAAGCTTCCTGCCCTGGTGCGGCCCTCAGATTACTACCCATTATTGGTTTCTCAGGTAGGCAGTGAGGAAGTTACAACTAGAAGTCCAAGGGCAATCAAGAGAGACTTCAGGGCCTTGGGCCAACTGGTTAAGGGATCAGGAGCACAAGCAGTGTTCTGCTCTACCCTGCCAGTTGCAGGGAATGATGAGGGAAGACACAGGAAGAGCCAGCAGATGAATACCTGGCTCCGAGCCTGGCGTCTCCGGCAAGATTTCAGGTTTTTTGATCATGGGTTGGTTTACACAACTCCAGGCCTGCTGGTGACAGACAGGGTACACCTGTCTCAAAGGGGGAAAAGGATCCTAGCACAGGAGTTAGCAGGGCTCAGAGCTTTAAACTAGATTGGAAGGGGGAAAGGGGTAAAACCAGGCTTGCTAGAGATAAGCCTGGGGGCGATACACCAATATTTGAGGGATGGTGTGCTAATGAGGTCCTTTGGTCTATCATCTTAGTGAAGGCAGGGGATGGAGAGCCATGCAGCAGAAAACACGCAAGGGCTGTGGATGTGTCAGAAACCACAGAAGCACATCAGAATGTTCATGTAGGAAATAGAGCTTCTCTCCCCCAAAAGGAGGCAGGAGCAATGGCTTAACTTAAGAGCATCTACGCCAATGCATGCAACATGGGCACCAAACAGGAGGAGCTGGAAGCCATTGTGCAGCAGGAAAACTGTGACATAGTCGCCATCACAGAAACATGGTGGGATGACACGCACAACTGGAGTGCTGCAATGGACGGCTCTAAATGCTTCAGAAGGGACAGGCAAGGAAAGAGAGGTGATGGGGTTAGCCTTGTACGTTAGGGACTGTTTTGGTTGTCTAGAGCTTAATGATGGTGACCATAGGGTTGAGTGTTTATGGGTAAGAATCACGGGGAAGGTCAACAAGACAGATATCATGGTGGGAGTCTGTTATAGACCACCCAACCAGGATGAAAAGGTGGACAAAGTATTCTATTAGCAGCTGGGAGAAGTCCCACCATCGCTAGCCCTTGTTCTCATGAGGGACTTCATCTTACCAGATGCCTGCTGGAAATACAATACAGAGAGAGGAAACAGCCTAGGAGGTTCCTGGAGTGTGTGGAAGATAACTTCCTGACACAGCTGGTGAGGGAGCCAATGAGGGAACGCGCCCCACTGGACCTGTTGTTTGCAAACACAGAAGGCCTGGTGGGTGATGTGTTGGTTGGAGGCAGTCTAGGGCATAGCCATCAGGAAAAGATAGTTTTTGATTCTTGGAGAAGTAAGGATTAGGGTCAGCAGAACTGCTACCTTGGATTTCTGGAGGGCAGCCTCTGGCCTGTTTAGGATCCTGGTTGACAGAGTCCCTTGGGAGCCAGTCCTGAAGGGCAAAGGAGTCGAGGAAGGCTGGACATTCTTCAAGAAGGAGACCTTAAAGGAGCAGGAGCAAGCCATCCCCAAGTGCCGAAAGACGGCAGGGGATAAGACGGGTCTGGCTGAACAGGGAGCTTTGACTGGAACTCAGGAATAGGTGACCTGCTTAGTGGATTAGGGAAAGGCTGTGGCTGTTGTCTGCTTAGACTTTAGTAAAGCCTTTGACACCATTTCCCACAGCATTCTCCTGGAGAAACTAGCGGCTCATGGCTTGGATGGGCATACCCTTCACTGGGTAAAAAACTGACTGGATGGCTGGGCCCAAAGAGTTGGGGTGAATGGATTTAAATCTAGTTGGAAGCCAGTCACAAGTGGTGTTCTCCAGGGCTCAGTACTGGGGCCACTTCTGCTTAGTATCTTTATCAATGATCTGGATGAGGGCATTGAGCGCACCCTCAGTAAGTCGCAGATGACACCAAGTTAGGAAGAAGTGTTGACCTGCTGGAGGGTAGGAAGGCCCTACAGAGGGACCTGGCCAGGCTGGATCGATGGGCTGAGGCCAACTGTATGAGGTTCAACAATGCTCAGTGCCAGGTCCTGCACTTGGTCAGCCAACACCACCATGCAACGCTACAGGCTTGGGGAGGAGTGGCTGGAGAGCTGCCTGGCGGAAAAGGACCTGGGGGTGTTGGTCGACAGCTGGCTGAAGATGAGCCAGCAGTGTGCCCATGTGGCCAAAAAGGCCAATGGCATACTGGCTTGTATCAGAAATAGTGTGGCCAGCAGTACCAGGGAGGTGATAGTGCCCCTGTACTGGGCAGTGGTGAGGCCGCATCTCAAACCCTGTGTGCAGTGTTGGGCCCCTCACTACAGAAGTGCTGGAGCGTGTCCAAAGAAGGGCAATGAAGCTGGTGAAGGGTCTAGAGCACAAGTCTTATGAGGAGTGGCTGAGGGAGCTGGGGTTGTTTAGCCTGGAGAAAAGGAGGCTGAGGGGAGACCTTATTGCTCTCTACAACTGCCTGAAAGGAGGCTGTAGAGACGCGAGTGTTGGTCTCTTCTCCCAAGTAACAAGCACTAGGGCAAGAGGAAATGGCCTCAAGTTTCACCAGAGAAGGTTTAGATTGGATATTAGGAAATGTTTCTTCCCTGTAAGGGTAATCAGGCATGGGAACAGGCTGCCCTGGGAAGTGGTTGAGTCCCCATCCCTGGAGGTGTTGAAAAGACGGGTAGACGTGGTGCTTAGGGACATGGTTTAGTCATGGACTTGGCAGTGTTAGGTTAGTGGTTGGACTTGATAAACTTAAAGGTCTTTTCTAACCTAAAAAATTCTATGATCTTAAGTGTTCTGAGAGAGTGTTTTTCACCAGGAGGTGCTGGGCCAATATGATCCCAGTAAGAAAGGCACTCAGACTTTGTAAGGTATTTTTTAAAATGCTTTGCATGACAGCTAACACCGAAAGGAAAGAATCCTATAGACGATCTTATGTCCCTTTAGATGGTGGGTACCCAGGTTGTGTAGCACTGAATGGGCCTCCAACCCAAATGCAGCACACTATGCAGACCCCACCCAGAGCAGGGAGTCTCTTGTTTTGGTCATTCTAGCTATTGCAGGATTTTCTTACAAGGAAACAAGTCTATTTATCATCTCTACAGTCAAACAGAAGCAATGTTCTCAGGAGAAATTCTTGCTGCCCTGGTTGATACAAGCAAGGCCACGCAGGGTGCATAATGGCCAGTACCGAGTGGGAGATGCCTGCAGGCTCCTCTGTTACAACAAGCTGCTGAGCTTCTCCTGCGGCCAAGGGATCTGTGCAGCACAGCCCAGGTGTGAAGACTACAGTGTACGTGCAGCCCAGCACAGCCCAGCCCAGCCCAGCACTGACTGCTCCAGGTACAGTGTTCTGGTCAGGATGACTGCTCAGGTTTCCCTGGGAGGAGTCTGAGCTCCACCCTGGTGCCACAGCTGAGGTGCTGCAGCCAACATGTGCATGGGCAGGAGGAGCTGGAGCCCCATGTCTTGTCACAGAACTGGGGTGGTTTTGGCTTAACTGAGATGTGGTGGGACAACATGCTTACCTGGGGTGCTGCAGTGGAGGGATACAGGCTCTGCTGGAGAGAGTGGTGGGGAATCTGAGGAGGGGGGATGTCCCTGTATGAAGGCACAGCTCAGATTTATGCAGGTCTTTCATATGACAGGTTGGGTTAGTTTTTGACATTAAGGACCAGAGGAGTCAGTAAGGGTGACATTGTGTTGGCAGTTACGATCCACTTGATCAAAAACAGGAGAAGGAGAAAGTCTTCTGTCAGCAATGTGAGGCAGTCTCCAGGTCAATGCACAGGTTCCCATGGGGAGCTGTAATTGCCCTGGCATTCACTGGCCAGGCAAAGCAACAGGGTGCCAACAGTCTGGAGGATCTTGGGATGACTTCTTAGCAGAGCTGCCAGGTGGGCCAAGAAGCGTGATGCTCCCCTGGATCTGGTATGGCAAAGAAGGAAGAGTTGGTCAGGGATGTGATCATCAGTGTCAGCCTTGGCTGTCGTGACCAGGAAATAGTGGGGTCCCAGGTGCCAAAGAGGAGTGAGGAAGGCCAGCAGCGGGGCACAGATGGGTGCACCCCAGAGAAGACTTGGACATACTTGGGAGACTGATACAGGTGGTGCCATGGGAAGCAGCTCTGAAGGGTAAAGGAGCTCAGGAAATCTGACAGGCCTTACAGGACTGCCTCCTCCAAAGACAAGAATGATCTCTTTGAATAGCCATGAAGAGAAACATTCATCTCAGGGGGCTGCTGGTATAAACTGAGCAAAAAGCAGCCCCCAGGAGGTGGAAGCAGGGGAAGCTGCAAAGGAGGAATTGAGAAAACTTGCCCCAGGATGAAGGGAGGATGCCAAAGCGAAAGCTCCCGTAGGCTTGAGAGTTGCAGGGAAAATGAACATCAAAATGAACATCAAAATGAGCTGACAGAGGCTTAGAAGGTCATGCAGAATGAGCCACACTCTGCCTGGAGGCCTGGAACAAGTGGGCACTGCAGAGGTTTGCATCTTGAATGCATGCCTCAGCCTAGCAGATGGGGATTCCCCCTGCTGGTGATAGCTGTGGTGGTCCATCGACATGGGTCTTGATGGTGCAGATTCCACTTGAAGACATTCCTATAACCCAAATACGTTGGGATTCATGCAGAATTGGCTATTCTAAATCAAGAATTTGATTCACTTTGCTGCTTTGATTTGACATCTTTTCACTTTGACTACACTCCTGAAATCTCTCTAGTAAACCACATAAGAATTAAGGACTAAAGGAAATTCTGCCCAGGCTTGGCTCCTTGTGGTGCTTTGCATGGCAATGAGCCCTCTGGTGCCGAGATCCTGAACTGCAGTTCCTGAAAGACTGAGCAAGCCTCCAGAGAAGTAAAAGCAGCACAGCTGAAGGTTTCGGAGACTGTTAGCAGGCCCTGCTGCAGTCTGTCAGTAAAGAGACCATGTAGGGAATGAGCAGACAAGGTTCCTGTCCCTGGGGGCTGGTGAAGCAGGGAGTCGGAGGCCCTTGGGACAGGAGGACATTTCAATGTGAAATGTTTTCTCACTGTGAAAGCCCTTGATGTGCTTCACCAAGCAGGATGGCCAAGGCCTGAACCCCATCCCCTGCAGAGGGGGCTCCTTTCCCTCTTGTGATGCTCTGGGGTCTGCCTGGGGGCATTGTGATGTGGGAGTGTGTGATGGCAGGCGCAGGTCAGTGGTAGGACACCTCCCAGGCTCTGTGGAGGGTGGGCGAGGAGGAGGCAACAAGGCGCTGGAGCTGTAAGGACCTCATGTCCTCTTGTGGGTCTCAGTGGAAGAGACAGAAGCCATAGCTGAGTGGACAAGGGTCCCAGTTCTGTTGGGGTGTCAAAGCCCCACCAAGGCCCTTGGCCATCCCCACCACAGCTACACTGACCTGTGCCTGTGCCTGCTTCCTTGCTTCCAGCACCAAGCTCTGTGTCTCTGGGCATTTGCCAATGCCTCTGAGTTCCCCACAACCCATCCCCTTTCTTCCAAAGCCTTGCAAATGCTGCTTTATAACCCAAGAGTTCCAAGGCCCAGACATGCTAGAATCCTCTGTTTAGCTCCACATCCCAGCACTCAGCTGCACATCCTCCTTCTGCTGCTGCCTCCAAATCAAGACTCAACCTATTTCACTTCAGTATGACAGCCCCCAACATGTCAAGTCTTCTTCCTGCCTTCAATGCACTCACTGCTGCACCTGCACTGCTCCCTCCCTGCATGCCCATGCGTCTCACCAACCCTTCCTCTTCCCCTGCAGTGGTGGGACCTCACCCCAGGAGGGCTGTGCATCCTCCAGGCTCAGGGAGGTTTTCTGACATCCACCCAAGTGTGAGGAGTGGAGGAGGGGAGGAGAACCAGGTCAGCTCATGGGGCATGACTGAGCACAGACACCCCAAGCAGTGGGTGTTCCCTGTCTGTCAGGCTGAACCATGCACATGAGGTAAAAAAATCTGTATGTGGTTAGGGCAGTTTGGGGACACCTGTGAAGCAGCCCTGAACCTGACGTGAATGAATTCTGAGGTCAGGGAGAACCTGAGCGTTTTCCTAGTTTGCGGACATGAGGGGGAAGGAAGGACAGAATCATTCAGGCTGGAGGGGACCTCGGGAGGTGTCTGGACCAACCTCCTGCTAAAAGCAGGGTCAGACAGAGTACTGAGGCCTTTATCCAAACACATCTTGATCCCATTCTAGGATAGAGCCAGTGCACGCTCCCTGGGAAACAGCTTCCAGCACTTGACCGTCCTTATGCTGGGAAATTTTCTCCCTCTCTCTAGGCTGACCCTCTCTTGTTTCAGCCCATTGCCTCTTGTCCTGGTGTCATGGACATGAGCCTGACTCCATCTTCCTGGGGACCCTGCAATGCTGCTACATGTTTCCCACAAGATCCTCTCTACTCCTGTCTGAACAAGCCCAGCTCTATAAGCCTCTTCTTACAATAAAATTTCTCCTATCCTACTGACTTTGGTGGCCCTCCACTGAGCTGGTTCCAGTATGTTGAGGTCTCTCTGGCATTGTGGGATGTCAAAACCTAGGAAAATGTTCTGGATATGGTGTCAAAAGTGTGCAGCAGACTGGCTGTGCTCCGACTCATACAGCCCAGGATGCTGTTGGCCTTCTTTCCTGATTGTTCATCTTTTGCCTAATGGAACCCAAGGACCACCAAAGCCTTTCCCACAGAGCTGCTGCCCACCTGGGCAGTCCCTGGTCCGTGTCACTGCATGGGCTTAGTCGACCTCAAGGGCACAACTTACTGGCTATCTTGAGGTTCCTACTGGCCCATCACTCCAGCTTGTCTTTGTCCTTTGGGACGGCCACCCTGCCCTCCACTGTAGCGTCTGCTCTCCTCAATGTGGTGTCGTCTACAAATGTTATGAAAAAGCACTCTCTCATCTCCTCTGGGTCATTAAAAACAAATTAAACAGGGCAGGTGGCAGGAGAGCCCCCTGCAGGACCCTACTAGCTAGATGCCTCCAGGCACAGCACCAAACATTGACTATGTCCCTCTGAGCCCAACCATCCATCTGGTTATTTACCCACCTGTTTTTCCAAACAGGCAGACCATAATATCCTAACGTGGGCACAAGAATATTGGAGCAGGTGGGTGATGTTGAAAACTTCACTGACTTCCAGGTCAAAAGACAACCACTGCTCTCCCTGGGTCCAGCAATCCTGTCCTTTTAGCACAGAAAGCAAGGAAGATAGTGAGAGACAAGCTCCTCTGGGTAGATCCAGTCCCCTTCTCTTTCAGACACCCTGAAATGGGATCCAAGTGAACACAATCTGGGGCACAGCCTTTCATTCCCCTGCTCATCCTCTGGGCTTTTTAAAAAGGTGCCTGCAACATTTATATTTTCCCATTTTCAGGGAGTTGCCACAGATTCCATGACCTTCTAAATATGATGGAGAGTGGCCTCACAGTGACATTGGCCTGCTCACTCAGCTCCCTGCGATGCTGCCCCTCCTGTCCCATACACTGGGAAGGATGGAGTTTGCTCAAGTGATCCAACTTGATCCCCATCCACTGCTGGTTGATCTCCTCCAGAGTCCTGCCCTGAGTCACAGAGGCCTGGGAGACCTTGCTGGGGAAGACTGAGGCAAAGAGGACACAGAGAGTCTCACATCTATCTACACCTGCTCTTCCTAAATTCAGCAGTGGCCACACAGGATCTTTGTTTCTTCTTTAACTGTTCCTGAAGCAGTAAACACTCCTTATGGTGCCCTTCAATTGCCTTTCAAGTTTAGACTGAGTTTTGATCTGGACCCTTGCTGCGCTTGGAGGATGCTGTCCTTGAAGAGCAGCTGTCCTGAGCTCTGCCACCATGTCACAGCTCTGTCTGCTCAGGAACAGCTCCAGCTCCTCTTGCCTGTGCCCCTGGCTGAGGGCACTGCTGCACATTTGGACTGAAGCAACAGAGCTGTGCAACCAGGCAAGCTCTGACTTGCTGTAAGGAACCCTGGTACCAAATGTCCAAGACCTCGTGGGTGCAAAAGCAGAGACATGGTGTGGGCAAAATAGAGCTGCATGTCTTCCTAGCCCCAGCTCTAAAGACCCAGCATGAAATGCCTGTTTCATTGAACAGAGGATAAGTCCCCATCTTGAAGAAATTAGATCTTTTCTTGTCACCTTCCTGGGTGTCCTGTCTAATGATGGGACAAAAAAAGGGGATTCTCATGCCGAAGTCTTTTCGTGATAAGAGAAATGACACTGCTGGAAGTAAGTGTCTCTCTCCCCAGCTGAGGGAGGGAACATCAGTGATGCCTTCAGCCTGTTTCCCAGCAGGTTCCCCTGGAGCCCCAGGGACACCTGGAGGGAGCCCAGAGGGGCAGAGAAAGTGCTGCCTTGGGCTGGGCCTCTGCTGCTGAGCTGGGCTGGGCTCCTGGGATGGAGGGAGCTGCTGGCAAGTGGGCAGCACTGCACAGAGACAGCTCTGCCCAGGAGCAGCTCCTCTGCAAAGCACAGCAGGGCTGAGGGCACTGCCTGCAGGTAGTGAGGGGAGATGGGAGAAGTAAGAGGGATGTTACAGTCTGCATGAGGTGGGAGGATGCTGAGAGCTCACTGGAGGAGAAATCTTCACAGCCCTTAACAGAGTAAGTCTCTGGCAGCAGGGCAATGCACATGAGTGTCTTGGAGGGGTCTCCCAGACATGGCACATCATCCTGCAGATAGGAATTGGCAGGATGGCTCTCAGGGTTTCTTTACTGTGGAGAAGGACATGTTCTGTCCTGCCACACTGTCAGAGGACAGGACATGACTGCTCGTCCCTGGGATGGCTGCAGGGGTGTGCATGCAGGGGTGCACATGCTGTCCTTCAGAGCAGGGTCCCTGTGCACCAGGGCAGGGACTCTGCCACTTGCCAGGGTCAGCACTCAGCCCACCCAGGGAGCACCCTTCAAAGCTGCGGGGAGAACCTGTGGGTGGAAGAAGGACAGGATATCTCTGCTGTCCAGAGGGTGCAGCGTGGGTCAGGGCTGCTCAGACTTCTACATCACCTGGAGGACATATGCAGAGGGTCATTCTAAAGAGGGATGTCAAGGCAGGGGATTGCCTGAAAGGGAAGAAATCTGTGCTTTGAGTTTTTCCAGTCTTGGTTGCCTGCATGGGCAGTGGGAGATGGGAATTTATTTCTCTGCTCTGGAGTAGGCAATGAGACCCCAAATCTCGTCAGAGCTTGTCTGAGCTGCTCCTTAGCCCCTGCACACACAGAGATGCCCCTGGGCAGTGCCCTGCTGCCAGGAGGTGCCTGCAGGGCAGAGCTGAGCACACAGCAGGAGGGATGGCCTCTGTGAGCATGGAGAGGGAGGAGATGTGAGGACAGAGGAAGAAGTCATGGCCAAGAAGAGCTCCAGGCAGCAGAGCCATGGGCAGGAAGGAAGAGAGACCTGCTGCCAGAAATGCTGTGGGAGTGGGGAATCAGACATCTCCCTGCCATCCCCTGCAGTGCAGATGCTTTCCCTGGAGCAACCCCCTGGTCTTCTCACTCACACAGCAGAGCCTCTGCCCTTAATGTCATGCAGACTTGGCCATGAGTTGCCTTCCCAAGCAGCCTGACCACCAAAGAGAGTTAAAACTCAAGGGTTCCTTTGACATGTTCTCCTCTTCTCCCTGACACCCTTCTTCTTACTGTTACACTCACTGCTGTGGGGAGGTGAGGATTCAAGTGCAGCTCAGACACCAACGCTGTGTGTGCTGCCATGCACATATGGCCATGGAGGAGAAGCATCCAGGTCGCACCCTGTTCACCTGTGGGGCTCTGGGTACTGCAGTGTGTGTGGCTGGCACTGATCTCACCCTCCCTTCGGGACGTAACAAATTCAGGAGAGTTGACTCTGTCCTTGGGAGGTCCTGCTGGGCTGCAGGCTGCCCTCCCGTAGGGCACAGCTCTCCCAGGGCATCTCTGTGTTTTGCAGGAGCCCCCTGGAGAAGACACCTTGGTGCTAAGGCCATTGAGATGCTGCTGGGTGGCTGCATGTGGGCAGCTGTCATGAGCCCTCTGTGTCCCTGGTTGGGAGGGCAGAGCTGAGATCCTCCTAAGGTACGATGAGATGGGGGAAGGCGGTTGGGAATCTGCACTTGGAAATGGGATTCCCCTGCTCCCAGCCCTGGCCTCTTTCTTTTTGGGGGAAGTCTCATGTGCGATAGTCCGTCAGGTGGAAGAGCTGCCAGCACAGGGCAGCTGAGAGCAGGGCTGATGGACAGAGCGGCTGTCCTCGCTCTGCACTTGGGTCTTGCACTTGGGTCAGTCAACAACCCCATGCAACGCTAAAGGCTTGGGGAGGAGTGTCTGGAGAGCTGCCTGGCAGAAAAGGACCTGGGGGTGTTGGTCAACAGCTGCCTGAATATGAGGCAGCAGTGTGCTCACATGGCCAAGAGGGCCAATGGCATCCTGGCTTGTTTCAGGAATAGTGTGGCCAGCAGGACCAGGGAGATGGTAGTGCCCTGTACTCGGCACTGGTGAGGTCGCATCTCAAACCCTGTGTGCAGTGTTGGGCCCCTCACTACAAGAAGGACATCGAGGTGCTGGAGCGTGTCCAAAGAAGGGCAACGAAGTTGGTGAAGGGTCTGGAGCACAAGTCTTATGCGGAGTGGCTGAGGGAGCTGGGGGTGCTCAGCCTGGAGAAGAGGAGGCTGAGGGGAGACCTTGCTCTCTACAACTACCTGAAAGGAGGTTGTAGCGAGGTGGGGGTCGGTCTCTTCTCCCAAGTAACAAGTGGTAGGATGATAGGAAACGGCCTCAAGCTGTGCCACAGCAGATTTAGGTTGGGTATTAGGAAAAACTTTTTCACCGAAAGGGTAGTCAGGCTTTGGAACAGGCTGCCCAGGGAAGTGGTTTAGTCTCCATCCCTGGAGGTATTTAAAAGATGGGTAGATGTGGTGCTTCGGGACATGGTTTAGTGGTGGACTTGACAGCACTAGGTTAACGGTTAGACTCAATGATCTAAAGGGTCTTTTCCAACCTTAACGATTCTATGATTCTATGAAAACAAAATTCGCATTTTTTCTGCTCTGCAGTAGAGTGATTTTGAAGTGACAATGCTGAAAACATCTGTGATATCACGAGTGGATTTAATGTGCAGTCGCCCTGAGTTCCTATTTACCTGTTGCTGTAGGGCAGGACTGACCCCTGCAGAGCCCCCAGCAGAGCCTCCTGCTCCCTGGGGCACCCTCAGCCAGCACCAACCAGAGCTTATGAAAGGGACCTGCCAAAGACCTTCCTGAATGGAGAGAGAGACATTTTGGGAGGAGGGGTTCTATGAGAAATGTCTTTTATTTTGCTCAGAGAAATCTCTCCTAACTTTTCGCTGTCTTTTTCCTCTAGTACAGTCCTCCATGCCCAGAGGCAGCAGATGTCCAACCGCAGCTCCATCACCCAGTTCCTCCTCCTGGCATTTGCAGACAAGCGGGAGCTGCAGCTCTTGCACTTCTGGCTCTTCCTGGGCATCTACCTGGCTGCCCTCCTGGGCAACGGACTCATCATCACCACCGTAGCCTGCAACCACCGCCTCCACACCCCCATGTACTTCTTCCTCCTCAACCTATCTGTTCTTGACTTAGGCTCCATCTCCACCACTGTCCCCAAATCCATGGCCAATTCCCTCTGGGACACCAGGGACATCTATGCAGGATGTGCTTTCCAAATCTTTCTGTTTGTATTTTTGATTTCAGCAGAGTTCTGTCTCCTCACCATCATGGCCTATGACCGCTACGTGGCCATCTGCAAACCCCTGCACTACGGGACCCTCCTGGGCAGCGGAGCTTGTGTCCACATGGCAGCAGCTGCCTGGGGCACTGGGTTCCTCTATGCTGTGCTGCACACTGCCAATACATTTTCACTACCCCTCTGCCATGGTAATGCTGTGGACCAGTTCTTCTGTGAAATCCCCCACATCCTCAAGCTCTCCTGCTCAGATGCCTACCTCAGGGAGATTGGGCTTCTTGCGGTTAGTGACTTTGTGGACTTTGGATGTTTTGTGTTCATTGTGCTATCTTATGTGCAGATCTTCAAGGCTGTACTGAGGTTTCCCTCTGAGCAGAAAAGGCACATAGCCTTTTCCACGTGCCTCCCTCACTTGGCTGTGGTCTCTCTGTATGTCACTTCTGGCACGTTTGCCTACCTGAAGCTCCACTCCATCTCCTCCCCATCCTTGGATCTGGTGGTGGCAGTGCTATACTCGGTGGTGCCTCCAGCAGTGAACCCCCTCATCTACAGCATGAGGAACCGGGAGCTCAAGGGCACCTTATGGAAACTGATCCAATGGGTGCTGTTTCAATGACAATAACCTGCCTCTGCTCCTCTACATGTTTCCCAGACAAAGAGTCTGTTTTTTTCACTCGTGATAATTCTATGGAGAGATAATTTTCTGGGTTTATCCTCCTTTTGTGGAGGTTTGATCCTGTTGTGTCTGACCCTTGCACAATACTGTGTCAAATGTGGCCTGTCAGATTGCAGCTCTTCTGTTAAAGGTGATCTCCTGGGTGCAGTGACTGAAGGCTGGGCTCTTCCTCCAAGGTTGCTTCCAAGAAAATGTCCAAGGAATTGGCCTTTTAAAATTTCTGTTCTCCTTGTGTTCTCACTGGTTTTGGGGTTAAGCGCATGGTAACACTGGGTTCCATTGGATCAAAAGTTCTGATTTAAAGGCTCTCTTCTTGGTGTTCAATGGCAGTGGAGATGGTCCATCAGCTCCTCATTATTACCTCAGGTTGCTTCATGTCTGACAGGACTGATGGCATGTACCAGACTCTCTGGAAATGAATTTGGAGGGGTCAGGAGACGATGGGGATTCATCACATAACTCAGGTGGGGCTGGAATGAATGCAGACTCAGAAGGTGAAATGTCATCAAGGGTAAAAAGTCCTCCAAAAGTAAAGCTCTAAATTGATGTATCCACGAAGAAGGACTCTGCAGTGCCGTGGGAGTCAGTGGGGACTCAGCAGGCACAGGGAAGGGAGAGTGGAGAGCTGCAGAAGCTGCTTGAGGACCCCCAGGGCCAGGACGCTGGAAAATTGTCGCAGACCAGTCCCACACACTGGCCATTTCCATCTCTGGCCATACAGCCCAGCCCTCAGGAGGGACCTTTGCTGCATGGTCACCCCCATCCTCCTCTGGGGCTCAGTCATACTTAACCCCATTGCCATTATTAATACAATGGAAACTCATTTCCTACTGACACTCGTTTCACACCAAAATCCACAGCTCTTGCCGCAGCTGGACTCTCAGGCAAGCCCGTTCCCAGACAGCTCCAGCTAGATCAGCTGCTTATCGCCTTGTCATGAAAAATATTGAAAATTTCCATTGAATGAGATCCCAAGTCAGAGGATTGGTTTACATTCTGTTTACGGCTCAAAGCACCCCATGCTCTGCAGATATCTCATTGCCTTATCTCTGGCCAGAAACTTCCTCATTTCAACATCTGACTATTGCCTATTATTCTCCTGCCAAGCAATATGGGTACAAGACCGGTTTCATGTTCCTGAAAACCTCCCCATGGGGACTGGCAGGTCACGATGAGGTTCCCAAGGCCTTCCCTTCTGCAGGTTCAACAAGGCCCTTTCCTCCACTTTCTCCTCCCAGGCAACTGCTCCAGCCCTTGAGCAGCTCGATGACTGTCCACTCAACTTGCTGCCAGTTATCAACACCTCCCTCGCTGTGGTGGTGATCTCTGGCCAAGAGCCCAGCAGCCCCACAGGCACTCCCTCCCTCCTCCCCTTCCCCTGTGAGGGCCCAAAAATGGACACGGTTGTGTACAGGTGGTCTAAGGAGCGATGAGCAGGGGGAGACAATCACTGCCCTTGCTCTCTTGGTGAGACACCAGGACTCTGCTGGCTGCCTTTGCTACCAGGTTGTGCCAGGCTATAATAGCCTAACGTGGGTACAAGGCTATCGAGGGAGACCATGGGCCTTTTCCGCACAGCTGCTCCCCAGCCAGGCAGTCCTCAGGCCCTGCAACTGCAGGCTGTTAGTCTATCCCAGGCACAGGACATCGTCCATCTTCTATCTCCTGAAATTCCTGATGGGACAGTCCTTGTGCCTGTCAGGTTTGCCCTGAATGGCATCCCTAGGGCACAGGAATGGTCCTCCCAATTTAGTGCCATCCACAGACGTGGTGACAGTTGCCTCCTCCGGGTCATGGATACAGGTGTTAAACTGCACAGGGCTCAGGAGAGGCCCCTGTGCTGCCCCACAATGCCCCACTATGGCCCACTGGCCTCCAGGTAGGGTATGACCCCTTCTCCACTGCTCTCTCAGCCTCACCCTCCAACTGGGGTTTCACCCATCTCTTTGTCGACCCATCCAGTCTGTAATGGCCTAATGTGGGTACGAGGTTATCGAGGGAGACCATGCCAAAAGTCTTGCTGGAGTGGAGGTAAATGACACCCACTGTTGTCCCCTCGTGCATAAAAGCAGTTCCTTCATCAGGAAGGCCATCAGGTTGGTGAGGCAGGATTTACCCTTGGCTAATCCATGCTGACTGCATTTGGACACCTTCTGCTCTTTGAGGTGCCCAGCAATGTCCCCCAAGAGCACTCATGGGAAGGCTCACTCCTCCCCCAAGTGAGCTTGTACAGCCTGGGGTTCCCGGGGTTGCGCTTTTGGCCTGTTTCAAAGATGGGTGCAGCATTGGCTTGTCCTCACTCCCAAGAGACCTCTACCAATCCCATGACCTTTCACAAGGGATATTCCAATGAAATATCAATCTTCCAGTGTAACTTCATTACCACTATTCTGCCTTCTATACTGTGTATTTAATCTCTCTTTCATACATTTTCACCTGTCCTGATACAATGACCATTTCTAACGTCATCTTTTCAGATGCAGACTCTCTAGACAAAGGCCCTTTCCATTATTCTCCAGTTTTTCCCTCCCCTTACTCCTTGCTCATTCAGATGTCTCTCACCTATGCAGCTGTCTTGATCTTCAGGTAGCTAGAAGCTTGCCTGTCTTTCAGCAGTCTAATTGTCTGTCTAGCTGTCTCTTGAATTCTGTTCATATCTATCTTTTTGTAGGTATCTAAAACATTTCTGATAAGATTATCCCTTGTAGAGAGGCCACCTCATTAGAGGCAGATTGGACTTAGCATATGGTTGTGGAGCGTGTTTATTGTTTATGAAAACTGATCATGCTTTAATTTTCTCTCCTTACAAATTGGAAAAGCCTTCTGTACGTGTGTGCAGCCAGGTCTCTAAGGAGAGCAGGCGGGAGATGGTGCAAAGGAGCTGTACCATCCAGCTGCAGAGATCAGTGGAGAAGTCTGATGCAAGAACAGTGATGTCAGTCCCAGGTGGTCAATGACAGAAATGTTGGGGTTGGGGAGGTGAGGAGCAAAGTTGTCCATACAGTGTCAGACCTCAGGGGACTGCTCTTCCTCCCTCTCCAGACCTCCTGAGGAGACACTCTGCATCAACATCAGTTGGAATAGGCTTCTATTACCTCTTCTTCAAACTGAAAATTAATAAAATATAGGCTTTAAATTTAAAAAAGTCATTTTTATTAGGTACGGTCTGAAATCTTCCTCCTTAACTCCACTATGAAAAAACTCCAATTAGCTGTACAAGTCTTGAAGACTTAAAGGAAATTACAGGAAGAGAAAGAGCTTGTTAGGGCTTTTTGTATTTTAACGAGCCTCATGGTGTGTTTGGGGCTGAGTCCATGATCCTCAGATGCTGAGAGAAGATTGAACAACCCTCTCCAGAAGTCCAAGTCAGAACAAAACCCAAAGTACTTTGAAGCATTAATGAGCCCCACTGAGGGCCATTACTGACAAAGCCTCCCCAGGGACTCCTTAGAGCAGAGAATTGGAGGCTGTGATTGCAGGGAGGCAAAGGCACTGGGCAGGTGGCTGTAATGCAGAGAAAACCCTTGGTTTATCAGCAAGCAGCAAGGCCAAGCCCTGTTCCCCAGGCCCTGGCAAGGCAGATCCTGTCCCTCATGCGAGGCTCAGGGCTCTTCCTGGGGGCAGTGGGATGTGAGGGCGAGCAGTGCCAAGTGTCGAAAAACTGTGTAACACCTCCTGGCATCCCCAAGCGGGGGCGAGGAAGCAACAAAGTCCAGAGACTCAAAATAAAGTTTCTGCCTGAAAGCCTCAGTGGCAGAGGTCACTACCATAGCCAAGGGGACAAAGACCTTGGTTCCTTTGGGCCTTTCACTTCTGCCAGAGCCCTTGCCCATCTTGACTGCAGGCTGTCCTACACTGCCCCATGCCTGCACCTCTTGCCTTCCAAGCTACAGACACCCATCTTCCTTTACCACCAGCTCTCACCCTGGCATTTCTATACCTTCACTGATGTCTCTCCATCCTCACTGGCTCTTCCTTGAAACACAAAGCCATGGGCTGATCCAGTCTCCCTCTGGGTGACCTCTTGCACCACAACGCTACCCTTTGAGTGACCTTTCTTTTTCAACACCTCCAGTCTGAACCTTCCAAGCAGCACTTTGTGGAGGTTTCCTTCTCTTCCCACTACCAAAAAAAGCTCCATCATCTCTGAAACCACCCTTCAAGCAGTTGAAGGCTACCACTATAGTGACTGAGCCTCCACTTCAAAAGGTACAGAAGCCCAGGTCCCTCAACTTCTCCACACAGGCCCCACACCCCATCCTGGCAGATCTCCTCTGGAGCCTCTCCAGTTCCTCCTCTTTCCTCCACAATCGGGAGCCCCACATGCAGACACATGAGCCTGGATGTGGCCACACCGGAGCTGACTCAAGGGGGATGATAACTCCCTTGTCTGGGTGGCCATGCTCCCCCCAATGCAGCCCTGTATGCAGTTGGCTTTAGTCGTGGTGGGCATGCCCCACTGGCTCAGATGGCATCCCTCGTAACGCCCAGGCCCTTCTCCTCAGGGTCACTCCTGAGTGGTCCAGGTCCCAGTCGGCCCTTGTGTTTGGGGTTATTCCGCCCCCAAGAAAGGACTTGCTGCTTCTCCGTGTAAAGCTTTGTGAGGTTTCTACTGGCCGAATCCCAGAGTTTCTCAAGGTCCTCTAAGAGTGAAGCTCCATTGGGCCAGCTGTTAATGTGTGCGCACAGATGGCTCACCCTGCCATGCGGTGCCTCTGCCAAGATAAGACTATCAGGAATTACAGAACACTACAGATAATAGAAGGAGGTACGAGTTTAATGGCATTGCTGATGAGGGTAGGAATTCCCATGGCGACAAGCTCAGAAACACCAAATGAGGGTACAAAGGAAGGCAAACTAGGGCCAAGGAGGAAAGGGTAAACAGAGATAGGCTGTTTGCATGGGAGGGTACAAGGATGGTCAAGGGGAAGAAATTGTGAGTGGGAAGAGGGAAAAAGGAAAGAAAAGGTGAAGCAAAGGAACCAACCAGGGCTGTCTGGGGATACCTGCCAAGCAGCCCTGCATGGGAGCAACAATGCCTGGAGCGAGACAAGAACACCACAGATCATCCGACCCAACTTCTTTCTGGCTGACTTCAGTGGTCACTGGGAACCTGAGTGCTTTGCCACCCATCAGGAAGGCATGATGTGTGGTGGAAGGAAATGCCAACTCATTTCTGCTGGAAGGGATCTCGTGAGGTGTCTAAGCCCACCTCCTGCTCAGAGCAGGGTCAGCTCTGGGCTCAGACCCGGTCGCTTAGGGCTATATTCCTTTGGGGCTTGAAAAGCTCCAAGGATGGAGATGACACAAGCTCTATGGGAAATCTGCTTCAGTGCTTGACTGTCTTGATGGGAAGGAAGTTTCTCCTCCCTTGTTTCAGCTGATGCCCATTGGCCCTCATCCTCCCATCATGCACAACAGCGAAGAACCCGGCTCCATTTCCTTATTGACATCCAAGATGGTAGGGGGAGGCTGTTAGGAGGTCTCCCCAAAGCCTTCTCTTCTCCAGGCTTTGCACCTTTGCAGCAAAGGCGGACAACGGCACCCTGGGCTGCATGAGGAAGAGCACTGCCAGCAGGTGGGGGACGTCATCCTTCCTCTCTCCTCAGCACTGCTACAATTTGTCTTGCTCACTTCCCACAGGGTTTTCTACTCTACCACCTCACTCGCACTGCAGCCAAAGCTGCCCTCCTTACCTTCCACCAGTCCTGCCTTGTCTTCTTGTGAAAAACATACCCAGGAGAGCATTCCCACCATGTCAGGTCAGGGATCACCTTCCATCTTCCTTTCAGCCATGGCTTTCTAGCAGAGGTCCATGGCCTTCCAAGTTCTCAGGGACTACCAGGTCCTAAAATTGTGTCCGTATCTCCAGCTGCCTTAGAGGACAACTCATCCTCTTCCCAGCCTTCCTCAGGCAGTTCAGGCATCCTGACCACAAGACCATTGTACATCAAGATGTTAGTGATCCATGCAACAGGAAATCTGAGTAGGCCCAGGCCTGTGCTGTGCTGTGCTCCACGTACAGCTGAGCCTTCAGGCTGTGTTGTGCTGAGCATATTCCTGGGTTGCAGACTAAATTTGATTGTAATGAGAAGTATGCAGGCAGCTCCCACTTGGTACCAGTGATTAGGTCACCTGCATGTCCTTCCCTATATCTAAGACTGCAACAATGAAATCACAGGTGAACAGCCTCTTTTGGGGGCAGTAGAAATGATGACTTGGATTTTTTTCCTTCTAAGCAAACACTGAAAGTGATCCCAGCAGCAAAATGGGATAACCCTTCTACAGACAGGATCTGCAAGACTTGCTGCACCAGCTGACCAGACACAAGTAACCTCACCATGATCTTCCAAGCCACGTGCCTGCTGCCGGCCTTTCAGCTTCTCGGATAAACACAACCAAACCTCGTGCCTGCTGCTGTCCCAGCAGGTACTCAGGCAGAAAGGACATGACAGCCATATCCAAGCCCTCTTCCTGGATGGGCCTACCAGTTACTTAGGGAAAGGGAGTCCCACAATCAACTTGCCAACCATGTGCCTTCTGCTGGCCTATCAGAGACACTGGCAGGTGGGAGCCTAACAGCATATATCCCAACCATGTTTCAATGGCTGACCTATCAGCTGTTTCAGGAAGAAGTGACCTGACAGTCCCTTTCCCAGACACATTGCTGCTGCTGGCCTATGAACTCCAGAGACAGATGGGAAATCACAGCCCCCTTCACAGCCTTGTGCCTCCTGCTGGCCCATGAGATCCCGAGGCACAGCTGACCTCATCATAGCATTCCTAGCCATCTCCTCCTCATGGCCTGTGAGCTGATCAGATGCAAGTAACCTCACATTCCTCTTCCAATGCCATGTGACTGCTCTTGGAACTCACAATCCCCTTCCTGCCCCAAGGGGACAAAAAGTTTAAGTTAGGGTTAGGAATGGGGCTGAAGGTAAGGGGGTGTAGAGCAAGGGAAAAAGGCCCTTGGCAGTGAGGTGTTCAGGTTAGGGTTTAGGGACTAGATCTTGCCTTCAATGGTTGGGGATTAGGCAAAGTTTGATAAGGTAGGTTTGGTGTTGTGCTCAGGGTGGCTGGTTAGTGTTAGGGCATGGGCTAGCTTTATGGATTAAGGTTTTGATTAGGGCTGGAGTGAAGGCTAGGGTTAAGGCCAACATTTTAATGCTAAGGGTATGGACAAGGGATTAGGGTGATCTGTAAGGTAAGCGTAAGGGCAAGGAGTTACGTGTTTCGACTTTGATTTAGAGGTAAACTTTGAGATGAGGGATTAGAGTAATGGATTGCCTTCAGGGTGAGGGGTAGCATTTAGGGGTAGGGCTAGGACTTAAGGTTACTGGTTAGAAATAGGGTAAAGGCTTAACGTGAGTGTTTTCAGTCAGTGTCACAGTGGCATCACAATTACCTGTACGGATCTTGCCTCTTCCAAATTGTCGAGGACTGTTATGGAACCAGAATTGTCTCGACATTGCCGTTCTACCGCCATCTTCTGGGTTTGACATCCAGCCCCCGACGAAACCACCACAGGATGGATGCCCATGCAGAGACCAGGACACGAAAGGCGGGACCATGAACTTGCATGCACGCCTGCGCAGAGACCAGGGCGCAAAAGGCAGACGCCGGGACGCGAAAGGTGGGGCCATGGACTGCACGCACGCCTGCGCAGACACCGGGGTGCGAAAAGCGGAGGCCAGGACGCGGAAGGCGGGGCCATGGACTGCACGCACGCCTGCGCAGAGACCAGGGCGCGAAAAGCAGAAGCGCAAACTGCATGTACGCAGACCTGTTCTGCGCATGTGCATGGCCCTATAAAAGGACCACGTGCGCCTTTTGAGGTCCTCTCTTTCTCTTCTCGTCCTTCCCCGTGCACCTCCTTGGAAGGACACAGAGGCTGGACCGACTGGACCTTTGATTGACGGGACAACACCGGACTCGGAGTGGCGGTAGCTAGTTCCCCTACGTGGCTCTTTTCTCACCCGCCTGAGCACGCTCTTTCTATTTTTCTCTCTTTTTCTCTCTCTCTCTTTTTTCTTCTTTTTCTTCCCCCCCCCCCCCCCCCCATCTCCCTACCCGGTCCTCACCTCTTCGTTCGCCAAAATGAAGTCAAAAGGTTGTACGGCATTTGACCTCGTTTGCGTCTTAATCTCGTCCTTGGGATCGTATCAAAACCTCTCCCGACATTGGATCGGGACATTTTAATTGGCGTCACGGACAGGATCCCCTGAGACGAGAGTGCCATACTACCTTCTTGCGGTGTGCTGTGTGATTGTGGGTGAACGAGACGTATGAGCAAGTACGAAGCGAGTGTGGAGTTCCGATCCGCGGTTCTGCTCTCCCGCGAGGGAAGCAGCCGGAGACGAACGAAGCGTGAGGAGGGAGTGAATGTTGGTTCTTTGTGCATAACTTACATAGTAGTGTATGGTTTGGCCTCCTGGGAGCATATAGGGGGAACTTGGATACTTAAGCGTGACCCTCTCAGGACGACACCCCCCCTTTGTAGGAATTTTGGATATTAGTTTGTGTTTTGGCCTCCTGGGAGCGCATAGGGGGAACTTGGATACTTAAGGGTGACCCTCTCAGGACAACAGCCCCCTTTGTAGGAATTTTTGGATATTGGTGTACGGTTTTGGTCTCCTGGGAGCGCATAGCGGAAACTTGGATACTGAAGTGTGACCCTCTCAGGACGATATCCCCTTTGTAAGTGATGGCCACCCACAAGGCAGTCGATGTTTGTGACCATGTGCTTTCGCTGGATGAAGGGACAGAGAAATTGTGTGGCCTCTTGGAGGCGCACCGGTCTCGCGCTCGCCCCAGGGACAAGACTGGGCAAGGGAGCTCTGGTTTCAGTTACAGAGTGTGGTGGATAGAATAACTATATTGCAGAAGGAGGCTAAGGTTAAGAGGGGCAAAGGAAAGGCTATAATTTGTGCGGTGTTGGGAGCGAGTTTGGCTGCCGCGGTGGAGGAGAAAAAGCAGAGGTCTGGTCGGACAGATACATTGGTGAACTCCCTGCAGACAGTAATAAAAACCCTGCAGGAACAATTGGAGGAGGAGAGGCGCCAAAATGCGATACTAAAAAATGAGTTGAAAAATCAGCTTTTAATGGAGGCGGATATACTGCCGGGGGCAGAAACAACGCCCGCGGAGAAGGGGATACGGCAGATTTACCCCCAGGGCGATTTGCAAAAAGCCAAAGAGGCCGTGGAGATCCTCCCCCACATGTACCCACTGGTTAAAACGGAATATGTGTATGAGGACGAGGGTGATAATCGTCCCCAAGTTATTACTAAAGAGGTCCCATTTACAGCAACTGAATTGGCAAAGCTGAGAAAGGACTTTGCGAGGAATACAAAGGAATCAGAGACTGAATACATGTGGAGAGTGTCTTTGTCGGGGGGGGATGGGATCTTGCTGTCAGAAAAGGAGGCGGAAGGGTATTGGGGTCCGGGTGTGTTTTTAACTACGGGCGGTCTCCGAGCCCCATGGTCATTGACCCAGAGAGCCGCATACTGGGCAGGGGGGTTGGGCCCCCTGGAAAGGGGAGACCCCTTAGCTATAACGGGCACGGTAGATCAATTAGTAGAGAGTGTGCAAAAGGCGGCGTGCCTTCAGATGATGCATGACCGGGAGCTCAAGCCCCACCTGGGATCCCCAGTGTTAATGCCTGTAGACCCGGAGAGAATGACTCCCCTGATACGGGGACTGCCCGACTCCCTGAAACCCTTTGGGATCCAATTGCAAGGGTGGATTTATAATACCCCCCCGGGGAGAAGGGATTGCAGCCGCTCGGGAGGGGATAACGACCCCTGACTACCGGCGGCTAGGGAAGAAAGTATGGACATGGGGGGAGGTGGCTCAGGAGTTAATTGATTTTGGGAGGAAATACGGCCCTGTTGGTGGACCACCCCACAGAACCGAGACCAGGGCTGTGCGGGCAGCAGAACGAGTTAGTGGGTGGCAGTCACCCCTCGGGAGCGGCCGGGACCCGGATGTGAAAGGAAAGCCCCTGAGCCGACAGGGACTGTGGCAGCTGGGGCTCCAGAAGGGCGTTCCCCGAGATTTAATGGACGGGCTCCCAACCAAGAAATTGGAGCAGCTTGTGCGGAGATGGTCAGAGCAAGGGGCCACTTCGAGGCCAACTCCTAGCTCCCCACCCCTGATAAACTTTGGGGAGAAACCAGCCGGGGGGAGAAAAGACAGAGGAGAACTAAAACCTCCGCCCCCTGAAGGTGAGGGGGAGGGCAGAGGGTGGATGTTCATAAGACAGCTCACCTGCAATGCAAAGGGAGACATGCTGCTCATGGTAGCGGTGGGACCCAAGAAAAGACCGGTGACCTTTTTAGTCGACACGGGGGCACAAATCACTGCACTGAGTCTAACAGAAGCGGAACGATGTGGGATCTCGGTACCCTCCAGAAACCTGATTGTTTTAAACGCTCTGGGAAAAACACAATCGGTACCTATGACCCCAGTGTCCCTATGGTTACCAGGGGAGGACAGCCCTGTTAATACTATGGTGGGCATAGGATCCTTTCAAATGAATCTCTTGGGCATAGACGTTTTAAAGGGCAGACAGTGGCGCGACGCCCAGGGAAACTCGTGGTCTTTCGGCGTCCCCCAGATCAGGCGGCTGGCCGAAGCCCCCGGCGTGGGGGTGCGCCTGTTGCAAGTGGCGCCTGCCTTCCCCCCTTCCAAACTGACAAACGTGAAACCCTACCCGCTACCGATAGGAGCAAGAGATGGAATCGTGCCAGTGCTGGAGGACTTAAATGGGCAGGGGATTATAGTTCCCACCCATTCCCCCTTTAACTCCCTGGTATGGCCGGTCCAAAAAGTAAACGGCAAATGCAGGTTAACAGTAGATTACCGGAGGCTGAATGCCAACACTGGCCCATTAACAGCCGCTGTGCTGAACATTGCTGAGCTCATAGCCGCCATTCAAGAGCAATCACACCCTATTATGGCGACTATTGACGCTAAAGACATGTTCTTTATGGTCCCCCTGCAGCCGCAGGACCTGGACCACTTTGCTTTTACCTGGGCGGGGCAACAGTACACCTTTACATGGCTCCCTCAGGGATACAAGCACTCCCCCACCTTAGCCCATCACGCTCTAGCACAGGAGCTGGAAGCAATTCCCATAAGGGCGGGGGCGAAGATTTACCAATGCATAGCAAAATTCACGCTAAATGGACGGTTCCTTCCTTCTGACCCGAGAAGCGGGTTTGCTTCTACTTTTGTTTTTCAGGAGGGAGCAGCTGATCTGGACACACACCACCTGAAGATCAAGATGCGCATGTTATTCATGGTTATACTAGTTTGGGAATGTACCTATAAAAGCAGCGGAGGACTAATCCCTTCACCCTCCCCCGACCCGTTTGATCCCTTTAAGGACAATGAATCGGTATTGTTAGCCAAAGCTGTAAGCCGAGCTTTTAATTTAAGTCATTGCTGGGTTTGTGGGGGACCTCTGGGGCTGTCGAGTTGGCCATGGATGTTCACACCCCTCACCCCAGCCCAAACTGTGAGTAATTATAGTGAAACCATGAATGACACTTGGGGTGATAGTGGAACGTGGCCAGTTCAATTTCCTGCTGTGGGGCAATATTGTTTAAATCGTACTTAAAAGGGAGGGGTCTGTGTGGGAGAAAGCAAGTGCCAATGGACTGTTATGAAAAAGTTGGCAAATGCAAATAGGGGTATCTCCGTATGGGTGTGGCTTGATAATGCTGGATGCAGTCGAGGGTTCAAAGGGTGCTGGGTAAATAAAAACAAAATGTTAATTCTCCAACAATCTAGGGACTATGTCTACAAGGAAACCTGCAAATGGAAAAACAACTCCAGGGCCTGGTATTGCGCCGGCTGCATGAATAATAACCCAACTGTCTTTTTTAGCCCCATGGACAATGATAAAACAATGTATTTCCAGTTCCCCGAGGATGCAGCGGGACCATTCAGCAATGGGGCCACAGCTAAAAGGGGCCATTATTGGATTTGTGGACATACTGCCTATAAACGACTGCCAGCGCATTGGTCAGGGGTCTGTTATGTGGGAATTATCCGTCCTTTATTCTTCCTTCTTCCACAAATGGGTGGTTCTCAGTTGGGGATAAGATTGTACGATAATCTGGAAGATGGAAGGATTGCCCGCCGCAAGCGAGCTGTTGAGGTGAACATAGGTGGAACACAAAAATGGGGGGAAAATGAGTGGCCTCCTGAAAAAATAATCCAACATTACGGGCCTGCCACCTGGAACCCCAGTGAACCGATATCAGGGGCAAGGGAACCAATCTATAATTTGAACCGTATAATCCGATTACAAGCGGTTTTAGAAATTGTTACCAATAAAACCGCCAATGCTATAGATCTTTTAACTCAACAGTCTCAACAAATGCGCACGGCAATCCTTCAACACTGTATGGTTTTAGATTATTTACTGGCTGAAGAAGGAGGGGTATGTGGGAAATTAAATGTCTCTAACTGTTCAGAAATAGACGATGTAGGCAAAGTAGTCCTCCAATTAACCAAAGACGACAGAAAAATAGCCCACGTCCCCGTCCAGACCTGGAACGGTTGGAATGGTAATTTATGGTCCTGGCTGCCGGGGGCGCCCTGGGTGAAGCAGTTGCTGTTATATTTGCTATTTGCGTTTGCCACTTTAATGTTTTTACCCTGTATAATACCCTGTTTTGTTCAGCTAATACGACATGTGGTATCTAATATGCAGTTCGTACCTACCACCTCACCCGAGGGCATAAAACAAATCCGTGCCGTTCACCGGGTAGAACCCACCACAATAACCATTGTTTAGACCTCAAAAAAAAAAAAAAAAAAAAAAAAAAATTGCATATTCCTACCCATGTCATACTCACCAGTTCTTCTGTACTTCTTATAATGGTGAACTACCTTGCGCAATGGATTTCTCAGGCTTGTTCTATAAAGTTGAACATTGTTAAACTTAGAAAGATTAAGGAAAAAGAATGTTTACATTGGACAATGTTCCTGTTTGTTTGCAATTGAACACTCTCTTACCATGTCCCATGTCACCTTTCTCCTCTACACCTCCCCGTTTTCTCTGCTTCTGTCTCCACCTCTGCTCTGTCCTCTCTCTCTCTCTCTGTCTCTCCCTTCCCACGTCTCCTACCACTGTGAAGACCGCAATGTCGAGCCACAGGGTGGTGTCGAGGACTGTTATGGAACCAGAATTGTCTCGACATTGCCGTTCTACCGCCATCTTCTGGGTTCAACATCCAGCCCCCCGACAAAACCACCACAGGATGGATGCCCATGCAGAGACCAGGACAGGAAAGGCGGGACCATGAACTTGCACGCACGCCTGCGCAGAGACCAGGGCGCAAAAGGCAGAGGCTGGGACGCGAAAGGCGGGGCCATGGACTGCATGCACGCTTGCGCAGACACCAGGGCGCGAAAAGCGGAGGCCAGGACGTGGAAGGCGGGGCCATGGACTGCACGCACGCCTGCGCAGAGACCAGGGCGCGAAAAGCAGAAGCGTAAACTGCACGTACGCAGACCTGTTCTGCACATGTGCGTGGCTCTATAAAAGGACCACGTGCGCCTTTTGAGGTTCTCTCTCTTTTTCTCTTCTCATCCTTCCCCGCGCACCTCCTTGGAAGCTGCTCCTGCGGACACAGAGACTGGACCGACTGGACCTTTGATCGACGGGACAACGCCGGACTCGGAGTGGCGGTAGCTAGCTCCCCTATGTGGCTCTTTTCTCACCCGCCTGAGCACGCTCTTTCTCTTTTTCTCTCTTTTTCTCTCTCTCTTTTTTTCTTCTTTTTCTTTCCCCCCCTCCCCCCATCTCCCTACCCGGTCCTCACCTCTTCGTTCACCAAAATGAAGTCAAAAGGTTGTATGGCATTTGACCTCGTTTGCGTCTTAATCTCGTCCTTGGGATCGTATTGAAACCTCTCCCGACATTGGATCGGGACAAAGGGGATCCTCAGCACAGCCCTGAAGATCTGCACATAGGACAGCACAATGAAAACAAAACAAGCAAAGTCCACACAAAAACTAACCACAAGAAGTCCTGCTTCCCTGAGGTAGGAGTGTGAGCAGGAGAGCTTGAGGATGTGGGGGATTTCACAGAAGAACTGGTCCACAGCATTGCCATGGCAGATGGGTATGGAAAAGCCCTTCGGCTGGGGCTGCACGGCTAGAAGGCGCGTCCCCTGGGTGGTGGATAGGGGATTCCTCTCTGGAGGGTGCACCGGATAAAATTGAAGAAGGTGCCGTGAACCAACGCAGTCTAAGGGAAGACCACCCTGACAGAAAAACCACTGGCCCTCCAAGTCATGGCGGTTGGGCAGGAGGCCAACTACCTCCTCCTGGAAAAAAAAAAAATAAAAAGTTGCAGAAACGACGAGCATCCAGAGGGAAGAAGAAAGCGGGGTCGACCAAAAACGACCTGACGTCGGATGGTGGAGGTTGAGAGGAATGGTGCAAGCTGGAACTCTTGGGAAGCGGCACGGCAAGCAGCTGCAGACCAATCGAAGTGGAAGAACAATGTTCGCGCCTTGTGTGCCTCCTGGCACTGAGAGAATTCAGATCAGACTGCTCCACAGCATTGCCTTGGCAGAGGGGGAGTGAAAATGTACTGGCCGTGTGCAGCACAGCATTGAGAAAAGCATAGCCCCAGGCAGCTGCTGCCATGTGGACACAAGCTCTGCTGCCCAGGAGGGTCCCGTAGTGCAGGGGTCTGCGGATGGCAATGTAGCGGTCATAGGCCATGATGATAAGGAGACAATACTCTGCTGACATCAAAAAGACAAACAAAGGGCTGTGCAACACATCCTGCATAGGAAATAGCCCTGGTGTCCCAGAGGGAATTGGCCATGGATTTGGGGAGAGTGGTGGAGATGGAACCCAGGTCGAGAAGGGAGAGGTTGAGGAGGAAGAAGTACATGGGAGTTTGGAGGCGGAGGTCACAGGCTACGGTGGTGATGATGAGGCTGTTGCGCTGGAGGGCAGCCAGGTAGATGCCCAGGAAGAGCCAGAAGTGCAAGAGCTGCAGCTCCCACATGTCTGCAAACACCAGGAGGAGGAACTGGGTGATGGAGCTGCTGTTGGACATTTGCTGTCTATGGGCATGGGGCACTGTGCAAAGGAAAAGACAGTGACAAATTAGGGGAGATTTCTCTGAGCAAAATCAAAGCCATTTCTCATACACCGTGCCCTGTACCCACAGACATGCTTTTCAAGTTCTAGGAGACCTTCCTTCAGCTCTGTGGCTGCAGCCCTGGTTGGTGCTGGCTGAACGTGCCATGAGGAGCAGGGGCTCTGCCCGCTGGCTGCCGAGAGGTCAGCCCTGCTCTGCAGCAGTGGGTTCATGGGAACAGTGGGTTCAGGGGCCAGTCCTGGTGTTTGACCTTGTCTCATGAAACTGCTCCTAGTGCAGAAGGGGCTGTCAGCATCTGCAGTCCCAGTGATAAGGAACTGAGGTGGCAGAAGGCAGGTTGAGAGGTTTGGGTTTTTGACAGCTCCTGCTCCCCTCCCACCCTGGGGAGTGTTCTTGGATGTCAGAAAGCCTCAGCATTTGTGCTGCACTCAGGGAGAGCAGAGGGAGTCCTGCGAGGCAAGAGGAGTGCCTGTGACTCAGTGCAGAGTGAGGGGAGCTGGTCTGTCCCTCCGTCTGGCTCCCAGCTGCCCTGGGCTTGCACCTTTCTGAGCTGGAGGGTGATCACACTCCCATATTACCCTGAAAAGCCACCAAGCACTGCTGTGAACAGAGGGATCCACTCCAGACCACTAAATGTCGCACCCATTCCTAAGGTCACAGCACCCCACTTCTAGCCCAGGACACACATGGCTCATGTCACAAACCCATCAGCATGTTCTCTGTCGTAGCATCTCTGATCTTCTCCATGGTGCCTTCAGATAACACAAAAGTTCTATACAGCAGGTTTGCATGCTGGAGGGAAGCTCACACCTTGGAAGGAATCCTCAAGGCAATAGCCAAGTGTCCTAATGATGGCATTTGAGTGAGGGAGATTGAGCTCATTCCCCAGCCCCACAGACTGCATTGCCCACAGCCCCACAGTTGAGATGAAAGCTGGGACACTTGTTCCCATGGACACAAATGCATGAAAGGACCCACAAGATCCACCTGTGACTTTGCAGCTAAAAATTCCCATCCCCGGAAAGCTTGGCAGCAAGAAGATAACAATAGCAAGAACACAGACCAGTGGAGAAACAAGGCAAAACACAATGGCCAAGAGAGGCCAGGGCAGAGGCATGGGGGCACTCGGACAGTGTTCCCCTTCCCCAGCTGTGCACGCCACCTCCCAGACACCACCATTGCCGGGCAGCTGCTCTCAGCCTCTGCGCTCTGCAGAGGGAACTGGGCCCGTGGCTGGAGAGCTGCACCACGGCTCTGCTGGAGCTCTGGCTGCAGAGGAGGTGGTTCATGCCTTGGAGCCCCCGGCCCAGAGGGCAGAGGCTTTGGTGGGTGGGAGAGGAGGCAAGGGGGCTTGCTCAGAGGAAAGGGTCTGCATTGGAGGGGATCATACGGAGGTTTCTGAATTCTCCCTCCCACAACATTTCTGGTTTTAGTTTCCTCTGATTCCCTGATCACATCTCTGCTGCCTGAAGATCCTCACCCTGGGAGGTGTTTCCCTGTCCCATGGCTTTTCCCTGTCAGCAATCACAGACCCCATCCCAACCTCTGTGCACTCCCCTTGGCCCTCCAGAAACCTGCCTGTTTGCAGGGCACTGGCTGGGCACATGTTCCTGTTTGCAGGTGGAAAAGGGCAGGTGAGAAGAACCCTGATGGGTCCAGCAGAGGTGATGCTGGTGCTGTCCATAGCCAGAGCAGTGGCTGAGGGCACTTTAGGAGTCTCCTATCAAGCTTACTGATAACTCGGTCAGCAGTCTCAGCGGCTTCTTCAAAGCTGACTGCTCCTTTTCCATTTATTCTTTTCCACTACACCACCACCCAAAATAGGAAACTGAAAACAGAAATTCAGGAAATCTTCATTATCTTTATGGCAATCCCTGCCAGGACCTTCTCCTTGAGACATCCCTTAGGAAATATTCTGGGGGGGAACTGGAGCTGTGAGCAGCCCTGACCCATGCAGCAGTCTCTTGACAGCAGCAGGACCCTGCCCTACCAGGGGTCCCTTCTTCCACCCACAGATGCTCCCCACAGCGCCGTTGGGAGCTCCCCGGGCAGGCTGAGCACTGACCCTCGCACACAGACCGCTGGGGCACAGGGACCCTGCTCTGAAGGACAGCCCTGGGCATCCCTGGCTGTGCCTCTGGCTTTAACACCCTTGCAGTCATCCCCGGAGGAAGGCAGCCATCATGCCCTGTTCCCCTGATGGTGCAGCAGGGAAAACCTGCTCTGGAATGTGCCTTCCTCCTCTGCAGTAGAGAAGCTGTGAGAATCCTCCTTGAAGATCCCACAGACTGTGGGATGTAGCAGCTTTTGGAGATCCCTCCAGCAACTGCAGCTTCACTGCCCTGCTTCTAGGGACTTCCTTTGTCAAAGGCTGTGGAGATTTCTCCCACAATGAGCTCTCAGCATTCCAATGCTTACTGCCTTTACCCTCTCTCTTCCTGACTTCTCTCCCCTCGGTGCCTGCAGGCAGTGCCCTCAGCCCTGCTGCCCTTTGCAGAGGAGCTGCTCCTGGGCAGAGCTGTCTCTCTGCAGTGCTGCTCACTTGCCATCAGCTCCCTCCATCCCAGGAGCCCAGCCCAGCTCAGCAGCAGAGGCCCAGCCAAGGCAGCACTTTCTCTGCCCCTCTGGGCTCCCTCCAGGTGTCCCTGGGGCTCCAGGGGAACCTGCTGTGAAACAGGCTGAAGGCATCACTGATCTTCCCTCCCTCAGCTGTGGGCAGAGAGAGTTGATCTCCAGCAGAGTCATTACTCCTATTAGAAAAATAGTTGGGCATGAGAATCCCTTTTTTGTCCCATCATTTTGTTTAACATTTTTGTCGGCGACTTGGACAGTGGGATTGAGTGCACCCTCAGCAAGTTTGCACCCAGAGAAGTTGTGGATGCCCCCTCCCTGGCAGTGTTCAAGGACAGCTTGGATGGGGCTTTGAGCAACCTGGTCTAGTGGAAGGTGTCCCTGCCCATGGCAAGGGGGTTGGAACCAGATCATCTTTAAGGTCCTTTCCAACCCAAACCATTCTGTGAATCTATGATGGTTCTATTTACCAACATGAAAGTAATTCCCATTCAGGGTGGGTGTGTGACAGACACCCCAGAAGGCATTGCAAGCAGTGCGATTTGGTGCCTGTGTGCCATTGACTGATGCCATCAGTCAGAGGCATCAGTCATCAGATGCCATCAGAGAGGCAAGGTCTGTCCCTTCTCTTCCCAAGAGCTGCAGGCGTTGCCTGAACACAAAGCACATCACACTGGGGTCTTTACTCACACCCTGGATGGTACAGCCAAGGAACAGACGAACCATTTTCACTGTGTGCCTGGATACACCTTGTCTTCAAAGAAAGTATCCCCCAAGCACAGCAATGGGTCCTACCAAAACTCAACTGAAACTGAAAAGGGCATGCAAGGGCACCAAGATGAGCTGTTTCTACTTCAGGAACAGAAGCTACAGAAGAATCAGAAATACTGTGGGACCACTGCTAAAGGTAGTAAGAGTAGGTGTAGGTAGGCTGAGATACTCTACGTCCTCTTTGCCTCAGTTGCCACTAGCAAGGTTTCCCAGGCCTTTGTGCTCTGAGGCAGAACTCTGGAGGAGAACAACGAGCAGTGGATGAGGACCAAGGCAGGGGTTACTTGAGCAAACTACACCCTTACCAGTCCATGGGACCAGAGGGGCTGCACACAAGGGTGCAGAGAGAGTGTTTCTCACCAGGAGGCACTGGTTCCTTCTAATTCCAGTAAGAAAGGCACCTGGACGCTGTGAGGGATCTTTTAAAATGCTGTTCATTAGCACTAACCCTGTAAGGAGAGAATCATGCAGATAGGCTTAGGCGTCTTTAGATGGTGGGACCCCCAAGTGGTGTAGCATTGAACAGGCCTCTGACCCCCACACAGCATGCCATGCAGACCCTGCCCATAGAAGACAATCTCCTGGTTTGGTCATTCAAGCTGCTCTTTGCCTTGTTTGCAAGAAACCACCTCTTTTCCTCATCTCTACAGTCAAAGAGCAAGGATGTTCTCATGAGAACTCCTTGCTGCACTGTTAGGTACAGGCAAGGCCATGCAGGAGGCGTAAGGGCTGGTCCTGAGTGGGAGCTGCCTGCAGGCCCCTTGGGACAACGAGCTGCTGAGGTTGTCCTGCGGCCAAGGGATCTGTGCAGCACAGCACAGGCGTGAAGGCCAGGCTGTACGTGCAGCGCAGCCCAGCTGGCTGTACCGTGGTCTTCTGGTCAGGATCACTGCTCAGGTTTCCCTGTGAGAAGTCTGCGCTCCACCCTGGTGCAACAGCTGAGCTGCTGTGGCCAAACCGTGCACAGCCAGGAGGAGGTGGATCGCAGGCAGGAGGAGCTGGAGCCCTGTGGTTTGTCACGCAACTGTGGTGGTTTAGGATGAAATGAGATGTGGGTTCTGCAGTGGAGGAAAACAGGCTCTGCTGGAGAGACTGGCAGAGAGGATGAGTCTGGGTGAGGCCCTCTGTTTTGAGCAGATGCCCCCTGTGTTCTCCTCCTGTCCAGGAGGACAGCCAGCAGTGGATGGGGATTGACTCAAGGGTTCCTTGAGCAAACTCGAGCACCGTTACAGACATGGAGATGGGTCATGTGATCAGATCCCTGAACACAAGTATTGGTATGCCATGTCCCCTGAGATTCCACTTTTTGGTCCAGAAGAGTATGATGCCCCTTGGGTTGTCCTGGAATATCTCCTGACCCATGTGGTGTTTTAGCCTCTGAGGAGAATCCAAACAGCACCTCTGACTGGAGTAATTTCACCTTCAATTCTGACGCACAGGGCAGATGGAGGGACTTCAGACCTTCCAGGCACTCTGTAGAAGGGTTAGGTCTTCAGAGATCCAAAATGAAGATAATGGTGTTGTGTCAGTGTCCATCACAGAAAAATTTGGCCCACCTTGTGCTTTTCACCTGTTTAGGATCTGTCCTGTGACAATTTTTTGTAAAACAATGAATTCCTTGCACACACACACACACACACACTTGAAATAAGAATGAAAGATAGAAAGCAGAAATGAATTAGGGGCAACATTGTCTGGGAGATGGTACTGTGAAATGGTAAGAAAGGGTTAGCAATGAGAGAAAAAGCACTGTTCTAAAATCTTCATGCCAGAATCTAAATACTCTTAGGTTACAACTATCTTCTCAATTAAGAAGGAACAAGAAGAATAAACTTCAAGAAATTAAATTTATCATCAAGAAGAAGAAGAAATTTTAGAGCATGGTACTGTTACTGCTTTTAGTTTAAAGAGAAATAAGTCCATAATGCAGCTGCTAAGACCCCACCCAAGCGCTCGTTCACTCTCCTCTCCTGAGGGATGGGGAGACAATCAGAATGGCAAAGTGAGGAAGAACTCATGGGTCAAGATGAGGACACCAGAATAGGTAAAACCAAAGCTGTGCCCACCAGCGAAGCAAAATCAGGAAGACATTCGCTACTTCCCATCGGCAGGCAGGTGTTTAGTCACTTCCAGGAAAGCAGGGCTCCATCATGAGTAACAATTACCTGGGAAGAGAAATGCCAAAACTCCAAACATCTTCCTCCTTCTTCCCCCAGCTTTTATTGCTGAGCATGATGTCATATGGCGTGGGACATCCCTTTGATCAGTTGGAGTCAGCTGTCCTGGCTGATTCCCCTCCCAGCTTCTTGCCCACCCCCAGCCTATTCGTTGGCGGTGCAGCAGGAGAAACAGCAAAAGCCTTGGCACGGTGCAGCTACTGTTCACCAATAGCTAAACCATCAGTGGTTTATCAACACTGGTTTGGTCACAAACCCAAAACATAGCACCGTAGGGGCTGCTATGGAGAAAATTAACTCCACTCCAGCCCCACCCAGGACACTGAGTCTCCCCTCCCACGACATTCCTGACACCAGTTCTGTCTCATTCCTGGTGCATTGCAGACCAACCATTTGCAATACAAATGTGGGCACCAGATAAACTCGTCCTGAGGACTTGCACAAGCATTTAGACCTCAAAGAGTTCCGAGGTGCCTCAGGGAGGCCCTCCCCTCACACATCTTGATGTGCTTCCTCAACTGGTGTTTCCAGGATCCATGAATGGTGACTGGAGAAGCATGGCCATCCCCAGAGAACAAGATGGGAAGCTTTGAGAGCTCCTTAACTTTCCGGTTGGCAATTAGGCAGTGACTGGCAGTGTGTAGGGATGGCAGAGAGGGTGGAGGGAAGTCAGCAAGAAGCAAGGTGATGGTTCAGGGCTTTAGCAAATCCTTCCAACCATGTATGAGCCCAGAAATGGAAAGCCATTGATGTCTGTGGGTGGAGGAGGAGTAGGTGTGCCCTGGGAGTGTGGCTGAAGGTCCCTGCACAAAGCAGGGGTTACACGAGAAGTTTCCATCATGGGAGCATGCCTCAACCTGGCAGATGGGGAGTGCGCGTTGCTGGGGGTGGCTGAACACTGCTCATCATGCCCCACGAGCCGACCTTTCTGTCTTCCTCTCCTTCACTACCCAAACTTGCCTGGAATTCAGGAAACATCCATGAGCCTGGAGAATGCGTGAACCTCCTGGAGTGAGGTCCCATTACTGCAGGGGAGGTGGGAAGGCTTTGTGAGACAAATGGGACTGGAGGGAGAGAGTGGTGTGTGCGTAGAAGAAAGTGTGTGACAGGCCAGAAGAAGACGTGAAAGAGCAAGGGGAAGTCATGCTAATGTGGAATCGTTCAGTGTTTGATTTGAGGGCAGCAGAATAAGGAGGGTGTGCAGTGCAGTGCTGGGATATGGATCCAAATTGAGGAGGCAAGCAAGTCTGGGGCAGGGACAGCTTAGGCGATTGAGGGCCATTAGCAGGCCTATGAAGCCAGATGGTTTTTGTGGAACTCACATGCGTTGGCACATCCCCAGAAAACCACAGCTTTGTCATTAAAGGAACAGAATCTGCCACCAACCTGCCTCCTGCCCATGCCACAACCCCCCATTCACACTGACCCTAGGCAGAGTCCTGAGCAAGGCATGAAGGACCTCCTTTACCAGGTCCTGGGGGTCAGGGCGTGGCCACTCTGATCATAAACAAACACCAAGGGCTTACATGGCATCAGAGCCACCAGCACATGGCCTTTGCCACCTGCAACCAGTGTCTCCCAGTTTTTGCTTAATGAGCCCCCAGGGATGGACACATTGACTGGTCATTGTCTTTATGGCCCTGTCAGTGTTGGCCCTCAGTGGGGACTCCAAGGCCCTCAGAAACTTGGTGCTTGCTTGTGCCTTCCACTTCTTTAGAGGCTTGTTCATCCTTTCAGTCTTTGCAGTTCAGGAACTTGGCACCAGAGGGCTCATTAACATGCAAAACACCCTAACAAGCCACATCTCTCTGCATCTTTTTCCCAAATTCTTCAAGTCTTCTGTGTCTACTTTGAAAACTTTCAGGAGAGTAGCCAAGGAGAGAAGATTTAAATAAGAAGGAACAATAAATCAGTTTTTCTTCTTTTTTCCAGTTTTCTTTATTTTTTTGTTTACAGAACAAGTGAGACCAGCCTTCTCCAATTCAGATTGACCCAGAGCATCTCCTGATGAAGTCTGCAGATGTAGGAAAGCTAGGATCATTTCTGTCAGACACTGTACAGGCCATCTTTGTCCTGTGTCCCATCGTCATCCTTGGTCCCCCTGTGACCCCCTCTACTGGTCATTTCTCTCAGTGGCCACCTGGGACTTGCATCAGGATTTCTCAACTCTAAGCTCTTTCCACTAAAGACTGTAGCTCAATGCTTCAGCTCATCTACACACATTCTCACCTGCTTTCTTTGGAGAACCAGCTGCACACACTCACAGAAGAATGTTTCTTACCTCCCAATTTCAAAAAAAAAAAAAAAAAAAAAAAAAAAAAAAGAAAAGAATAGCTCAGTAAAAAATAATAGATGCCGTACAAGTTTCCTCCACTGAAGTTCACTTCCCACTGTTGGTAACCTTAGTGGAACGCTTTCAGTGAGATACATGGAAAAACAGGTAGAAACACAAGTGAGGAGATGGCTCAAGAGGCCATCAGGCAGCCTGTTGAAAGACAAGGCAAGCTTCAAACTGCCTGAAGCTCAGGGCAGCACCTGGGGAGCTGAGAGGTGTGGGAATGGGTAGAGACCAATGGGAGGAGGAAAGCTGGATGGACAGTGGGAAATGAGTACGCCCAGGCAGCCTGCTGAAAAGATGCCTTTAGAAGTGGTCAGTTCAAGCAGGATGTGTGGAAAGATGTGAAAGAGTGAGGAGAGGCAATACACAGTACACTGGGCAGAGCAGGGTCAGGGGTGTAACAGGGCAGATGAGTATTTCTTCTCCCGAGTGTAGTACATGGGCTGGAAATGTCCATGTTGGCATCATGGGAAAGCATTGTCTATGGATGAAAACTGTTCAAGGCATTTCAGCTGATAGAAAATGTGCTCACAGTTTCTTTAAATGTTAATGATCATTCCTCATCTGTCCAGGGAGCGGTGCTCAGAAGGTGCTCTGCAATAGAAATATCGGCACCAAAGGAGCTCCACCCCGAGCCTTGCACAAGCCCACAGAACTCAAGGACAGATGTGCCTCAGGGAGGTCTCCCTCTTAACAAAATGTGCTTTCTCAACTAGTAGGTAGGAGTCCACGAATGTTGGAGACACATGGTCATTTCTAGAAGTGGAAATGGAAAGCCCTGCTGAGAAACCCGGCTGCTGCGTGGTGCAGGTCCAGAGAATCAGCCTCCAGGGAAGCTGTCCGAACTGCGTACCTTACCCCCAGAGCATGGGGTAGCTTTCACCCAGACCCAGCCTTCCTTTTAGCTCTTTCCAGCAAGCTCTTGATTTAGTTCTTCATTGGCTTACCTCACTGCTCTCCAATAGCATTTAATTTTCTTCATTGACAGCAACAGCCAGCCTGACAGATGCCTCATTTAGGTGGCCTCACTCATCCTGTGTCATGTGGATCTATGCCATCCATACCAGCATGTAGGTGCCTCCCAACTTCTTGCCCAACCCCAGCACACTCATTGGAAGGGCAGTGTGAGAAACAGCATGAGAAGGCTTTCCTGTTGTTTAAGCACTGTTCAACAATAGCTAAAAGAGTTTTGGTCACAAATCCAAAACTTGGATCCTTATGGATTGCTATGAAGACAATGAACTCCATCCCAGCAAAATTATTTCCACAGTCAGAGGGAACCTGAGGGCTTTCCCTAATGTTGAGGACACAGAGCTGTGAGGAATGAGAGTGTCATTCAGGCTGGAAGGGACCTTGCTAGATATCTGTAGAAAACATCCTGCTCAAAGCAGGGTCACACTAAGTTGCTCATGGTTTTATCCAGATGGGTCCGAGAAACTTCCAGGAATGGAGGCAGCGCACATGCTCTGGGAAGCAGCTTCCCATGTCTGGCTGTCCTCACCTTGCAAAACCTTCTCCCTATATTGAGCCTGCCCCCCTCGTGTTTCAGCTCATTGCCTCCTGTGCTCCTGCCTTGCACCACAGTGTCTTCTTGGGAACCTCACCATAGGCAATGCAAGTGTCTTCCATCCTCCCCACAAAGCCCTCCATTCTCCAGGGTGAACAAGCCCAGCTCCCTCAGCCTCTCCTAACAGGACCTGTGATCCAACCTTGACCATCTCTGTGGCCCTCCACTGAAATTTGCGGATCCTCCAGCTTGCCAATGTCTCTCTGCCATTGCGGGGAAAGAAAACCTGGGCAAGTATTCTGGATGTGGTGCCACAAGTGCTGATCAGAGGGAGAGAATCACTTGCCCTGGCTGTGCTCCTGCTCACACAGCCCAGGATGTTGTTGGCCATCTTTGCTGATGGCTCATCTTTTGCCTAATGGAACCCAAAGACCAGCAGATCCTTTCCTGTGGAGCTGCTACCCGCCTAGACACTCCCTGTCCTAGGACATTTCACAGCCTACATCCTTTTCAGGAGCAGGACTTTGGTGGAATCTTTACTGGATACCATGAGGTTTCTATGTCCTTTGGGCAGCCCTGCCCTCCAGCCCTGCCCTGCTCTCCTCAATGGGATGTCTTCTACAAATGTTATGAAAAAGTCCTCTCTCCAATCCTCCAGGTCTACTCAAAAGATGTGAAACAGGGCAGGTTGCAAGCTACACCCCTGCAGGACCCTACTACCTAGATGGCTCCAGGCAGAGCACCATGCATGTACCACACTCCTCCAAGCCCAGCTACTCTCCAGCTGGTTTTTCACTCAACGACTTATCCACCCATGCAGCCCATACTGTCCTAACATGGACACCAGAACTTTCTGGAGGGATGATGCTGAAAGCCTTGATGACTTCCAGGTAAAAGACCATCTCTGCTCTCCCCGCATTTCCTGTCCAGAAAGCAAAGAGGATGGCCAGGAACAAGCTCCCCTGGGTAAATCCAGTCGCCTTCTCTTTCAGACGCCCAGAAAGGGGATCTGAGTGGACATGCACTAGTGCACAGCCTTTCATTCCCCTGCTCATCATTTGGGCATTTTTGGAAGGTGCATGCAATGTGTGGGTGCTGCCAGTGATCAGGGAGTCCCCAGAGTCTCCATGACCTTTCAAAGATAATGATGGAGAGTGGCCTCCCTGTGCCATTGGCCTGCTCACTCAGCTCCCTGCAATGCTGCCCCTCCTGTCCCATACACTGGGAAGGCTGGAGTTTGCTCAAGTGATTCCTGACTTGATCCCCATTCACCGCTGGCTGTTCATCTCCAGAGTCCTGCTCTGAGTCACAGAGGCCTGGGAGACCTTGCTGGGGAAGACTGAGGCAAAGAGGACACAGAGAATCTCACATCTATCTACACCTGCTCTTCCTAAATTCAGCAGTGGCCACACAGGATCTTTGTTTCTTCTTTAATTGTTCCTGAAGCAGTAAACCCTCCTTATGGTGCCCTTCAATTGCCTTTCAGGTTTAGACTGAGTTTCAATTTGGACTATTGCTAGTCTTTTAGGATGCTGTCCTTGAAGACCAGCTGTCCTGAGCTCTGCCACCATGCCTTGGCAGCTCATTCCATCAGTGTCACAGGTCTCTCTACGACATTAACTGCTCCCACTCATCCTGTCTGTGCCACTGGCTGAGGACATTGCTTCACATTTGGGTTGAAGCAAGACAGCTGTGGAACCAGGCCAGCTCATATTTGCCATAAGGAATCCAGCTACCAAGTTTGCAATTTAACGAGGCCTGTAGTGATCCTGTGTGTACAAAGGCAGAGACAAGACATGGACAAAATAGAGCCGCATGTCTTTCTAGCCCCAGGTCTAAGGACCCAGGATGAAATGCATAAATTCACTCAACAAAACATGTCCTCCCAGCTTGGAGAAATTAGATCATTTCACCTTCCTGGGTGTACTCCTTAATGATGAGACAAAAAAAAAGGAGGATTCTCATGCCCAAGTCTTTTTCTGATAAGAGAAATGACACTGCAGGAAGTAAGTGTCTCCCCCCAGCTGAGGGAGGGAGCATCAGTGATGCCTTCAGGCTGTTTCACAGCAGGTTCCCCTGGAGCCCCAGGGACACCTGGAGGGAGCCCAGAGGGGCAGAGAAAGTGCTGCCTTGGGCTGGGCCTCTGCTGCTGAGCTGGGCTGGGCTCCTGGGATGGAGGGAGCTGATGGCAAGTGGGCAGCACTGCAGAGAGACAGCTCTGCCCAGGAGCAGCTCCTCTGCAAAGCGCAGCAGGGCTAAGGGCACTGCCTGAAGGCAGCGAGGGGAGATAAGAGAAGTAAGAGTGATCTTAAGGGCTGTGTGGATTGGGAGGATGCTGAGAGCTCACTGGAGGAGGAATCTTCACAGCCTTGAACACAGTAAGTCTCTAGCAGCAGGGCAATGCACACGAGAGCCTTTGAGATGTCTCATAGACATGGAACATCATGCTGCAGATAGGAAACAGCAGGATGGCGCTCAGGTTCTCTTTACTGTGGAGAAGGACGTGCTCTATCCTGCCACACTGTCAGAGAACAGGACATCATGGCTGTCTTCTCCAAAGGATTGCTGCAGGTGTGTGCAGCCAGGGCTGTCCTTCAGAGCAGGATCCCTGCGCCACAGGGGGCTGAGTGCTGACCCTGGCAGACGGCAGACTCCCTGCCCCAGCACTCAGCCATCCCAGGCAGACCCCCACAGCTCTACGAGAAGAAGCTGTGGGTGGAAGGCGGGACCGCTGACAGGGCAGTGCAGGGTCCTTATGATCCTGAGAGGTTGCTGCATGGGACAATGCGGCTCACAGATTGAGCTCGTGCCCAAGTCATTTCCGAGGGCACTTTTCATGAGTCCATTCAGGGCAGGGCTTTCCTGCTTCTGTCTGTGCTTTCCTCAATTTGTGCTTCCACTTCTCCCTGGCTCGGCTTGGTAGGAATGGAAACACAGTTGTGTGCGTTAGAGAAAGGGCTGAGACTCCTAAGCCATCACACTGAGGTTTACTGGGAACTTCAGCAAGTGCCTTCACCCCCACCAGCCCGCACATAACACCAGCATCACCTTTCCAGGTTCATCAGGGTTTGCGTGACCTGTTCTTTAGCACCTGCACACACAGAGCAGTGCAGTGCAGCGCTGCGCACAGGGGCTGGGCTGGGGTCTGTGAGCACTGGCAGGGAAGAGACGCGGGGCCAGAGAAACAGCTCCCGGCTGGGACAGCTCCAGGCAGTAGAGACAAGGGCACGGAGGGAGGGAAATGCTAAGGGAAACCCTGTTGCAGGGGAGATAGGGGCACCTCCCAGCCACCCCTGCAGTGCCAATGCCTTCCCTGAGCAACACCCCTCTTGTCTCCTCTCCCGCCTAGCAAAGCCCCCAGCCAGCGCGTGGGCTCTAGGGTGTTAGTCACCTCCTCGTCCGTCTGCCAGCAGGAGAGACAAAGTGCATCTCTCCTGCCATGTGCCCCTTTCCCGCTGACCAGGGGCTGAGGGTGACTGCCCTGCACTGTCACCGTCCGGGAGGTGGTGTGCAGTGCTGGGTAAGCGAAAGGCTTTCCTGAGTGCCCCCTGTCTCTCTCCTTGCCTCCCTCCGCTGCTCTTGGTGTTGATGTCAGGCTCTCTGGGAATGGGAGTTTCAGCTGCAGAGTCAGGCACTGATCTTGTGGGTCCTCCCATTCAGGTCTGTTTATGGCAATGAGGTGTCCCAGCTTTCCTCTAACCTGTGACGCTCTGGGCAATGCAGTCTGTGAGGCTCGGGAATGAGCTGACCCTCCCTTAACCAGGTGCCATCATTAGCACAGCTGGCTACCTCCTTGGGGTGTCCTTCCAAGCTGTGAGCTGCCTTCCAGGATGCAAACCTGCCCTATAGCACCTTTATGCTATCTGAAGGCACCATGGAGAAGTGCAGAGATGCTACAACAGAGAAAATGCTGATGGGTTTGTGAAATGAGCCATGTGTGTCCTAGGCTAAATGTGGGATGCTGAGACCTTGAGAAAGGGTGAGACATTTAGTGGTCTGCAGTGGATCCCTCTGCTCTCAGCAGTGTCTGGTGGCTTTTCAGGGTAAAGTGGGAGTGCGATCACCCTCCATCTCAGAAAGATGCAAGCCCAGGGTAGCTGGGAACAAGATGGATAAAAAGACTGGCTCTCCTCACTCTACACTAAGCCACAGGCAACCCTCTTGCCTTTCAGGACTGCCTGTGTTCTCCCTGAGTGCAGCAGAAATGCTGAGGCTTTCTGACATCCAAACACACTCCCCATTGGAGATGGAGGGAAGCTGTAAAACTAACCTCTCAAACTGCCTTCTGCCATCCCCGTTCCTTAGCACTGGGAGCTGCAGATGCTGACAGGCCCTTCTGGGGTGGGAGCAGTTTCATTTGACAAAGTCAAACACCAGCACTGGACCCTGCACCCACTGTCCTCATGAACTCTGCTGTAGAGCAGGGCTGACACCTCGGCAGCCAGCAGGCAGAGCCCCTGCTCCTCATGGCACACTCAGCCAGCACCAACCAGAGCTCCAGGCACAGAGCTGAAGGAAGTTCTCTTAGAAAAGGAAGAGGGTGGGTGCGTGTGTCAGGGAGAGGGTCCAGGGAATATCGCTTTGATTTTGCTCAGAGAAGTTCATCCTAACTTGTTGCTGCCTTTTCCCCCTTGGACAGTGTCCCATGCCCAGAGGAAGGACATGTGCAACAGCAGCTCCATCACCCAGTTCCTCCTCCTGGCATTCGCAGACACACGGGAGCTGCAGCTCTTGCACTTCTGGCTCTTCCTGGGCATCTACCTGGCTGCCCTCCTGGGCAACAGCCTCATCATCACTGCCATAGCCTGCAACCACCACCTCCATACCCCCATGTACTTCTTTCTCCTCAACATCTCTCTCCTTGACCTGGGCTCCATCTCCACCACTGTCCCCAAATCCATGGCCAATTCCCTCTGGGACACCAGGGACATCTCCTACGCAGGATGTGCTGTCCAGATCTTTGTGTTTGCATTTTTTATTTCAGCAGAATTGTGTCTCCTCACCATCATGGCCTATGACCGCTACGTGGCCATCTGCAAACCCCTGCACTACGGGACCCTCCTGGGCAGCGGAGCTTGTGTCCACATGGCAGCAGCTGCCTGGGGCGGTTGCTTCTTCTATGCTGTGCTGCACACTGCCAATACATTGTCACTCCCCCTCTGCCAAGGCAATGGTGTGGACCAGTTCTTCTGTGAAATCCCCCACATCCTCAAGCTCTCCTGCTCAGATGCCTGCCTCAGGGAGGTTGCGCTTATTGTGGTTAGTCTTTTAGTAGTATTCAGCTGTTTTGTTTTCATTGTGCTGTCTTATGTGCAGATCTTCAGGGCCATGCTGAGGATCCCCTCTGAGCAGGGACGCCACAAAGCCTTTTCCACGTGCCTCCCTCACCTGGCCGTGGTCTCCCTGTTCATCAGTCAGCACCGCCATGTTTGCCTACCTGAAGCCCCCCTCCATCTCTTCCCCATCCCTGGACTTTGTGATGGCAGTTCTGTACTCGGTGGTGCCTCCAGCAGTGAACCCCCTCATCTACAGCCTGAGGAACCAGCAGCTCAAGGGTGCAGTGTGGAAAACGATAACTGAATGTTTTTTCTGAAGCAATAAAGTGTCCATTTTCTTATGCATATCACTTATAATGTATCTCATTACAGGGTCAGCCTGTCTTCTGGAGGTTTGGTGGTCATGGTGGCTGTCTTTTTGCTCGGTTTTACTTGTGATAATGTTGTGCACAAAGAACTGTCATTATTCATACCATGTCTAATTCACTATCTGCCTTTCCAGTGTTACTCAGAGGCTTGAAAGGAGAGCCATGTTCTCTGTGCATTTAAAAAAATAAAGGACCTTGCAGGGACTTTGTATCTGAGACTTTCCCTTTCCTGAGACTTTCTCTGGAGCTTCACGGCAGTGCCTGTGTGCGGAGGTGGAGGGGGAAAGAGTCTCAGCACAGCAGCACGGCCAGGCAGCACCAGCGCTTGGTCTTTCCCGAGCTGCTCTCTTTTAAATTCCACACTCTCTTTCTGAGCCCCTCTCTTGGTGTAAGGAAGGATTGCTCTGGCAGCTTGGTCACAGTCCTTTTGTGTGGCAGTCCTGTGACTGCAGGCAGGGACAGGCAACGGGCACTTCTGTGACAGAGCTGACCTCCAGAACAGAGTTTCCATCATACAAGGGGATCTCCTGATGGCAGTGCCTGAAAGCTAAGGTCTTCTATCTTTTCTCTCAAGAGCAAGCCCATGAAAGTGCCCTCAAGGGGAAAACACAGCTAAACTGTTTGAGTATTCAGTGTGGGAGCACGTGGCAGCGTCCTCGCACAGCCAGGCCTCCTGGGGGAGACAGGAAGGACCAGCAGAGCAGGCTTTGGGCTGAGCCTGTGGTCGCTGGACACCACAGGGAAGCTGCCCCAAGGCAACTGTCACAGAGCAGCCCATAACAATCACCGTTTCCAGCACTGGACTGTCACCCCACCTTGTACAGGTTGTTTATCCCTACACACTGGCTCACCAAATGACTAGGTCAGAAGTCCATGTTTGTGTTGTACAGAGGTGAGATCACGGAGGAGATATTCCTGGAAGACATGTCAAAGAGTATTGAAGAGAGGGAGGTGATTAGAGAAAGCCAACATGGCTTCACAAAGGGCAACTTGTGCCTGACTACTCTAGTGGCCTTCTACCATGGAGTAACTGCATTAATGGACAACAGAAGAGCTACAGATGTCACTTGTCTAGCCTTCTGTAAGTCCTCTGATATGGTCCCCCACAACGTTCTTGCTGCTGCTAAGTTGGAGAGATACAGATTTGACAAATGGACTCTTAGATGGATAAGGAACTGGCTGGATGGGTGCATCCAAAGAGTTACAGGCAATGGATCCATGTCTGAGTACTAGTACTAGTGCTAGTACTCACCAAGTGGTGCCCCTCAAGGGTCCGTACTGGGACCAGTACTGTTTAATATCTTCATCAGTGACATAGTCAGTGGGATTGAGTGCACCCTCAGCAAGTTTGCAGATGACACCAAGCTGAGTGGGGCGGTTGATTCACTTGAGGGGAGGGACGACATCCCGAGGGACCGTGACAGGCTTGAGTAGTAGGTCCGTGCAAACCTCATGAAGTTCAACAAGGCCAAGTGCAAGGTCCTGCACCTGGGTCAGGGCAATCCCCACTGTCAGTAGCGACTGGGAGATGAATGGATTGAGAGCAGCCCTGCAGAGAAATGCTTGGGGATATTGGTGGGTAAACACTTGGACATGGGCCGGCAATGTGTGCTTGCAGCCCAGAAAGCCAACCATATCCTGGGCTGCCAAAAAAAATGACATCCAGCAGGTTGAGGGAAGTGATTCTCCCCTCTACCAAGTAACAAGGGGAGACAATCACTTCAGCTCACTCTTTTGGCAAGGCTCCTCTTTATATGTTCTAGGACACTGCTGGCCACCTTTGCTACCAGGTCTCACTGCTGGGTCATGTTTTGCCTTCTGTCCCCCAGCACCACCAGGGCCTTTTCCGCAGAGCTGCTCCCCAGCCAGGCAGTCCCCAGCCCCTGCAACTGCAGGCTGTTAGGCTATCCCAGGTGCAAGACCTGGTGTCCTGGTTTAACCCCAGCTGGCAACTAATCACCACGCAGCTGCTCACTCACTCCCTGCCTCCAGTGGGATGGGAGAAGAACTGGAAGGGTAAAAGTGAGAAAGAAACTCATGGGCTGAGATTTAACCAGTTTAATAACTAAAAAGAAATAATAATAATAATAATAATAACAACAACAACAACAACAACAACAACAACAACAACAACAAAGAAATGTAAGGAAAAGAGGAAAAAAAAAAAGGAAAGTGAGAGGAAAATAAAACCCAAGAAAAACAAGTGATTCAAATGAAAACAGTTGGTCAAATACAACTGACTGATGTGTAGCCAGTCCTCAGTCAAAGGCCCCCCTGCCAACCTCCCCTCCCCGCCATGTTTTATTGCTGAGCATTACATCATACGGTCTGGAAGATCCCTTTGGTCAGTTGGGGTCAGCTGTCCCAATTGTGTCCCCTCCCAACTTCTTGTGCACCTCCACCCTACTCACTGATGGGGTGGAGTGAGAAGCAGAAAAGGCCTTGATGCTGTGTAAGCACTGCTCAGCAGTAACCAAAACATCTGTTTGTTTTCAACACTATTTTCATCACAAATCCAAAACATAGCTGCATGCAAGCTACTATGAAGAAGTTAAACTCTATCCCAGCCAAAACCAGTACATCTGGCCTTTGTCCTTCATCTATCTCGTGAAGTTCCTGACAGGACAGTCCTTCTGCCTGCACGTTTGCCCTGAATGGCATCCCTAGGGCACAGGAATGGTCCTCGCAATTTTGTTCCATCAACAAATGTGGTGACAGTTGCCTCCTCCGGGTCATGGATACAGGTGTTAAACTGCACAGGGCTCAGGAGAGGCCCCTGTGCTGCCCCACAATGCCCCACTATGGCCCACTGGCCTCCAGGTAGGGTATGACCCCTTCTCCACTGCTCTCTCAGCCTCACCCTCCAACTGGGGTTTCACCCATCTCTTTGTCGACCCATCCAGTCTGTAATGGCCTAATGTGGGTACGAGGTTATCGAGGGAGACCATGCCAAAAGTCTTGCTGGAGTGGAGGTAAATGACACCCACTGTTGTCCCCTCGTGCATAAAAGCAGTTCCTTCATCAGGAAGGCCATCAGGTTGGTGAGGCAGGATTTACCCTTGGCTAATCCATGCTGACTGCATTTGGACACCTTCTGCTCTTTGAGGTGCCCAGCAATGTCCCCCAAGAGCACTCATGGGAAGGCTCACTCCTCCCCCAAGTGAGCTTGTACAGCCTGGGGTTCCCGGGGCTGCACTTTTGGCCTCTTCAAAGATGGGTGCAGCATTGGCTTGTCCTCACTCCCAAGAGACCTCTACCAGTCCCATGACCTTTCAAAAGGGATATTCCAAAGAAATATCAATCTTCCAGTGTCACTTCATTACCACTATTCTGCCAGTTATACCATGTATGGAACTGAAATTTAAATTACAATTAAATTTAAATTATTAAAAGAAATTAAAATGATTTGTATAAATTTAATTTTTATCTTTCATATCTTTTCACCTCTCTTGATAGAAGAACCATTTCTAACGTCATCTTTTCAGATGCAGACTGCCTAGACAAAGGTCCTTTCCCTTAATCTCCAGTGTTCTGCTCCCCTTACTCTTTGTTCATTCAGATTCCTCGCACCCATCCAGTTGCTGCTTTGACATCAGGGACTTAAAAGTTTGCCTCTCTTTCAGCAGTCTAATTGTCTCCTTAGCCAACTCTTTAATTATGTTTATATCTCTCTTCTATGGATCTACCTACCTGAAATAGTTCTCCTAAGATTATCCCCTGTAGAAAGGCAACCTCATTAGAGGCAGCTTGGACTTAGCAGATGCTTGCAGAGTCGGTTTTCTTTATGGAACTTGACCATGCTTGACTTTTCCCTTGCTTGCAAATAGGAAAAACCCTCCTGTGCCTGTGTGCAGCCAGGTCTCTAAGGAGAGCAGGGGGGAGATGGTGCAAAGGAGCTGTACCATCCAGCTGCAGAGATCAGTGGAGAAGTCTGCTGTAAGGAAAAGTCCCAGGTGGGCAAGGAGAGAAATGGTGGGGTTGGGGAGGTGAGGTGGGAGGTTGTCAGAGCTCAAGGGACAGCTTCTCCTACCAGTCCAGACCTCCAGAGGAGACACCCTGCAGCAATATCTATTGGAGAATGCTGCAGTCACCTCTTCTCTAAACTGAAAAGTAATAAAATACACCCTTTAAAAGAAAACTTCATTTTTATTACAAGCTCTTTGAAATCTTTCCCCATGACTACGCTAGGAAACAGGTCCCATTATTTGTACAAGTCTTGAAGACTTGAAGAAAATTACAGGAAGAGAAATACATTATTAGGGCTTTTTGTATTTTAACGAGCCCCATGGTGTATTTGGTGCTGAGTCCTTCAGCTTCAGGCACTGAGAGGAGATTGCACAAACCTCTGAAAGAGTCAATGTCAAAAGCAAAACCCAAAGTACCTTGAAGCATGAATGAGTCCCATTACTGGCAAAGTCTCCCCAGGGACTTGTTAGAGCAGATAATTGGAGGCCATGATTGCAGGTAGGCAAAGGGAATGTGCAGACAGCTCAGATGCTGAGGAAAATTTTTTTGTTTGTTTGTTTTAAATGAAGCAGCAAGGCCAAACCCTCACCCCCAGGCAATGGGAGGGCAGATCCTGTCCCTCATGTGTGGGTCAGGACTCTTCCTGGGGGGCAGTGGGATGTGAAGGTGAGCAATGCCAAGTCAGGACAACCCCAAGAAGGGGTGAGGGGCAAACCAAGTCCAGAGCCTCAAAATCAAGTTTTGCCTAGTCCAGATGTGGCCGCACCAGTGCTGAGCTGAGGGGGATGATAGCCCCCTTGTCTGGGTGGCCACAGTCCTCCTACTGCAGCCCTGTATGCAGTTGGCCTTACTCGCTCTTTCTGTGTAGTGTTTGCTCTAGGAAATGGCACTTGTAAATGATACTTCATAGGGTCTGCGTGCCTTTCTTTGTGGGGACATAACAAACCAGAACCTCCAGGTACAACAGAACACCCAAGTCAGGTGCCTGCTGCTGGCTATCAGGTTCTCAGGCAGAAGTGATGTCATAGTCAACATCCGAGCCATGTGTCTGCTGATGGGCAATCACCCAAAGAGACTGGAGACTACAGTGACCTCACACTCACCTTTGTTCTATGTGCTTCCTCATGGTCTGTGAGCTTCTCAGACACAACTGATGTCATAATGACATCCCAACCCATCAGCCCTCTTGTGGCCTATCAACTGACCAGACAAAAGGAACCTCACCATCATCTTCCAAGCCACGTGCCTGCTGCTGGCCTTTCAGCTTCTCTGGTAGACACAACCAAGCCATGTAGCTGCTGCTGTCCCATCAGGTCCTCAGGTGGAAGGGGTGCGACAACCCATACCCAAGGCCTCTTCCTGCATGGACCTACCAGGTCCTTAGGGAAAGGGATTCCCACAACCAGCGTGCCAACCAGGTGCCTTCTGCTGGCCCATCAGGGTTGCTGGCAGATGTGAACCAAAAAGCACATAACCCAGCCACCAGTCAAGGGCTGACCTATCAGCTACTTCCGAAAGAAGTGACCTCACAGTCCCTTTTCCCAGACACGTTCCTGCTGCTGGCCTATCACCTCCAAAGACAGAATTGACCTCACAGCCCCCTTCACAGCCTTGTGCCTCCTGCTGGCCCATGAGATCCTGAGGCACAGCTGACCACACCATAACATTCCCACCCATCTCCTCCCTGTGGCCTGTGGGCTGACCAGATCCAGGTCACCTCACATTCCTTCTCAAACACCTTGAGACTGCTCCAGGGCCTCATGATCCCTGGCCTGCCTTCAAGGGGCCAAACAGCTTAAGTTCAGGTTAAGAAGGGGTTGAAGGTGAGGGAGTCAGAGCACAGGAATGAAGGCTTTGGGAGTTAGGTGTTCAGGGCAGGGCTTAGGGCTTAGAGCTCGACTTTCAGTGCTGGGATTAGGCAAAGTCTTAGGGGGAGGGTTTGGTGTCCTTCTGAGGGTGCCTGGTTAGTATTAAGGCTGTGGGCTAGCTTCGTGGCTGAGGGTGTTGTTTAGGGCTGGGGTGAGGGCAAGGATTTAGGCTAGCATTTTAATGCTAAGGATAAAGGCTAGGGGCTGGCGTAAGCAATAGGGTAAGAGTAAGGGTAAGGAGTTAAGGGTCTGGGATTTGTCTTAGATGGAAGGTTTGAGGTGAGGGATAGGCTAAGCTCAATTAGGTCAGTAAGAGTGGATTACTGCCAGGGTGGGGAGTGGCATTTAGGGGTAGGGTTAGGGCTTAAGGTTACTGGTTAGAGATAGTGTAAGGGCCAAACATGAATGTTTTCACAGTCTGTGTTTTCACAGCAACATCATCATAACCCCTTTTACTTCTTCTTTAGTGTTTGTTGGCCAAGCCTCTCTTCCTTCCCCCAAATCTCCCATCTCTCTTGCCCAGGCTCCTCCTGACCTCCCCAAATGTGTCATCTTGCTGGGGGCAGCTTTCTGATGACCTTTGTGGCCTCAGAGTAGCTCTCTCCCTGCAGCTGATCAGTCAGAAGTGACCTCAGAGCCAGGATGCCACGGGACACATTGTGCTGCTGTGCTTGAGAGGCCTCTTCACAGCCTACCCAGCAGCACTGGAGGAAGGTGATGCCCTGCACCATCCCAGAGGTAGCCTGCTTGCAAACCAGCTCAGGCACCAGAAGGGTTGCTGGATTACCTTTCCCACATGGGTGCCTCAGTTACCCCAGAGTACCCTGGATGCAGTGGCAACCTCTGTACGGACAACTGAATCAAGCCCAGAATGTAAATTTTAGAAACATTTGAAACCTATGCAGAAAACATCTCTGTAATAGCTGAAAAAATTCTTCCTTTCCAGCATTGCTAGACTTTTAATGACTTTTTATGAAATTTTGCTGATCACTGAGGGATGCTGCTAGTATCTGGCTCCTCGGAGGACTTGGTACCAGTGATGGCATTTGGTCCTGAGTCTCCAGCCAACTTCCCACCCCACCGCATCATCCACTTCTTCAGTCCAGATCAGGACACCCAGGTCAAATGCAGTCAAATGCACCCAGGTCAAATGCAAAAGAAGGCTTTGGGGACACCATTGGAACAGCCTTCCCACACCTACCAGGAGGTGATCCGGAAGAGTCAGGCTCTTCACTGTTGTGCATGATGGGATGATGAGGGCCAATGATCAAGGAGGTTTCCCAGAGAGGAGGTGCCATCTCCATCTTTGGTGGGTTTGAAGCCCAACGTGAATAAAGTCCTGTGCAACCTGGTGTGACCCCGTGGGTGACCCTGCTGTCAGCAGGAGGTTGGACTGGAAACCTCCGGAGGTCACTTGCATCCTGAACGATTCTGTGTTTCCAGCCACCACGGCTTTTCTCTTGAGGATTTGAAGGAAAGCACTCAGGTTCCCCATGACCATGGAAGACAGTCAGGCATAACTATGGTCAGAGCAAGTGCAGCTTTCTTGTCCCACTCCAATCAGTCTGTTGCAGGTAAAGGGCTGCTTGGCAGGTACCCCTGAACAGCCCTGGCCATGTCCTTGCCTTCACCTTGTATTTTCTTTTTCCCTCTTTTGCCCCTCCCAAGTTCTTCCCTTTGATCATGCTCAAGTCCTCCCATACAAATAGTCCACCTCTGGTTACCCTTCCCTCATCAGCTATGGTTTGTCTTGCTTTGTGCCCTCATGTGGTGTTTCTGGGATGCTCACCGCAGTAATACCTATTTCGGCCAGCAATTTCATTTAATTAGTATGTTGTCATCAAGGCAGGCTCAGACTGGGCTGGATGAGGAGCAACCTCAAAGAAAAGGGCCTGGGCATTACAAGGGATGCCATAGCAGCCAGTGGTGGTGCTAAACAGTGCAGGCCCTGAGCCCAGCAGGAGGAGGCAAAAATGGCCATGCAGCAAAAGTCACCCATAAACCTGTGGTGAGTGGAGAGTGCTGCAAGTGGCCAAATAGGGAGGCTCACTCCAGTGACTGAAAGCTCCCTCCAGTCCCATTCCCTAACACATTGCCCTGAGCCCTACTGCCCTCAGCCCATGGAGAACAGCACAGCAGCACAGACTCACGGGGGCAATGGTTTATCCTGTTCCTGACCTCAGCTTTGAAAGAAGAGCCCAACCTCCAGACACCAGCACTGAGGAAATCCCCTTTTATTACAGAGATGTGATATGGGAGGCCAGCTGTGCCATCGGGCCAGACACACGTGCTTTGGGTCAGACAGACTGGGTTCATGCCTCTGGAGAAGCGGACTGCATGCAGACATTCCTGGAGAAACACAGTTATCACAAATAAAATGCCCAAAGCACAGGAGGTTCCCCAGATACATTGGAAATCACTTGGAAAGAGACACGGGCAGCTTATTGCTGCTGAAAGACTACGGATTGAATGAGCTTCTTCACTGCGTCTTTGAGCTCCTGGTTCCTCATGCCGTAGATGAGGGGGTTCACTGCTGGAGGTACCACAGAATACAAAACAGCCACCATCAGATCCAAGCATGGGGAGGAGATGGAGGGGGGCTTCAGGTAGGCAAACATGGCAGTGCTGATAAACAGGAGACCACGGCCAGGTGAGGGAGGCACATGGAAAAGGTTTTGTGGCGTCCCTGCTCAGAGGGGATCCTCAGCACAGCCCTGAAGATCTGCACATAGGACAGCACAATGAAAACAAAGCACATGAAGACCATAAAGACAGCAAGAACAAGAAGCCCAATCTCCCTGCGGTAGGAGTGTGAGCAGGAGAGCTTGAGGATCTGGGGAATTTCACAGAAGAACTGGTCCACAGCATTGCCATGGCAGATGGGTATGGAAAAGGTATTGGCCGTGTGCAGGAGAGCATTGAGAGACGCACTGCCCCAGGCAGCTGCTGCCATGTGGACACAAGCTCTGCTGCTCAAGAGGGTCCCGTAGTGCAGGGGTTTGCAGATGGCAACATAGCGGTCATAGGCCATGCTGGTGAGAAGGTAACACTCTGCTACTACCAACAAGGCAAACAGAAAGATCTGGGCAGCACATCCCGTGTAGGAGATGTCCCTGGTGTTCCAGAGGGAATTGGCCATGGTTTTGGGGACAGTGGTGGAGATGAAGCCCAGGTCAAGAACAGAGAGGTTGAGGAGGAAGAAGTACATGGGCGTGTGGAGGTGGTGGTCACAGGCTACAGTGGTGATGATGAGGCCATTGCCCAGGAGGGCAGCCAGGTAGATGCCCAGGAAGAGCCAGAAGTGCAAGAGCTGCAGCTCCCGCCTGTCTGTGAATGCCAGGAGGAGGAACTGGGTGATGGAGCTTTTGTTGGATGGTTGCTGCCTCTGGGCATGGGGTCCTGTTCGTACAGGAACAGTCAATGAAGGGGACATTTCTCTGAGCAAAATCAAAGCTTTCTTTTAGACCCTCACTCTGACACACTGCCCCATCACACACCCACCCCATTCCTTTTCCAGGAGACCTTCCTTCAGCTCTGTGGCTGCAGCCCTGGCTGATTGTGCTGTGAGGAGCAGGGCCTCTGCCCACTGGCTGCTGAGGACTCAGCCCTGCTCTGCAGCAGTGAGATCGTGGGAATGGTGGGGCAGGGGCCAGTCCTGGTGTTCAACTTTCTCAGACGAAACTGCTCCTAATGCAGAAGGGCCTGTCAGCATCTGCATTCCCATGCTAAGGAACGGGGATGGCAGGAGGCACTTTGGGAGGTTTGGGGTTTTTAATGCTCCACCCCCATCTCACCTGGGCAGTTTTCTTGGATTTCAGAAAACGTCAGCATTTCTGCTGCACTCAGGGAGAGCAGAGCAAGTCCTGGGAAGCAAAAGGACAAGGACTGCCAAGTGTCCTAACGATACCATCTGATTAAGGGAAAAACAGCTTATTCTCCAGCCCCATAGACCGTATTGCTCAAAGCCCCACAGTTGAGATGAAAACTGGGACACTTGTTCCCATGGACACAAATGCATGAAAGGACCCACAAGATCAGTGTGTGACTCTGCAGCTGAAACTCCACCTCCTCAGAGAGCCTGGCAGCAAGAACAAGATAACAATAGCAATAACACAGACCAGTGGAGAAACAAGGCAAAACACAGTGAGGATGTGGCTGAGAGAGGCCAGAGCAGAGGCATTGGGGCACTCAGACGGCGTTCCCCTTCCCCAGCTGTGCACGCCACCTCCCAGACACCACCATTGCCGGGCAGCTGCTCTCAGCCCCTGTGCTCTGCAGAGGGAACTGGGCCCGTGGCTGGAGAGCTGCACCACGGCTCTGCTGGAGCTCTGGCTGCAGAGGAGGTGGTTCACGCATTGGAGCCCCCAGCCCTGAGGGCAGAGGCTTTGGTGGGTGGGAGGGGAGGCAAAGGGGGCTTGCTCAGAGGAAGGGGTCTGCATTGGAGGGGATCATACGGAGGTTTCTGAATTCTCCCTCCCACAACATTTCTGGTTTTAGTTTCCTCTGATTCCCTGATCACATCTCTGCTGCCTGAAGATCCTCACCCTGGGAGGTGTTTCCCTGTCCCATGGCTTTTCCCTGTCAGCAATCACAGACCCCATCCCAACCTCTGTGCACTCCCCTTGGCCCTCCAGAAACCTGCCTGTTTGCAGGGCACTGGCTGGGCACATGTTCCTGTTTGCAGGTGGAAAAGGGCAGGTGAGAAGAACCCTGATGGGTCCAGCAGAGGTGATGCTGGTGCTGTCCATAGCCAGAGCAGTGGCTGAGGGCACTTTAGGAGTCTCCTATCAAGCTTACTGATAACTCGGTCAGCAGTCTCAGCGGCTTCTTCAAAGCTGACTGCTCCTTTTCCATTTATTCTTTTCCACTACACCACCACCCAAAATAGGAAACTGAAAACAGAAATTCAGGAAATCTTCATTATCTTTATGGCAATCCCTGCCAGGACCTTCTCCTTGAGACATCCCTTAGGAAATATTCTGGGGGGGAACTGGAGCTGTGAGCAGCCCTGACCCATGCAGCAGTCTCTTGACAGCAGCAGGACCCTGCCCTACCAGGGGTCCCTTCTTCCACCCACAGATGCTCCCCACAGCGCCGTTGGGAGCTCCCCGGGCAGGCTGAGCACTGACCCTCGCACACAGACCGCTGGGGCACAGGGACCCTGCTCTGAAGGACAGCCCTGGGCATCCCTGGCTGTGCCTCTGGCTTTAACACCCTTGCAGTCATCCCCGGAGGAAGGCAGCCATCATGCCCTGTTCCCCTGATGGTGCAGCAGGGAAAACCTGCTCTGGAATGTGCCTTCCTCCTCTGCAGTAGAGAAGCTGTGAGAATCCTCCTTGAAGATCCCACAGACTGTGGGATGTAGCAGCTTTTGGAGATCCCTCCAGCAATTGCAGCTTCACTCCCCTGCTTCTAGGGACTTACCATGTCAAGGGCTGTGAAGATTCCTCCCACAGTGAGCTCTCAGTGTCCTCGCACCCCAGGCTGCATTTAACCTCTCTCTTCCTGGCTTCTCTCCCCTCGGTGCCTGCAGGCAGTGCCCTCAGCCCTGCTGCCCTTTGCAGAGGAGCTGCTCCTGGGCAGAGCTGTCTCTCTGCAGTGCTGCCCACTTGCCATCAGCTCCCTCCATCCCAGGAGCCCAGCCCAGCTCAGCAGCAGAGGCCCAGCCCAAGGCAGCACTTTCTCTGCCCCTCTGGGCTCCCTCCAGGTGTCCCTGGGGCTCCAGGGGAACCTGCTGGGAAACAGGCTGAAGGCATCACTCATGTTCCCTCCCTCAGCTGAGGGGAGACAATTATTCCCAGCACTGCCATTTCTCCTATCAGGAAAAGATTTGGGCATGGGAATCACCTTTCCTTGTCCCATCATTAGACAAGACACCTAGACAGTGACATCAAAATTTACACTTTCTGAAAGAAGGGATTCACAGAGTCAATCGAGGCATCTCAATCAGGATCTGTAGTCCTGGTGGTGGAAAGGGACTCAGCTCCCACCCATAACTGCCACAAACCCAGCGGAGGTGGTATTCCTCTTGCCTCATTTCAGCTGTGCAGAACATAGGTACCTGTATGTGAGCGGCCTGTCTCAGCTCCCATGCTCATCATTGGAGAGGGATGCAAGGAGTGAGATGCAAATGTCTGGTGACATTTGAGGTGCCAGGGGTGGTCCAAGACATGGGCAGGGAACTGTAAACTGAAATGGAGCAGCTCATACAGACAGGGCAGGATCTGGGGGCATCCTCTTGGAGGTTGTTGAGAATTTTCTTTGGCCTTCTGAAATGAGAGCTGATGCCCAGAAGAAGGGCAGTTGAACTTATTATGTTCAGGGCAGCTTACAGAGTTATTCGTCTGAACAATTGGAGTGATGTGCCATAGGGAGAGCTCAGTCTCCCTCTTCTCCTTCCGCTGTAGTTACTAGATCTCCACTAACGACATTGCCAGTTGTCTCAGGTTCAGCCCCACATTGCCTAACAGAATTTAGGGCAGCGACGCAATTTCCTGTTCAAATCCAGGCCCACAGAGCTACAGGAGATGCCAGGGCTTGCAGGAAGAGCAGAGGACCTCCAGGAAAGCAATTCCCATTCAGGGCGTGTGTGTGACAGACACCCCATATGGCATCGCAGGGAGTGCGATTTGGTGTCTGTGTGCCAGTGACCGATGCCATCCGTCAGAGGTATCAGCCATCAGATGCCATCAGAGAGGCAAAGTCTGCTCCTCCTCTACCCAGCAGCTGCAGGCATTGTGTGAACACAAAGCACATCACACTGGGATCTTTTCTCACACCCATGATGACAGAGTCAAAGAACAGACCGCTCATTTGCACAATGTGCCTGGATACGTCTTGTCTTCAAGGACAGCATCCTTCAAGCACAGCAATGATCCGTACAAAAACTCTATTGAACCTGGAAAGGGAATGCAACAGGAACCAAGATGAGCTGTTGCTACATCAGCAACGCTTAAAGAGGAAACAGAGAGAATGGGGGACCACTGCTGAATTTAGTAAGAGTAGGTGTAGATAGATCTATGTCCTCCTTGCCTCAGTTTCCACCAGCAAGGTCTCCCAGGCCTTTGAGCTTTGAGGCAGGACTCTGGAAAGGAACAGCCACTGGTAGATGGGGATCAAGCCAGGGTTCCTTTGGCAAACCACACCCTTACCAGTCCGTGGGACTGGAGAGGTTGTACCCAAGGGTGCTGGTCAGCAAGGTCAGCTCATGTGGATGACTGAGCACGGCCACCCCCAGCAGTGGGCATTCCCCATCTGCCAGCCTGAGGCATGCACACAAGATGGAAATGTCCGTATCATCCCTGACTGGCACAGGAGGGACCTTCCTTCCTGCTGTATTCCCAGGACAATCCTCCTCCTCTTCCTCTTTCACCTGCAGACATCCACTGCTTTCCATTTCTGGTTTCAGACACGGTTGTAAGGATTTGCTAACACCATCAGCCATCAGCCTGTTTCTCCCTGACATTCCCCTGACCCCCTGTCCCAGACCTACACATGGCCAATCACTGCTGCTCAGGGCCACTCACTCTTCAGAAGAGGCCTTGAGCTTCCTGGATCTTCCTGGTGAATATTACAATCCTCCTAGCTCCCTCCAGAGCTCATGGTGAGCTTTCTTGGCAATAACTGGGCCTTTATGACCATCACTTATGAAACTGTTGTCTTGTTATGACCTTCTGGGCAGAGAGTGTAGTCACAGAAAAGCACAAAATCAATTAAAATGGACGCTGAGTGAATTTCCAGTAAGCTCCCCCCATGGCTGTGGCTTCCTGGCAAGGAATCTGGCCTGAGAAGGGGATCCAGCCTCTGCCACTCTCTGGAGAGGGAAACCAACAGTGTCCATGCCAGCAGGGGACACAAACAATGACTTTTGCAAAACCACCCTTCATCTGAACCGCTTCAAACCTGTGGACTGGGGATCATGCTGTCTATTGCAAATACCGATCCCACTGGAATTGCCCAGAGATGTATGCAAGATTTGCTTTTGCCTTTCTCCAGTCCTGATGACCTTCCAAAACGTATCAAAGTAGTACTGCTATGACATTGGCCTGGTCCCTCAACAGCCTTGGATTCATCCCATCTGGTCCAGTGGACTACTAAGGGTTGAGGTTACCGAAGTAACTCCTGACTTGGTCCCCATCCATGGCTGGGTTTCTGGGGTTCTGCCTCTTAGGCACATGGAACTGGGAGACCTTGCTGGTGAAGACAAAGGCCAAGAGTACCTCACACCTATCTACACCTACTCTTAGCAAATTCAGCAGTGGCCACACATAAGCTTCATTTCTTCTTTCACTGTTCCTGAACTAGTACCAGCTCATCATTGTGCCCTTCAACTCCCTTGCAAATGTCAGCTCTATGGGAACTCTGGCTTTTCTCAAACCAACCGTATTTCTGAATTCCTCCTTTGTTTTCATCCTAGCATCCACCTCTTGGACGCTTCCTTTTTTCTGTGGGGCTTCCCCAGGAGTTTCCTGTTTCCCCAAGCTTCTCTCCTGATAGCTGCTTTTTTTCCTGACTATTGGTATGCACAGCCTGGTACTTGAAAGACACTGTCCTTGAAGACCAGCTGTACTGAGCTCTGCTGCCCTTCTGACCAACCTGGCAGCTGTGCTATAAAGCCCTGTGTCGCAAGCTGTGTCCCAAGACCCTCCAGAAACCTCCAGGACTGTTTGTGTGCTGGTGTGGTCCCACTCCAGTGAATGCCAGGGTAATTAAAGTCCACAAGGGGATTTTCATGGGTTCTTTATCTCCCACAACAATGACACCCTTACCAGCCTCTCCTCTGACCCTCACCCACAAGGGCTCACCCAACTTGTTTGTCCCATAGAGGAGCTCCACACACCTAAGCAGCTCCTTCACAACTAAGGGCAACCCCCTCCTGACCTTTCTGGCGTCCTGATCATCCTGTACCCACCCATCACAGCACCCCAGTGGTGTGAGCTGTCCCAACAGGCCTCAGTTGTTAGCCCCTTCAAGTGGAATGAAGAGATTGCACACACAGCTCCAGTTCCTCCTGTCTGTGCCCCAGACGGAGGGCATTGGTGCACGTCTGGGCTGCAGTAGCTCAGCTTTGGCACATTTGGCTTGAGAGCAGACTTGCAACAGGAAGATTTGCTGCCAAGCACCCAAGACCTTGTATGTGCAAAGGCTTTGCTTCAGAGCAGAGACATGCAGGAGGGGATGGCAGATGGCAATGTAAAGAAGATATGAGGTGCCAACAAAGAAGGCAATCCCTGCTCTCCCCACGGCCAGAGAGAAACAGAGCTGGGCTGTGCAGTGTGAGCAGGAGAGGGGTTTGCTATCATCTGTTGTGTCTGTGCAGCCCTGAGGGCCTGTAGTGGAGCTGAAGCTGATCTCAGGAAGGAAGAGGTGATGTTGAGAGTGTCCTTGGCTGTAGATATCCTGTGATACCGGCACAATGAAAATCATTGGCCTGATCCATGATTGTGACATCGAGGGGATGGTTAAAGGATGGGGGAGTGAAGAAGAAGCAGAGTTTGGGAGGGAATGCCCATGAGTGGAGACCCTGGTGTGATGTGCTTGGTATTCATGCACTGCCAGGCATCTCCTGGAACGAGAAGGGAACAACCTTGCGTCAGAGCAGCGGTGCGCTTCAGTCATTGACCCAAAGGCACTGAATCTGCCTGAGATGCCCTGGGGGATGCCTGTCCCACAACTAGTCTGAATGGGGGTGGGGTTCCTGTACAGGACCGGTGCTGTCCATCTCAGCTGCAGAGCCCTGGCATCTCCCGTAGCACTACAGGCATGTATTTGTAAATTAAATTAAGATTCAGCTTCCTTGAATTAGCTTAGACAATTGGAGTGCAAGGGAGGCACTTGACAAAACTGACATTATACTCGAAGGACACGTAGAAAATGCAGTTGATGGTGAAGAGAAACAGAGCTCTCCCTATGCTGCATGACTCCATTTGGTCAGCTGAACACCTCTAGAGGCTGCCCTGTACGTAAGAAATATCTACAGGTTGAGTTGTCCTAAATATGGGCACCTGCTGTCATTCCACCTGGCCAATTTAATTTCCCATTGGCCTCCAAGAAGATGCCCCCAGATGCTGCCCTGTCTCTGGGAACTGCTCCCTTGGAGCTTGCAGTCTCCTGCACACATCTTGGACAACCTCCTGAACCCCAGATGTCACCAGGTGTTTGTGTCTGAACAGCTCACTCCTTGCCTCCATCTCCATTAGCCCCATGGGAGCTGAGACAAGGAGCTCACATGCAGGTGCCCATTTTGTGCCCACCGGAACTGAGGCAAGAGGAATCCCAGCTTCTGTGGGTCTGTGGTCTGCATAGGAGTGAGCTGAGAGCCCTTCCAGCCCCAGGACTACAGCCCCAGGATGAGATACCTCACTTGACCCTGGTGAATCCCTTCCCTCAGCAGGGGTAAAGGAAATCCCTCCCTGTGACTGTCTGGGTGTCCTGTCTAATGCTGAGACAAGGCAAGGTGATTATAGGACCTAAACCTGACTCTGGAAAGAGTAGAAAGAAGTTTCTCTCCCCGGCTGAGGGAGGGAACATGAGTGATGACTTCAGCCTGTTTCACAGCAGGTTCCCCTGCAGCCCCAGGGACACCTGGAGGGAGCCCAGAGGGGCAGAGAAAGTGCTGCCTTGGGCTGGGCCTCTGCTGCTGAGCTGGGCTGGGCTCCTGGGATGGAGGGAGCTGCTGGCAAGTGGGCAGCGCTGCAGAGAAACAGCTCTGCCCAGGAGCAGCTCCTCTGCAAAGGGCAGCAGGCTGAGGGCACTGCCTGCAGGCACCGAGAGGAGAGGAGCGAGGCAGAGAGAGTTTAAAGGCAGCCCGGAGTGGAAGGATGCTGAGAACTCACCGGGAGAGAAATCTTCACAGACAGTAAGTCTCTGGCTGTGGGGCACTGTGTCTGCAGATCCTGGTGGGATCTCCTAAAGCTGGCGTGTGGCACAGGCTGCGAGATACATAAGTACAACTCTCAGAGATTCTCTGGTGTACAGGAGGAGGATGTGCTCGAGAGCAGAGATTCCCTGCTGCACCATCAGAGGGACAGAACAGGACAGCTGTCTTCTCCCAGGGATGGCTGCAGGGGTGTGAAGGTGGGTATGCAGCCAGGGGTGCCCAGGGCTGTCCTTCCGAGCAGGGTCCCTGCACCCCAGGGGGCTGTGTGCTGGGGCAGGGAGACTTTGCCGCCTGCCAGGGTCAGCACTCAGCCTGTCCGAAGAATTCACCATGGTGCTGCAGGGAGAATCTGTGGGCGGAAGGAGCAGCCCCCAGCAGGGCAGGGCCCTTCTGCTGTTGAGAGGGTGCTGCATGGGTCAGGGCGGCTCACAGGTCCACATCACCCCCAGAATATTTCCAAGGGGATATCTCAAAGGAGAAGATCAAGGCAGGGATTACTAGAAAGATAAGGAGCTTTCCTGAGTGTGTCTTTAGAGTTTCCTGTTCCAGGGGGATTGGGAGAGGGAGAGAAAACGATAAATGGAGAAGGAACTCTGAAGTTTCAATAAGTCACTGAGACTCCTGAACTGTGATTTTGAGTGATCAGTAGGTCTGTCAGAAGCCACGTAACGTGCCCTCAGCCACTGCTCTGCCTATGGACAGCACCAGCATCACCTCTGCTGGACCCATCAGGGTTCTTCTCACCTGCCCTTTTCCACCTGCAAACAGGAACATGCACCCAGCCAGTGCCCTGCAAACAGGCAGGTTTCTGGAGGGTCAGGGTGAGTGCACAGAGGTTGGGATGGGGTCTGTGAGCACTGACAGGGAAAAGCCATGGGACAGGGAAACACCTCCCAGGGTGAGGATCTCCAGGCAGCAGGGAGATGATCTGGGAATGAGACAAAATTAAAACCAGAAATGCTGTGGGAGGGAGAATTCAGAAACCTCCGTTTGATCCCCTCCAATGCAGACCCCTTCCTCTGAGCAAGTCCCCTTGCCTCCTCTCCCACCCACCAAAGCCTCTGCCCTCTGGGCTGGGGGCTCCAAGGCGTGAACCACCTCCTCTGCAGCCAGAGCTCCAGCAGAGCCGTGGTGCAGCTCTGCAGCCACGGGCCCAGTTCCCTCTGCAGAGCACAGGGGCTGAGAGCAGCTGCCCGGCAATGGTGGTGTCTGGGAGGTGGCGTGCACAGCTGGGGAAGGGGAACACTGTCTGAGTGCCCCAATGCCTCTGCCCTGGCCTCTCTAAGCTCACTGTATTTTCCCTTGTTTCTCCACTTGTCTGTGTGAGTGCTATTGTTATCTTGTTCTTGCTTCCAGGCTCTCTGAGGAGGTGGAGTTTCAGCTGCAAAGTTACACACTGATCTTGTGGGTCCTTACATGCAGGTGTGTCCATGGGAACACATGTCCCAGCTTTCATCTCACCTGTGAGGCTGTGGGCAGTGCAGTCTGTGGGGCTGGGGTATGAGCTGAATCTCCCTTAATCAGATGCCATCATTAGGACACTTGGCCATCTCCTCAAGGATTCCTTCCAAGCTGTGAGCTTCCCTCCAGGATTCAAACCTGTCCTATAACAACTTTGTGTTATCTGGAAGCCCAATGGGGAACCGCAGAGATGCTACGACAGCAAAAATGCTGATGGTTTGTGCAAAGAGCCATGTGCGTCCTCGGCTAAAAGTGGGGTGCTGAGACCTGAAGAAAGGGTGAGATATTTAGTGGTCTGCAGTGGATTCCTCTGCTCACAGCAGTGCTTGGTGGCTTTTTAGGGTAATATGGGAGTGTGATCACCCTCCAGCTCAGAAAGGTGCAAGCCCAGGGCAGCTGGGAGCCAGACGGAGGGACAGACCAGCTCCCCTCACTCTGCACTAAGCCACAGGCACTCCTCTTGCCTCGCAGGACTCCCTCTGCTCTCTCTGAGTGCAGCACAAATGCTGAGGCTTTCTGACATCCAAGAACACTCCCCAGGGTGGGAGGGGAGCAGGAGCTGTCAAAAACCCAAACCTCTCAACCTGCCTTCTGCAATCTCAGTTCCTTATCACTGGGAGTGCAGATGCTGACAGCCCCTTGTGCACTAGGAGCCCTTTCATGAGACAAGGTTGAACACCAGGACTGGCCCCTGCCCCCACTCTTCCCATGAACCCACTGCTGCAGAGCAGGGCTGACCTCTCGGCAGCCAGCAGGCAGAGGCCCTGCTCCTCACAGCGCATTCAGCCAGCACCAACCAGGGCTGCAGCCACAGAGCTGAAGGAAGGTCTCCTAGAAAAGGAAAAGGGTGTCTGTGTGTATGAGAAATGGCTTTTATTTTGCTCAGAGAAATCTCCCCTGTCTTGTCACTTTCTTTTCCTCCTATGACAGTGCTCATGCCCAGAGGCAGCAGATGCCCAACCGCAGCTCCATCACCCAGTTCCTCCTCCTGGCATTTGCAGACAAGCGGGAGCTGCAGCTCTTGCACTTCTGGCTCTTCCTGGGCATCTACCTGGCTGCCCTCCTGGGCAACGGACTCATCATCACCACCGTAGCCTGCAACCACCACCTCCACACGCCCATGTACTTCTTCCTCCTCAACCTCTCCCTCCTCGACCTGGGCTCCATCTCTACCACTGTCCCCAAATCCATGGCCAATTCCCTCTGGGACACCAGGGCCATTTCCTACGCAGGATGTGCTGCACAGCTCTTCCTGTTTTTCTTTTTGATTTCAGCAGAGTTTTGTCTCCTCACCATCATGGCCTATGACCGCTACGTGGCCATCTGCAAACCCCTGCACTACGGGACCCTCCTGGGCAGCAGAGCTTGTGTCCACATGGCAGCAGCTGCCTGGGGCACTGGGTTCCTCTATGCTCTCCTGCACACTGTGAATACATTGACAATCCCCCTCTGCCGAGGCAACGTTGTGGACCAGTTCTTCTGTGAAATTCCCCACATCCTCAAGCTCTCCTGCTCAGATGCCTACCTCAGGGAGGTTGGGCTTATTGTGGTCAGTATCTTAGTAATATTCAGCTGTTTCGTTTTTATTGTGCTGTCCTATGTGCAGATCTTCAGGGCCGTGCTGAGGATTCCCTCACAGCAGGGACGCCACAAAGCCTTTTCCACGTGCCTCCCTCACCTGGCCGTGGTCTCCCTGTTTGTCAGCACTGGCATGTTTGCCTACCTGAAGCCCCCCTCCATCTCTTCCCCATCCCTGGACTTTGTGGTGGCAGTTCTGTACTCGGTGGTGCCTCCAGCAGTGAACCCCCTCATCTACAGCATGAGGAACCAGCAGCTCAGGGGTGCAGTGTGGAAACTGATAAGTCGATGTTTTTCTGGAGCAATAAACTTCCCATCATCTTCTGCCTAGCAGCTGGTCATGGTTTAATTGTGATAATTTTGTTATCCCCTTCCTACTTCACTGGTTCCTTTTGTTTTCTGACAAAGTGGTTGTGTAAATGAGAAGCTCTGCTCTCTGTGTATTTAAACATAATAAAGGGCTATTCAATGACTTTTTTTTTTTTTTTTTTCCTGATATCCTTCCCCCAAGGCTTTTTTGGAGCTGCAGGGACAGTTCCTGTGTGCATGGGTGGAGCAGAAAAGAGTCCCGTTATGGCAGCAGTGCCAGGGAGCAGCAGCGCTTAGTCTTTCAGAGCTGGTCTCTTGCCACTTCCACACTCTCTTCCTGATCCCTTGCGTTGGTGTAAGGCTGGAGTACTCTGGCAGCTTGGTCACAGTCGTGCTGTGTGGTCGTCCTGTGACCGCAGGCAGGGACAGGAAATGGGCACTTCTGTGACAGAGCTGGCCTCCATAACAGCATTTCCATAAAGCAGGGTGACCTCCTCAAGGCAGTGCCTGAAGGCTTAGGTCTTCTTTCAGAGTTGCTGTCAAGAACAAGCTCAAGACAGTGCCCTGAAAACACCAGTGAACAAGTGAAGCGTGTGAGTGTGCAGAGCTGGGGCACACAGCAGTGTCCCTCGCACAGCCAGGCCTCCAGGGACAGACTGGAAGGACCAGCAGAGCAGGGTCTGGTCTGTGCCTGTGTTTGCCTGACACCCTGGGCAAGGTGCCCCAGGGCAATGGCCACAGACCAGCCCCTTGCAACCACCATTCCCAGCAGTGGCCTCTCACTCCAGCTCAGAGAGGTTCTTTTTTCCCTCCATGGAAGGACACCAAAGGAGTAGGTCAGCAGTCCATGTTTGCATTGTACAGAGGAGACTTCAGCATGCACACCGTGTGTGTGTGTGGAGATGAATCCGAGTGAGCCCAAATGCCATCAGCTGTTCCCAGAGGTGCCATGAAGGCCAGTGGGACAGACAGTGCCTCGAGGTCACTTCACTTTGAGAGTAATGTCCCCTGGGAAACTTCCTGAATGCAGCACTGGGATGTGCTTCCGTGAACTGAGGTCCCTGTGTCCATTCCTCATGCCGAGGGGCATCTCAGAGAGGTGCAGAGCAGGGCGATATACAGCGCAGGGCTGAGGTGCCTCCCAGCCCCTGGCAGTGGCAACAGGAGGCCAGAGAGCCATTATTCCTGCTGCAGTGCCCTGCCTCCGCACGTGCAAGGGAAGGACTCGTGCCTCTGAACACCCCTGTGTGTAGGAGGAGTGCATGAGGCCAGCTGAGATATGGGCACCTCACAGGGCCCTGCCATTTCTGTCTGTGACTCCAGCAACAAACCCCACTGGCCCACTGAGACTCATCTCCCCCACCTCGGACAGGCTCATTGCAAATGCTCCTGTCTGGTCTCGTCACCCTTTCTGGATTGTGCCCTCAAAGGTGCCAGAGCCATCAGAGAGGTTCTGGGGTCCTTGGAAAAGGCAGACACCAAACCTTTCTTCAAGAAGTGCAAGAAGGAGGAGTGGGAGAATTACAGGCTGGTCAACGTCACCTCAGTCCCTGGGAAGGGGATGGGCCAAATACTGCTGCATCCATTTCCAGGTACTTGAAGGACAAGAAAGGCATTGCCGAACCTGTGTGAGTAGGGGAAAGAAGGGGATGTTTTGTTCCTGGACCTTAGCAAGGGTTTTGACATGGTTTCCCATAGTCTCTTTATAGCCGGATTGGTGATATCTGGACTGAAGAAGGGGGTGATGTAGTGGGTAGGAAGGTGGCTGGTGGATCCAGCCCAAATGTCAGCAGTGGTAGAGTCCTGCTGGTGGCCACTTCCTAGTGGCATCCCTCAGTGCAAGCACTGGGGCCAACACTCTGGAGTGTCTTCATTAAAAACCTGGATAATGTGCCAGAGTGCCTTTTCAGCTCCTTTGTGGATGATGCCAAACTGGGCAGAGCCCTTGAGCAACCTTATCTGGTTCACCGTGCCTTGAGTAGGATAGCTGAATAAGGTGATGTTCAGGGGTCTCTTCCAAGCTGAGTTATTCTAGGATTCAATGACTCTTTTCCTTGGAGAGCTTTTTGAAGACAGAAAAGACAGAGGACGAAGGAAAAAAGAGAGAAGCTGAAGTAGAGGTATAAAATGCACCAGTATAAATGCAGCAGTTCCTCCGAGGAACATTTCTCTACTCAAATTGTTTATAGGAAAGCCATTAGATAAATTTGGTGAAACAAGCTTACTTCTGTCTGCTCACATACTGAGCCACAAGGAGGATGATGGCTAGTATCATGAGGTCAATTGTGTCTCAGGACCTCATAATCCAGTAGGAAGCCAATGGCTGTGAAGGGGGCTGTAAGGTCATTTCTGCTTCTGGAGGTGAGAGGCCAACAGCAGGAATGTGTCTGGGAAAGGCACTGTGAGGTCACTTCTTCCTGAAACCGCCGATAGGTCAGCCCTTGACTCATGGCTGGGATGTGTGCTTCTAAATTCACCTCTGCCAGTGTCTCTGACAGGCCAGCAGAAGGCACCTGGTTGACACACTGGCTGGGAGACCCCCTCTGCTGAAGGACCTAGGCTCAGTGCAGGAAGGGGGCTTGTATTTTGGCTGTCCTGTCTCTTCTGCCTGAGTACAGGTTGGGACAGCAGCAAGCACGCAGCTCCGTGATGTCTATCCAAGAAGCAGAAAGGCTCGCAGCCTTGGAAGATCATGGTGAGGTTACTTCTGTCTGGTCAGATGAAGGACTACAAGAAGGCTTATGGTTTTCAATGCCTGTTTGAAGGGTTATTGGTTATTTCCCAGATGGTGGAGCTTTCCTTGGAGGTAAGAAAGAGCAGGAGAGAGAAACACTGCCGCACAGTGCAGCTTGGATGGTGGAGATTGGACATGAGGAGGAAAAAATGTCACTCAGAGGGTAGTGCTGTGGTACATGAAGTCCTCCAGAAGGAGTATGTGGTCAGCCCATCTCCTCGTGTTTCAAGGAACAGAGTGTGAGGGTGGACAGCTGTCAGTGAATGTATGGAAATGCCAGGGTGAGAGCAAGGTGAAGAAGCGAGATGGGTGTCTGCAGCCTGCAGGGCAAAAGAAGCAGCTGTGGCACAGCGTAGGACAAGCTGTGGTGGAGATGGCAAAGAGTGGTGGCAAGGCTGGAAGTGGCCAAGAGAACCCAAGGCTGTTCCCTTTAACTATGGCAATCATCTCTGCCACCAAGGCCTATGAGGAGACATGTTGTCCTAAGGCACTGGGGGGGCCTCATTGCCTCCTTGCACACCCCCAGTAAGGCTGGGAGCTGTCGTAGCCTTGTCCTGCACTCAGCATCACCCCCCCACATCCCACTGCCCTCAGAGCCCTGAGCAATGCGTGAGGGACAGGACCTGCCTTCCCCGGGCCTGGGAGTCAGAGCTTGGCCTTTCTGCTTCATAAAACAAAGCCAGGGTTTGCTCAGCATCTGAGCTGCCTGCACATTCCCTTTGCCTGCCTGCAATCATGACCTCCAATTCTCTGCTCTAACGAGTCCCTGGGGAGGCTTTGTCAGTAATGGCCCTCAGTGGGGCTTATTAATACTTGAAGGTACTTTGGGTTTTGCTTTTGATGCTGACTCATGGAGAGGTCTGTGCAATCTCTTTTCAGTACCTGAAGTTCAAGGACTCAGCACCAAATACACTATGGGGCTCGTTAAAATACAAAAAGCCCTAATAATGTATTTCTCTTCCTGTAATTTTCTTCAAGTCTTCAAGACTTGTACAAATAATGGGACCTGTTTCCTAGCGTAGTCATGGGGAAAGATTTCAAAGAGCTTGTAATAAAAATGAAGTTTGCTTTTAAAGGGTGTATTTTATTACTTTTCAGTTTAGAGAAGAGGTGACTGCAGCATTCTCCAATAGATATTGCTGCAGGGTGTCTCCTCTGGAGGTCTGGACTGGTAGGAGAAGCTGTCCCTTGAGCTCTGACAACCTCCCACCTCACCTCCCCAACCCCACCATTTCTCTCCTTGCCCACCTGGGACTTTTCCTTACAGCAGACTTCTCCACTGATCTCTGCAGCTGGATGGTACAGCTCCTTTGCACCATCTCCCCCCTGCTCTCCTTAGAGACCTGGCTGCACACAGGCACAGGAGGGTTTTTCCTATTTGCAAGCAAGGGAAAAGTCAAGCATGGTCAAGTTCCATAAAGAAAACCGACTCTGCAAGCATCTGCTAAGTCCAAGCTGCCTCTAATGAGGTTGCCTTTCTACAGGGGATAATCTTAGGAGAACTATTTCAGGTAGGTAGATCCATAGAAGAGAGATATAAACATAATTAAAGAGTTGGCTAAGGAGACAATTAGACTGCTGAAAGAGAGGCAAACTTTTAAGTCCCTGATGTCAAAGCAGCAACTGGATGGGTGCGAGGAATCTGAATGAACAAAGAGTAAGGGGAGCAGAACACTGGAGATTAAGGGAAAGGACCTTTGTCTAGGCAGTCTGCATCTGAAAAGATGACGTTAGAAATGGTTCTTCTATCAAGAGAGGTGAAAAGATATGAAAGATAAAAATTAAATTTATACAAATCATTTTAATTTCTTTTAATAATTTAAATTTAATTGTAATTTAAATTTCAGTTCCATACATGGTATAACTGGCAGAATAGTGGTAATGAAGTGACACTGGAAGATTGATATTTCTTTGGAATATCCCTTTTCAAAGGTCATGGGATTGGTAGAGGTCTCTTGGGAGTGAGGACAAGCCAATGCTGCACCCATCTTTGAAGAGGCCAAAAGTGCAGCCCCGGGAACCCCAGGCTGTACAAGCTCACTTGGGGGAGGAGTGAGCCTTCCCATGAGTGCTCTTGGGGGACATTGCTGGGCACCTCAAAGAGCAGAAGGTGTCCAAATGCAGTCAGCATGGATTAGCCAAGGGTAAATCCTGCCTCACCAACCTGATGGCCTTCCTGATGAAGGAACTGCTTTTATGCACGAGGGGACAACAGTGGATGTCCTTTACCTCCACTTCAGCAAGACTTTTGGCATGGTCTCCCTCAATATCCTGGTACCCACGTTAGGCTATTATAGCCTGGCACAACCTGGTAGCAAAGGCAGCCAGCAGAGTCCTGGAGTCTCACCAAAAGAGCAACGGCAGTGATTTTCTCCCCCTGCTCATCGCTCCGTAGACCCCCTGCACACAACCGTGTCCATTTTTGGGCCCCCACAGGGGAAGGGGAGGAGGGAGGGAGTGCCTGTGGGGCTGCTGGGCTCTTGGCCAGAGATCACCACCACAGCGAGGGAGGTGTTGATAACTGGCAGCAAGTTGAGTGGACAGTCATCGAGCTGCTCAAGGGCTGGAGCAGTTGCCTGGGAGGAGAAAGTGGAGGAAAGGGCCTTGTTGAACCTGCAGAAGGGAAGGCCTTGGGAACCTCATCGTGACCTGCCAGTCCCCATGGGGAGGTTTTCAGGAACATGAAACCGGTCTTGTACCCATATTGCTTGGCAGGAGAATAATAGGCAATAGTCAGATGTTGAAATGAGGAAGTTTCTGGCCAGAGATAAGGCAATGAGATATCTGCAGAGCATGGGGTGCTTTGAGCCATAAACAGAATGTAAACCAATCCTCTGACTTGGGATCTCATTCAATGGAAATTTTCAATATTTTTCATGACAAGGCGATAAGCAGCTGATCTAGCTGGAGCTGTCTGGGAACGGGCTTGCCTGAGAGTCCAGCTGCGGCAAGAGCTGTGGATTTTGGTGTGAAATGAGTGTCAGTAGGAAATGAGTTTCCATTGTATTAATAATGGCAATGGGGTTAAGTATGACTGAGCCCCAGAGGAGGATGGGGGTGACCATGCAGCAAAGGTCCCTCCTGAGGGCTGGGCTGTATGGCCAGAGATGGAAATGGCCAGTGTGTGGGACTGGTCTGCGACAATTTTCCAGCGTCCTGGCCCTGGGGGTCCTCAAGCAGCTTCTGCAGCTCTCCACTCTCCCTTCCCTGTGCCTGCTGAGTCCCCACTGACTCCCACGGCACTGCAGAGTCCTTCTTCGTGGATACATCAATTTAGAGCTTTACTTTTGGAGGACTTTTTACCCTTGATGACATTTCACCTTCTGAGTCTGCATTCATTCCAGCCCCACCTGAGTTATGTGATGAATCCCCATCGTCTCCTGACCCCTCCAAATTCATTTCCAGAGAGTCTGGTACATGCCATCAGTCCTGTCAGACATGAAGCAACCTGAGGTAATAATGAGGAGCTGATGGACCATCTCCACTGCCATTGAACACCAAGAAGAGAGCCTTTAAATCAGAACTTTTGATCCAATGGAACCCAGTGTTACCATGCGCTTAACCCCAAAACCAGTGAGAACACAAGGAGAACAGAAATTTTAAAAGGCCAATTCCTTGGACATTTTCTTGGAAGCAACCTTGGAGGAAGAGCCCAGCCTTCAGTCACTGCACCCAGGAGATCACCTTTAACAGAAGAGCTGCAATCTGACAGGCCACATTTGACACAGTATTGTGCAAGGGTCAGACACAACAGGATCAAACCTCCACAAAAGGAGGATAAACCCAGAAAATTATCTCTCCATAGAATTATCACGAGTGAAAAAAACAGACTCTTTGTCTGGGAAACATGTAGAGGAGCAGAGGCAGGTTATTGTCATTGAAACAGTACCCATTGGATCAGTTTCCATAAGGCGCCCTTGAGCTCCCGGTTCCTCATGCTGTAGGTGAGGGGGTTCACTGCTGGAGGCACCACCGAGTATAGCACTGCCACCACCAGATCCAAGGATGGGGAGGAGATGGAGTGGGGCTTCAGGTAGGCAAACGTGCCAGAAGTGACATACAGAGAGACCACAGCCAAGTGAGGGAGGCACGTGGAAAAGGCTATGTGCCTTTTCTGCTCAGAGGGAAACCTCAGTACAGCCTTGAAGATCTGCACATAAGATAGCACAATGAACACAAAACATCCAAAGTCCACAAAGTCACTAACCGCAAGAAGCCCAATCTCCCTGAGGTAGGCATCTGAGCAGGAGAGCTTGAGGATGTGGGGGATTTCACAGAAGAACTGGTCCACAGCATTACCATGGCAGAGGGGTAGTGAAAATGTATTGGCAGTGTGCAGCACAGCATAGAGGAACCCAGTGCCCCAGGCAGCTGCTGCCATGTGGACACAAGCTCTGCTGCCCAGGAGGGTCCCGTAGTGCAGGGGTTTGCAGATGGCCACGTAGCGGTCATAGGCCATGATGGTGAGGAGACAGAACTCTGCTGAAATCAAAAATACAAACAGAAAGATTTGGAAAGCACATCCTGCGTAGGAGATGTCCCTGGTGTCCCAGAGGGAATTGGCCATGGATTTGGGGACAGTGGTGGAGATGGAGCCTAAGTCAAGAACAGAGAGGTTGAGGAGGAAGAAGTACATGGGGGTGTGGAGGCGGTGGTTGCAGGCTACGGTGGTGATGATGAGTCTGTTGCCCAGGAGGGCAGCCAGGTAGATGCCCAGGAAGAGCCAGAAGTGCAAGAGCTGCAGCTCCTGCTTGTCTGCAAATGCCAGGAGGAGGAACTCAGTGATGGAGCTGCGGTTGGGCATGTGCTGCCTCTGGGCATGGAGGACTATACTAGAGGAAAAAGACAGCGAAAAGTTAGGAGAGATTTCTCTGAGCAAAATAAAAGACATTTCTCATAGAACCCCTCCTCCCAAAATGTCTCTCTCTCCATTCAGGAAGGTCTTTGGCAGGTCCCTTTCATAAGCTCTGGTTGGTGCTGGCTGAGGGTGCCCCAGGGAGCAGGAGGCTCTGCTGTGGGCTCTGCAGGGGTCAGTCCTGCCCTACAGCAACAGGTAAATAGGAACTCAGGGCGACTGCACATTAAATCCACTCGTGATATCACAGATGTTTTCAGCATTGTCACTTCAAAATCACTCTACTGCAGAGCAGAAAAAATGCGAATTTTGTTTTCATAGAATCATAGAATCGTTAAGGTTGGAAAAGACCCTTTAGATCATTGAGTCTAACCGTTAACCTAGTGCTGTCAAGTCCACCACTAAACCATGTCCCGAAGCACCACATCTACCCATCTTTTAAATACCTCCAGGGATGGAGACTAAACCACTTCCCTGGGCAGCCTGTTCCAAAGCCTGACTACCCTTTCGGTGAAAAAGTTTTTCCTAATACCCAACCTAAATCTGCTGTGGCACAGCTTGAGGCCGTTTCCTATCATCCTACCACTTGTTACTTGGGAGAAGAGACCGACCCCCACCTCGCTACAACCTCCTTTCAGGTAGTTGTAGAGAGCAAGGTCTCCCCTCAGCCTCCTCTTCTCCAGGCTGAGCACCCCCAGCTCCCTCAGCCACTCCTCATAAGACTTGTGCTCCAGACCCTTCACCAACTTCGTTGCCCTTCTTTGGACACGCTCCAGCACCTCGATGTCCTTCTTGTAGTGAGGGGCCCAACACTGCACACAGGGTTTGAGATGCGACCTCACCAGTGCCGAGTACAGGGCACTACCATCTCCCTGGTCCTGCTGGCCACACTATTCCTGAAACAAGCCAGGATGCCATTGGCCCTCTTGGCCATGTGAGCACACTGCTGCCTCATATTCAGGCAGCTGTTGACCAACACCCCCAGGTCCTTTTCTGCCAGGCAGCTCTCCAGCCACTCTTCCCCAAGCCTGTAGCATTGCATGGTGTTGTTGTGACCCAAGTGCAAGACCCAAGTGCAGAGCGAGGACAGCCGCTCTGTCCATCAGCCCTGCTCTCAGCTGCCCTGTGCTGGCAGCTCTTCCACCTGACGGACTATCGCACATGAGACTTCCCCCAAAAGAAAGAGGCCAGTGCTGGGAGCAGGGGAATCCAGTTTCCAAGTGCAGACTCCCAAAGCCCTCACCCCATCTCATCGTACCTTAGGAGGGTCTCAGCTCTGCCCTCCCAGCCAGGGACACAGAGGGCTCATGACAGCTGCCCACATGCAGCCACCCAGCAGCATTTCAATGGCCTTAGCACCAAGGTGTCTTCTCCAGGGGGCTCCTGCAAAACACAGAGATGCCCTGGGAGAGCTGTGCCCTACGGGAGGGCAGCCTGCAGCCCAGCAGGACCTCCCAAGGACAGAGTCAACTCTCCTGAATTTGTTACGTCCTGAAGGGAGAGTGAGATCAGTGCCAGCCGCACACACTGCAGTACCCAGAGCCCCACAGGTGAACAGGGTGCGACCTGGATGCTTCTCCTCCATGGCCATATGTGCATGGCAGCACACGCAGCGTTGGTGTCTGAGCTGCACTTGAATCCTCACCCCCCATACCAGTGAGTGTAACAGTAAGATCAAGGGTGGCAGGGAGAAGAGAACATGCCAAAGGAGCCCTGCCAAGGGAGGCAGGAGAGGGAGACAGTGTCGGACACATGAATTTTAACTCTCTTTGATGGTCAGGCTGCTGGGAAGGCAAGTCATGGCCAAGTCTCCATGACATTAAGGGCAGGGGCTCTGCTGTGTGAGTGAGGAGACCAGAGGGTTATTCCAGGTATAGAACCTGCACCGGAGGGATGGCAGGGAGATGCCTGAATCCCGACTCCCACAGCATTTCTGGCAGCAGTTCTCTCTTCCTTCCTGCCCATGGCTCTGCTCCCTGGAGCTCTTCTTGGCCACAACCTCTTTCTCTGTCCCCACATCTCCTCCCTCTCCTTGTTCACAGAGTCCATCCCACCCACTGTGTGCTCAGCTCTGCCCTGCAGACATCTCCTGGCACCAGGGCATTGCCCAGGGGCATCTCTTTGTGTGCAGGGGCTAAGGAGCAGCTCAGACAAGTCCTAGCGAGAACTGGGGTGTCATTGCCTATTCCAGAGCAGAGACATAAATTCTGATCTCCCACTGCCCACCCAGCCAACCAAGAGTGAAAAACATCAAAGCAAAGCCTTCTTCCCTTTCAGGCATTCCCCTATCTTGACATCCATCTTTAAAAGAAAATCTCTGCAAATGTTCTCCAGGTCAAGTAGAAGTCTGAACAGCCCTGACCCACGCTGCACCCTCTGGACAGCAGAAGGATCCTGCCCTGACAGGGATCACTGCTTCCACCCACAGCACCTTGAGGAGCTTCCTGGGCAGGCTGAGTGCTGACCCTGGCAGGTTGCAGAGTCCCTGCCCCAGCACTCAGCCCCCTTGAATGCAGGGGCTCTGCTCTGAAGGACAGCCCTGGGCACCCCTGCATGCACGCCCCTGCAGCCATCCCTGGGAGAAGGCAGCCGTCATGTTCTGACCTCTGACAGTGTTGCAGGGTATCCCTGCTTTGGAGCATGTCCTTCTCCACAGTAAAGAAACCTTGAGAGCCACCCTGCCAGTTCCTATCTGCACCATGATGTGCCATGTCTAGGAGACCCTTCCAAGACACTCATGTGCATGGCCCTGCTGCCAGAGACTTACTGTGTTCAAGGTGGTGAAGATTTCTCCTCCAGTGAGCTCTCAGCATCATCCCACCCCACATAGCTAGTAACAACGCTCTTACTTCCCTCATCTCCCCTTGGTGCCTGCAGGCAGTGCCCTCAGCCTTGCTGCCCTTTGCAGAGGAGCTGCTCCTGGGCAGAGCTGTCTCTCTGCAGTGCTGCTCACTTGCCATCAGCTCCCTCCATCCCAGGAGCCCAGCCCAGCTCAGCAGCAGAGGCCCAGCCCAAGGCAGCACTTTCTCTGCCCCTCTGGGCTCCCTCCAGGTGTCCCTGGGGCTGCAGGGGAACCTGCTGGGAAACAGGCTGAAGGCATCACTGATGTTCCCTCCCTCAGCTGGGGAGAGGCACTTACTTCCAGTGGAGTCACTTTCAGCAGTGTCATTTCTCTTGGCATGCACATCCCCTTCTTTTTGTCCCATCATTAGACAGGCACACAAGAAGGTGACAAGGAAAGATCTAATTTCTTCAAGATGGGGACTTATCCTCTGTTCAATGACACAGGCATTTTATGCTGGGTCTTTAGACCTGGGGCTAGAAAGACATGCAGCTCTGTTTTGTCCATGCCATCTCTCTGCTCTGAAGAAAAGCCTTTGCACACAGGGGGTCTTGGAACCTTGGTACCAGGATTCCTTACAGCAAATCAGATCTGGCCTGGTTGCACAGCTTTGTTGCTTCAGCCCAAATGTGCAGCAGTGCCCTCAGCCAGGGGCACAGGCAGGAGGAGCTGGAGCTGTTCCTGAGCAGACAGAGCTGTGACATTGTGGCAGAGCTCAGGACAGCTGCTCTTCAAGGACAGCATCCTCCAAGCTCTGCAAGGGTCCAGATGGAAACTCAGTCTAAACTTGAAAGGCAATTGAAGGGCACCATAAGGAGTGTTTACTGCTTCAGGAACAGTTAAAGGAAAAATCCAGTTACTGTGTGGCCGCTGCTGAATTCAGTAAGAGCAGGTGTAGATAGATGTGAGATTCTGTGTGTCCTCTTTGCCTCAGTCTTCCCCAGCAAGGTCTCCCAGGCCTCTGTGACTCAGGGCAGGACTCTGGAGGAGATCAACCAGCAGCAGATGGGAAATCAAGTCAGGGATCACTTGAGCAAATGCTTCCCAGTCTATGGGACAGGAGGGGCAGCATCACAGGGAGCTGAGTGAGCAGGCCAATGGCACAGCCAGGCCACTCTCCAGCATCTTCAAACTCCATGGAGTCTGTGCAAACTCCCTGACAATGGGGAAAATGCAAACGTTGCAGGCACCTTTCCAAAATGCCCAAATGATGCAAAGAGGAGCGGAAGGCTGTGCCCCAGATCGTGTTCACTTGGATCCCATTTCTGGGTGTCTGAAAGAGAAGGGACTGGATTCACCCAGGGGAGCTTGTCTCTCACTATCTTCCTTGCTTTCTGTGCTAAAAGGACAGGATTGCTGGACCCAGGGAGAGCAGTGGTTGTCTTTTGACGTGGAAGTCAGTGAAGTTCTCAACATCACCCCCCTCCAATATTCTTGTGCCCAAGTGTCGTGGTTTAACCCCAGCCAGCAACTAAGCAGCACGCAGCCGCTCGCTCACTCCCCACCGGTGGGATGGGGGAGAGAATCAGAAGGGTAAAAGGGAGGAAACTCATGGGTCAAAGAACAGTTTAATAACTGAAGTAAAATGAAATAGAGCAGTTAAATAGGCAAAGCAAAAACCGTGCACGCAAACAAAACAGAACAAGGAATTCATTCACTACTTCCCATCGTCAGGCGGGTGTTCAGCCATCTCCAGGAAAGCAGGGCTCCATCACGCGTAATGGTTACTTGGGAAGACAAACGCCATCATGCCCAATGTCCCCCCCTTCCTTCTTCTTCCCCCAGCTTATATACTGAGCATGATGTCATATGGTATGGAACAGCCCTTGGGCCAGTCTGGGTCAGCACTCCCCCTGGCTGTGCCCCCTCCCAGCTTCTTGTGCACCTGGCAGAGCAGGGGAAGCTGAAAAGTCCTTGACCAGTGTGAGCTCCACTTGGCACCTATTTAGAGACAGCTTAGCACTACTTAGCAAGAACCAAAGCATCAGTGTATCATCGACATTGTTCTCATCCTAAACCCAAAACACAGCCCCATACCGGCTACCAAGATGAAAATTAACTCTATCCCAGCTGAAACCAGGACACCAAGTTAGGATATTCTGGTCTGCCTGGGTGGATAAGGAGATGGGTAAATAAGCAGACAGATTGTCGGGCTCAGAAGGCCTTTATCTATGTGTGGTACTCTGCCTGGAGGCACCTAGCTAGTAGGGTCCTGCAGGGGTCCGTCCTGCCACCTGCCCTGTTTAATGTGTGTTTAATGACCTGGAGGGGATGAGAGGGTGTTTTTTCATAACATTTGTAGAAGACACCATATTGAGGAGAGCAGACCTGCCACTGCAAAGGACAAAGATAGGCCAGAGGGATGGGCAAAATGTAACATCGTGATTTCCTATAAAGACAAATTTGAAGTCCTGCCTTGAGGTGCACTAATCCTGGGCAATGACAGAGGCCAGCGGCTGTGTCGCTGGGTAGCAGCTCTGTGGGAAAGGCTCTGGTGGTCCTTGGATTTCATTAGGCAAAACGGGAGCCATCAGCAAAGAAGCGTCTTCATGGGGGCTTCAGACTGGGGCTCAGGAAAAACTGACTAGGAGGGTGATGCTGCACTGCAGCAGGACACCCAGAGCCTCTCTGTGATCTCCATCTTTGGAGCTTTTCAGCTTTCAGCTCTACAAAGTCACAGCCAACCTGACCCGCATTTGGTCGTTCCCAACCCTTTGGTGGGAGCCTGGACCGGACGCCCCCAGTAGTCCCTTTTCCCACCATCTGTTCCACGCACTTGCGCCTTGCAGTGTGCCCCAGGAGAAAGGATTCAGCTGGAAGTGAGGGTCTCTCCAGCACTGGCTCCTGGAACAATTCAGGCTGGAACTGTTCCGTACTCAGGAGGTCTCTAGTCCTGCCTTTGGTTCCAAGCAGGGCCAGCTCTGAGGTCCAAGCAGGTTGCTCAGTGAATGTCAGCATCCCTGTACGCAGTCTGCAGATGAGCCAGGCATCAATGCCACCATTGCAGCAATGGAGACGAGGCATTGGACCAGCTCCCTGAACCCAGGAATCGGTGTGCCATGCCTCCTGAGGTTCCTGGGAACACCTCAGCATTTTGTCCAGAGAAGCGTACCTTTTCTTTAGATGTCCTGTGAGAGATGTCCCATGAGCTCACCTTGCTCTCCATCCCTCCTTCACTCCTCACACTTGCCTGGACTTCAGGAAACATCCATGAGCCTGAAGGATGGATAAGCCTCTTGGGCTGAGGTGAAAGAAGTTGAGTTTTGATTCTGAGGCAGCAGGAGAAGGAGGATGTGCAGTTCAGTGCTGGGATATGGCGATAAAGAGAGGATTCAAGTGAGTCTGTGGGCTGGGACATCTTGGGTGATTGAGGAGCATTAGCAGGGCTTTGGAAGAAGCTGCTCAGGTTATGGGGAACTCAGAGCCATTGGCAAAATCTCAGAAAACCACAGCACGGAGAACAACGGTGTGATGTTCCTCCTAGTCATGGACTGCCCTACATCCACTGGATAGAGAAGGGACAGGCCTTGCCACACTGCAGAGCTGGCAATCAGTTCCTTGCACCAAGGCACCGAATCTGCCTGTGATGCTGCCAGGTGTCTGACACGGACTCACTCTGAATGGGGATGACGTTCCTGTACAGGACCATCGCTGTCCCTGCCAAATGCCTGTGGCTGCGTGTGAGAGCCTTGGCACCTCACATGACATTATGGGCCTGGAATTGGCATTACACAGAATAACTGCCCTGAATTTGATCAGACAATGTGAGAATGTTCTTGACGCCACCATCATTAGAGTCAATGGAGATCTAGTAAACCTGGCTGATGAAAAGACAGGGAAACTTAGCTCTGCCTATGGTACATGACTCCATTTCAGCAGATGAATCCCTGCATAGGCTGCCCAGAACGTAACAAATAGAGACAGGTTCTATCGTCCTGAAAGGGGGCATCTGATGTCATTTCATTTGGCCAAAGATTCCCCACCAGCCTCCAAGAAGATGTCCCCAGATGCTGCCCTGTCTCTCAGCATTGCTCCACGAGGGCTTGCAGCTGGCTCCATCTACCTTGGAGCACCTCTGGAACTTCAGGGGTCACCAGGTCTTTGCATCTGAACACCTCAGTCCTGGCCTCCATCTCCATTAATGAGCATGGGAGCTGAGCCAAGGAGCTCACATGCAGGTGCCTCTTGTGTGCGCACCTGAACTGAGGCAAGAGGAATCCACCTCCTGTGGGTTTGTGCTGTGCATGGGGGAAGCTGAGGACTACAGACATGGAATGGGGGCTGAATCCCTTCCCTCAGCAATGGTAAATGAGATCATTCCCTGTCCTTGCCTGGGTGTCCTGCCTAAAGATGGGACAATGATAAGGTGATTCTTGGACCTAACTCTTCTTCAGATGGGAGAAATGACACTGGTGGAAAGCAGTGTCACTCCCCAGCTGAGGGAGGGAACATCAGTGATGCCTTCAGCCTGTTTCACAGCAGGTTCCCCTGGAGCCCCAGGGACACCTGGAGGGAGCCCAGAGGGAGAAAAGAAAGTGCTGCCTTGGGCTGGGCCTCTGCTGCTGAGCTGGGCTGGGCTCCTGGGATGGAGGGAGCTGATGGCAAGTGGGCACGAGAGACAGCTGTGCCCAGGAGCAGGGCTGAGGGCACTGCCTGCAGGCACCGAGAGGAGATCTGCAAGGCTGAGAGAGCTTAAAGGCAGTTGGGAGTAGGAGGAGAGCTCATTGGAGGAGAAATCTTCACAGCCCTTTATGTGGAAAGTCTCTGGGTGTAGGGCAATGCAGCTTCAGTTCCTGGAGGGACCATCAAAAGCTGGCACATCTCACAGCCTATGGGATCTGTCAGTATTACTCTATTAGTTTCTCTAATGCAAAGGAGAAGGATGTGCTCCAGAGCACAGCTTCCCTGCTGCACCATCGGAGGGACAGAACATGATGGCTGCCTTCTCCTGGGGATGGTTGTGGAGGTGTGCATATGGGTGTTCAGCCAGGGGTGCCCAGGGCCGTCCTTCCGAGCAGGGTCCCTGCACCGCATGGGGCTGTGTGCTGGGGCAGGGACTCTGCCGCCTGCCAGGGTCAGCACTCAGCCTGCCCGGGGAGCTCCCCACTGAGCTGCGGGGAGAAGCTGTGGGTGGAAGGAGCGACCCCTGGCAGGGCAGGGTCCTGCTCTCGAGTGGGTGCTGCATAGGTCAGGGCTGCTCACAGCAGCAGATCGCTACAGGGCATTCCCAGGAGAAGACTTTCCAAGAAGCAGAGCAAGGCAGGGGCTACCCAAAAGGGAAGGATCCTGTTCCTTCAATCTTCTACTCTGGGTTGTCTGGGTGGGCAATGGGACACAGAAATTCATCTCTCCGTTCTGGAGGAGGCACTGAAATTGCAACTCTTTTACTCTTCGAAGTGAATAAACCAGGCAGTATCACAAGTCAACATGCCGTGGCTTACAGACAGCATCAGTATCACTTTTCCAGCCTCATCAGGTTTGCTCTGAGGTTCCCATCAGAGCCTGCACACACAGAGATGCCCCTGGGCAGTGCCCTGCTGCTGGGAGGTGCCTGCAGGGCAGAGCTGAGCACACAGCGGGTGGGATGGGCTCTGTGAGCACTGACAGGGAGGAGGCTTGGGGCCAGACAAACAGCTCCTGGCAGGGAGAGCTCCAGGCAGCAGAGACAGGGGCAAGGGGTGGGGGGAAACTGCAAACAAGCAGTGGGGGAAGGTGCTCTCTGGCAGCTCTCTTGTTGTCTTTCACTGTAGATGTCTTCTGGGCACTGTCTGCTGGGCAGTGCTCGGGCTCTCTCTTTGGAACGTCATCTTTGGGACCCCTGACTCTCTGCTTTGCCTGTCCTGCTGGGCTTGCGAGCTGCCCCCAGAAAGGCACAGCTTGCCTGTAGGATCCTAGGGAGTGCTGAGCCTTTCGTTGGGGGTTGGCACTCTCCTCTCAGGGTCCTTTGCTTCGCTCCGTGAGGGGTCCTGTCCTGCTCTCTTCAAGGCAACTCCGTCTCTGGGCTGGGACAGAGATTGCAGATCTGCCCATTGAACCAGTGCTTCCCTGCTGCCATATTAGTTCAGTTGTTTGGGGTTTTTAAAGAGAAATTTGTGTGTGAAGTCATCTTCAAGGCAGCACAAGCGAAAGGGCAGCACAGATGGGAAAAAGACGGGTGGGCAGAGAGAGCTCGGAGCTCAGAGAGGTTTGGCTGGGACTCAGGAATAAAAGGAGAGTTATGATCTGTGGAAGAAGGGGCAGGCAACTCAGGAGGACTACAAGGATGTTGTGAGGTTACACAGGCAGAAAATTAGAAGGGCCAAAGCCCAAATAGAACTTAATCTGGCTACTGCCGTAAAAGGCAGTAAAAAAATGTTCCTATAAATACATTAGCAACAAAAGGAGGGCCTTTATTGGATAGTGACAAAGGATGAGGAAAAGGCTGAGGTACTTAATGCCTTCTTTGCCTCCATCTTTAATAGTCAGACCAGTTGTTCTCGGGGTACCCAGCCCCCCGAGCTGGAAGACAGGGACGGGGAGCAGAATGAAGCCTCCATAATGGAAGGGGAAATGGTCAGCGACCTGCTACACCATGTAGACACACACAAAGTCTATGGGGCCAGATGGGATCTACCCGAGGGTACTGAGGGAGCTGGCAGAAGTGCTCACCAAGCCACTTCCAATCATTTATGAGCAGTCCTGGCTAACTGGGGAGGTGCCAGTCGACTGGAGGTTAGCAAATATGACGCCCATCTACAAGAAGGGCCAGAAGGAGGATCTGGGGAACTACAGGCCTGTCAGCCTGACTGCGGGGCCAGGGAAGGTTATGGACCAGATCATCCTGAGTGCCATCACGCGGCACGTACAGGACAACCAGGGGATTGGGCCCAGTCAGCAAGGGTTTATGAAAGGCAGGTCCTGCTTGACTAACCTGATCTCCGTCTATGACAAGATGACCTGCCTAGTGGATGAGGGAAAGGCTGTGGATGTTGTCTACTTGGACTTCAGTAAAGCCTTTGACACCTTTTCCCACAGCCTTCTCCTGGAGAAACTAGCTGCTCATGGCTTGGGCCCACTGCGTAAAAAAATGGCTGGATGATGAGGCCGAAAGAGTGGTGGTGAATGGAGTTCAATCCAGTTGATGGCCGGTCACAAGTGGTGTTCCCCAGGGCTCAGTATTGGGCCTACTTCTGCTTAATATCTTTATCAATAATCTGGATGAGGGGATTGAGCGCACCCTCAGTAAATTTGCCGACTACACCAAGTTGGGCAGGAGCATTGATCTGCTGGAGGGCAGGAAGGGTCTACAGAGGGATCTGGACAGGCTGGATTGATGCGCTGAGACCAACTGTATGAGGTTCAACAAGGTTCAGTGCCGGGTCCTGCACTTGGGTCACAACAACCCCATGCAACGCTACAGGCTGGGGGAAGAGTGGCTAGAGAGCTGCCTGGCGGAAAAGGACCTGGGGGCGTTGGTTGACAGCTGGCTGAATATGAGCTGGCAGTGTGCCCAGGTGGCCAAGAGGGCCAGTGGCATCCTGGCTTGCATCAGGAATAGTGTGGCCAGCAGGACTAGGGAAATGATGGTTCCCCTGTACTCGGCACTGGTGAGGCCACACCTCAAGTACTGTGTTCAGTTTTGGGTCCCTCACTCCAAGAAGGACACTGAGGTGCTGGAGCATGGCCAGAGAAGGGCAACAAAGCTGGTGAAGGGTCTGGAGCACAAGGCTGGTGAAGAGCGGCTGAGGGAGCTGGGGTTGTTTAGCCTGGAGAAAAGGAGGCTGAGGAGAGACCTTATTGCTCTCTACAACTGCCTGAAAGGAGGCTGTAGTGAGGTGGGAGTTGGTCTCTTCACCCAAGTAACAAGCAATAGGACAAGAGGAAATGGTTTAGATTGGATATTAGGAAAGATTTCTTCACCAAAAGGGTTGTCAAGCAGTGGAACAGGCTGCCCAGGGAAGTGGTTGAGTCCCCATCCCTGGAAGTATTTAAATGACGTGTGGACGTGGTGCTTAGGAACATGGTTTAGTGGTGGACTTGGCAGTGATAGGTTAACGGACTTGATGATCTTAAAGATCTTTTCCAACTTCTGTGATTCCATGATTCTGTAACACTGCAGCTCTCCTGACTCTGCACTAAGCTACAAATATCTGAGCCCTTTTGTATTGTCCTGTCTCAAGAATCTTCACATTTTCAGTCATAAAAATGAGGATTTCTATCCCTAAATAGGATACCCACCGGTTGTGATGGTGGAAAATAAAATCCACAAACAAAATTATTATAAAGACTTGCTGAGCCTCTTTTCTGCAGCCCACACTCTTCGGAGTAATGAGTGCAGATATTGAACTTTTCCGTTACAGGTGGATTACGTCTGACATCCCTTGAGAGCAATGGAGCTGTCACAAATCAGCTCCCATGTAGCCACTGCAGCAGAGCAAAGCTGCCTCCTCAGCAGCACATGAGCAGAGGTCCTGCTCGGTACAGCACACTCAGCCAGCGCAGACCAGAGGAAGGAAATGCACTTCACTTGGAGGGTATTGCGATGAAAAATGGAGTGGTTTGCTCAAAGGATTCTATCCTCATTTTAACCTGTCCTTTCATTTTTTGAGTAGTGCCCCCATGTCAAGAAACAGCAAATGTCCAACAGCAGCTCTGTCACCCAGTTCCTCCTCCTGGCATTCGCGGACACACGGGAGCTGCAGCTCTTGCACTTCTGGCTCTTCCTGGGCATCTACCTGGCTGCCCTCCTGGGCAATGGCCTCATCATCACTGCTGTAGCCTGCGACCACTGCCTCCACACCCCCATGTACTTCTTCCTCCTTAACCTCTCTGTTCTTGACCTGGGCTCCATCTCCACCACTGTCCCCAAAACCATGGCCAATTCCCTCTGGGACACCAGGGACATCTCCTACGCAGGATGTGCTGCCCAAGTCTTTCTGTTTTTCTTCTTCCTTGGAGCAGAGTGTGCCCTTCTCACCATCATGGCCTATGACCACTACGTGGCCATCTGCAATCCCCTGCACTACGGGACCCTCTGGGCAGCAGAGCTTGTGTCCACATGGCAGCAGCTGCCTGGGGCAGTGCTTTTCTCAATGCTCTCCTGCACACTGTCAATACATTTTCACTCCCCCTCTGCCAAGGCAATGATGTGGACCGGTTCTTCTGTGAACCTCCACAGATCGTCAAGCTCTCCTGCTCACACTCCTACCTCAGGGAAGCCGGGCTCCTTATTTTAAGTTCTTTGTTAGCATTTGGCTGTTTTGTTTTCATTGTGCTGTCCTATGTGCAGAGCTTCAGGGCCGTGCTGGGGATTCCCTCACAGCAGGGACGCCACAAAGCCTTTTCCACGTGCCTCCCTCACCTGGCCGTGGTCTCCCTGTTTGTCAGCACTGGCATGTTTGCCTACCTGAAGCCCCCTTCCATCTCCTCCCCATCCCTGGACTTTGTGGTGGCAGTTCTGTACTCGGTGGTGCCTCCAGCTGTGAACCCCCTCATCTACAGCATGAGGAACAAGGAAATGAAGGATGCAGTGTGGAAACTATTCGATTACAAGCTACTTCATATTAAGAAGGTGCCCATTGTCCCACTCGGGCTCTCACGATATCACAGGAATAGCCTGCACTAACTGTTCTTCATACGTGTCTTTATTTTTCCTTTGTGGGATATTTGGGGGGTTGTTTTTTTGTTTATGCCTGTGACAATATTATTCTTGGCCTCCTACCTGCCTTTTCTTGACGCAAAGTCCTCATGTACATATGGATCTGGGCTCCCCATTTAGATAAACTCAATAAAGAAACCAGTAGAAAATTATTTGTCTTAGCTCGCATCTCTTCACATCTCCTCTGGAGCTGGGGGAGGAGCCCCAGCCTGCAGGAGGGGTTCAGGGGACAAATGCCCAGCTGCCTGACAGAGGAGCAGCCCTGGTGGGCACTATCCCACTACTGCCTGCGCGTTGGGGCTGCTGCTTTCCTGGAGCCATGGCCAAGGACAGCAGCAGGACATGGCTTTTTCAGTGCTGGTCTCTCCTCAATTCCACGCTGTTCTGCTGTGCCCTTTTATTTGTGCTGCCCCTAAGGTCTCGTGCAACTTGTGACAGTCCTGTTATCTGTACGGTGGCATCCCTGTGGCTGAGGGCAGGAGCAGGCCACGTGAACCACTCTATCAGAGCTGGTCTCCATGCAAGCACCATCATAACCAAAGGGGCTCCTCAGGACAGGGCCAGAAGGCTGGATGCCTCTTCCAAAGCTGGTGTCAGGAATACACCCAATAGGGTTCTCCCTTCAAAAGGACTTTTGCTCTTCTGGGGTTCTTGATGGATTCAGGGTGACAGTCGCAGAGTCTCACGGTGATGTGTTAGGGACCAAGGCATGGATGAAGACCTCCCTTCTTGGTTACATATGTCCACTGAAAGAGCAACTGGTCTTTGACTTATCTGCCTGGTGCTGTCCCACCTGCAGTGGGGCTGATGGCAGATGCCATCCTGAAAAGGAACTGAGAGCTGTCAGGAGAGCTCAGGGGATCTCCAGGGACAGTGTGTGAGTCTGGGTGGGCAGTGAGTGGCACCTCATAAAATGAGTGACCATCCAAGGAGGAGTGTCCCAGAGGAAAAGGTGAACATGAGGAGCCCAGAGGCTAACAAGGGCCCTGCAATGCCAGGGGAGGCTGTGAGGAGACAGCAGGGAAAGGGCCATAAGACTTGGAAACCCCATGGGCTGGATCCAGTGCAGCCATCCCCTGCCCTGTGTGCCATTAGAGACACCCCATGGTCCTGCCCAGCCCTGTCCTTGGATCCTGAACAATCAGGGATGATGGAAAAGGGCTCAGCAGCAGTGATCCTGCTCCAGCTGGGTCTGCTTCTGACCCTGACCGGCATGGCCAGTGCAGGGTTGTGGCAATTAATCACGGACTCTGCGTATGAGTTTAGGCGAAGACAAGTGAAGACAAGCGAAGAAGACGATGACGACGCTTATTTTTACAATCTATCCCTTTTATAATATGATCTAGTGTTCACGAGCAAGCAAAACCCATCTCATTGGCTACTGTCTTGCGTCCACACGTCTCTTCAGCGTTACTTCTTGGTTCTTCAAGCTGGTGCACGCGAATTCCTCTTTCAGGGATGTATCCAATCTCATCCTTATTTTTCTGCCTCTAAGTTTCACCAACTTGTTTGTAGCAAGCCTCAAGGCCACAGCTGCATCTCGTCAAAGTAAAACACTATCTCATTTATTCCCACACAGACCCACAGTCCAGCTGCTTACAAACCACTGCCGCATCGTTCATGCTCCAGTAGTCACCACACACGGTCCCCCACTGGCCCCCATGTTTCACCTCCACTCTCCCAGCACAGCGCCTGCTGCCATTCACCAGCCTCACCTCCGCAGCACTTTCAAACACAAGCATGGAACCAGTCAGGCACAGCACCAAGCCCCAGCACTGTGGGTCTGGGGGAAGCCCCTGCCCAGGCCATGTCAGTGGTGCCAGGGTGGGAGCCCTCTCCCCTCCAGGCTGTCCCCAAGACAGTACAGGGGTCCCTTCTATCCCCATGGGCTGCGCAAGCCTGGTTGTGTGCAGTTCTGGCCCTGCTGGGTCATTCACCATCCCACCGCACAAGGCACCTTTTCCCACCCCAACGGCCACCTGCCCCCTGCCCACACACACCTGCACACTGTGCCCAGCCCTGCACAGGGCACCCTCTCTTCCCCAGCCCAGCACCCCCTGGACAGCCCCGTGTACCCAGGCCTGCAGCTTCCCATGTAAACTGCCTGCCCCGGCACCATCCATAACCACCCCACCCCCAGGGCTTTCTGTGTTCCCACCAAGACGATTCTGATGATGCCCCCACCCACATCCCCTCCTCGCCTCTGGTGTCAGGGCCACTGCACTGGGCCAGGCCGCCCAGGAAGGATGTCTCTCTACGCAGATGCGCCCATCACCTTCTCTCTGTGGGGCACAAACTGCCCTCATGGGGTCAGGGCTCCCCTGGAACAAGGGGGCAGTCAGCAGCACACAAACCCTCCGGGGTACCCCAGAGGCTGGCAGTGCCCTGGGGATCTCTGGGTGCTGCCATCACCAGCTAGGCCACCACTGCCTCCAGAGGCACAGTGCTGGACAACAGGGGGTCCCAAAAGGGTGCCCCAGGACAGGGTGTCTATGAATCCAGGCAGGCACAGGCTGCCTTCAACACCGGAGCCCTGGAAAAGGAGGTACTCTCCCACCCAGGCAGGCAGGCACAGGGTCCATGGACTTGAGCACCTTCTGACCCTCATCTCAGTAGCACCTGTAAAGCAACCCCATTCCCAGACAGATCCCGATGACCATGCGGGTACCGACTGGCCCTGGGCTGTGGGACCATGGAACTGGCACTTACCTCTGCACAGCTGTACCCAGAGGAGCAGCCACAGCATCTGAGGGGACAGGAGTCCCTCTGTGCCCACCCAGAGCCTCCTGCCCTGCCAGCACATCCCTGCCGCGCCACACTCCCTGCCACAGCTCCTGGGGACTCATGGGGACAGTGACGACAGGAGGGCAATATATCTCTGCAGATCCCAGCCCAGCTACAGGACGAGCCAATCAAAGCAGCAGGACCTTTTTAGACATTATCGGGAGCTATGTCCCCTCTGACACAGCCCAGCCCTCCAGTGAACTTCTCCAGTGCCATTCATGACCATATATGAGAGACGGCTCTGCTGCAGGTGTCACGTCACTGTGGTGGGGGGCTGTCACAGGACAGGGCTGGTTGTGGGGGAGGAAAATGGGGTTTTCATCCCTTGAACCCTGCTGTGTTGACCAGGAGCACTGAGCATCTCTTATGCCAGGCACATCCAAGAGCCCAAGGTGAGAGTGTCCGGCCACGCCCGTGCCATGGGAACCACAGGGCTGGGACTGCACTGGAGGCTGTGTCAGGAAGGGAAGGAAGGAGCCCCTGACCCTGCTACAGACCCCGCTGTGCTGGGAGCAGCAGCTGGGAAAGGGCCTTAGCCCAGGCCAGAGCCCCATCCCAGGAGTGCTGGTTCACCCATCCTTCCCTGGAGAGCCCCAAGGAAGGTCCCTCATGTCCCTGCCCTGGCAGCAGACCCACAGCCCAGAGGCTCAGACATGTCCCTGACTCTCAGCCTGTCACCAAGGGGCCGTTATTCCCTGCAGGCGGATCAGGAGCTCCAGCCTGCAGGTGCACAAACCACAGCCCCCGTGGCCTCGCAGTGCTCCCCGCGCTCCCACCGCAGCGCCCAGGCAGGAAGTCTGTGGTTTCCTCCTGGCACCGTGCCCAGGCACATCCCGGCGGTGCCCCCGAGCCACCCCACCCCGACTGCTCCAGCCAGGACTGCAGGGGCTGCTCCTTCGGCCTCACAGACACGGGGCCTGGCAGCTCCCATCCCCCGTGATGCCCTTGGGACAGCACACGGCTGCTCTGCACCGAGCCCCACAGCCATGGGGTGCCATTGGTGATGTGACCACTGCCACCCTCCTACTGCCACCCTCCTACTGCCACCTGCGTGCGCTCATGGGTTATACCGACGGTGACCTCACACCCTCCTACTGCCAACGCTGCGTGCGCATGAGTTACACTGTCACACATGTGTGCGGTGTATGGACTTCTGCTGATGTTTCTTTCAAAAAGTCGTATTTGGGCGTGGTCTAAACATTATTTTGGTGCCATCAGAAGCACTTACACGAGCTATGTGCCAGCTCCTGACCTATCAGCTACTCAGGCACCAGTGACATCACAAGCTCATACACAGCCCCTGGCCTATCTGCTACTCAGCCACAGATGATGTCATAGCATCTACCTCTGATGTTGGCCTGCTCCTGGCCTATCGGCTATTTGGGCACCAATGACCTCAAAACCACCTACAGAAACTGTGGGCCTGCTCCCGCCCTATCAGCTACTCAGGCACCAGTGACATTAGAAGCACCTACACATGCCATGGGCCTCCTCCAGGCCTGTGAGCTGCTCAGTCATGAGGGGTTTCATAAGCACAGACACAAGCCATGGGCCTGCTCCTGCCCTATCAGCTACTCAGGCACCAGTGACCTGACCGCCACATATCCAACTACTTGCTATCTACTCGCCTATGAGATGCAAAGGCACAAGTGACCTCACAAGCTCCAACACAAGCCACGTGCATGCTTTTGGCCTATCAGCTACTCAGGCATCAGTAATCTCACAACCACTTACACAAGCCACGTGCCAGCTCTCAGCCTATCAATCATCTACTCAAGCACATACCAACCTATTTGCTATGTGTTGACATGGCGGGGTGACCTCATGTGGCAGCCCCCACCAGTCACTTGCTCACTCCCCATCAATGGGATGGAGGAGGGAACGGGAAGGGCAAAAGCAAGAAAACACATCTCATGGGTCGAGATAAAGACAGTTTAATATGTGGAGGAGTAAGCACTCACAGCAGGAGATCGATGCCCAGACAGTCTCTGAGTAAAGGATACTTTGGAGAACACACCCTCCTCCCTAGTTTTATTGCTGACCATGACATCATATGGCATGGAATATCGACTTGGTCAGTTGGCGTCAGCTATCCTGGCTTTGTCCCCTCCCAGCCTCTTGCCACAGCCAGCCTCCTCGCTGTCGGGGCAGAGTGAGAAACAGAGAAGGCCTTGATGCTGTGCAAGCACTGCTCAGCAATAGCTACAATGTCGGCTTGCTGTCAAAGCTATTTTGGCCACCAAGGCAAAGCACAGCACCACAGGGGCTGCTAAGCAGAAAATTAACTTCATCCCAGCCAGACCCAGTACAATCTCCACCCCTTATTCCCTACCGTGTGCATCCCACTCAGCTCCTACAGTATTCAATACATTTCCATCCACCACCACCACTCCCTTTCTCCATCCTTTGACATGACATAGACACAGTGTACTGGGTTTGCCGGGTCTGTCTCAGGTGGACCTGGACAAGTCCCAGCACACTCCTGACTTCTCCCCTCACTCAGTCAGCCAGAGCTTTTTGAAACATTCAATCAGGTTATCAACCTCAGGACAAGGAAACGCACATATCACCAGCCCACACCCTACACTGGTCTTACAGGTAGCTGTCAGATCCCCCACAACCCTGGGGAAAGGGAGTTCCCCACCAGCACCCTTCCCCTCTCTTTGGCACCTCAAAATCCAGTTTGCTGTTCATGGGCTCATTGGCTAGTTCCTCTTGTTCACATGGTCTTTTCTCAGATCCTCTGTGAGTCTTTTCCATATGGTCCCCATGCACATATTCTTCTGAAGTTGGCATTTTGTCCTGTTTTTTTCATGTTCACAGACAGCTTTGCCCATGTCTTGCAGCAGAGAGAAAATCTGAGAGTCTTCCCCAGTTCACCCTGCGTGGCCATCCTGCTGGGCCGGGCTGGGATGCGGGAGCCTCCTAGGCTGGTTCACAGCACTGGGCTTTTCTTTATATGCTGACAGGATTTGTGCCAAGGGCCCCTTGGTGGCCTCCTGGGAGGGGGCCATAGCCCTCAGGCATGTTCCAGCTTGTCTGTGTCCTCCCCACCCTCTTGAGGTTCCCCCCACCCCAGATATGTCTGGGCTGCTTCTGCAGCCTGGTAAAGTGGGAGACCTTGACCCACCCTTGTACTCTGCTTTCTATTCACATTTAAACTCTGATTATTCCTTCCAGTAGCTCTTATGAAAGCAGGTTTTATCCATTTGATACCTATGTTGTAATGGCTATATAGATTCAATTTCTCTGCCTTTATAAATGTTTACATACATATATAAAAAGGCATACACATGTATATGTTTATAGAAGTATATGTATTTAAAATATTGTACCTAATCATAAATAAATAAAAATATAGTTATACTTATTTGTACACTCAGTTTTAGATATCTTTCTCAAAATGTATCTATTGTACATCAACCTGCATATTTTTCTATCCCAGCACTTCCTTGTCCAAAGGAGGCAGGCAGCCAATCAAAGGGCTGCATGGGAACACATGGGTCTGACGGTGTCAAAGAAATGGCTGCCAGCCAACCACAGTGCAGTATGAGATCACATGGGGAATGAGGCTGTCACAAATGGCGGCCTCCCTGTACGTAATGACAGGGGCGGTGGTGCCTGTGCTCCTGGCGTGTTCCAGGTCCATGACTCAAATGAGCACAAGGAAGGCTCGTGGTGAGGTAAAAATGCTCCTTTGAACCGCTGTCAGAGAACGGGTCACTGTGGTGTCAGAGCTTCAGTGTCTGTGCCTGACGTGAGAACTTTCCCGCCTCCCTGTGCTTCCAGGCTGCACAACCCTTCTCCAAAAAACCGCTGCAGGACCCTCCTGGGTCTCGTGGGAAAATGTGCACAACTGTGCTGAGGATCCCCTGGGAGCAGGGACAGCATAAAGACTTTTCCGTGTGCCTCCTCCCCTGGCTGTGGTCTCCCTCTTTATCAGCACCTGAAGCCCCCCTCCATCTCCTCCCCATCCCTCGGTCTGGTGGTGGCAGCTCTGTACTCAGTGGTGCCTCCAGCAGTGACCCCCTCATCTACAGCATGAGGAACCAGGAGCTCAAGGGTGGAATTAGGAAAGGGCTTGCATAGAAGTTTCTGCAATAGTGATCAACTCTCCATCTCTCTCCACAAACGACTCCCAGGAGTGCTTTGGTGTATTATCATTATTTTTGTCATTATCATTTAACTTTACCATTATTGTTACTTGTGGTTATTGTGTTCCTAGAGAAATGTTTGGATTTGTCTCGCTTCTCCAGAGGCATGAACCTGCTCTGTCTCACCTGGAGCCTGGGTAAGAGTGTGTCTAACACAGGCGGAGCTGACTGCCCCATAGCCTCTCTGTAATAAAACGGGATCTCCCCCGTGCAGTGGGGAGATGAGCAGCAGCCATCCCCATCCAGCTGGAGCTGGTCCACACCCTGAGCAGCAAGGCCAGTGTGGAGTCGCTCTGTGACCCCAGGCACCACAGCCAAATCACTCCGCAGAGCAGCATCGCCAGCTCGGGGCCCTGCAGGGGTGGTGGGGAGGGGGCAAGGAACGGCCAGGTAGATGGGAGGAGGGTTAGGGAGAGCTCAGAGCAGAGATGACCTGGGCTGGAAATTGCCTCAGAGACAAAAACACCAGCATTCAACTAATCCAAGACAATGCCCAGGGTGTGGGTCCCCTAAAGCATGGTCATGGTGCAGAGCCAGAAGTCTTGCTGTCCGGGAGCTCCACCAGGCCTGGGAAGCGGATGAGGAAGGACTGGTGCTCACGACTGCGCATCCCTTCGTGCCATCGCCCCTCCTCAAGGGTGGCATCGAAAGGGAGGCTGGGACCCTGCATCAGGGCTTGCCCTGAAGGAAGCATGACTCAGCCCAGAGTTCCCCTCAGTCCCTAGCCAGCCAGGGCTGACACCCCAGTCAGTGCAATTGCTCTGGGGACCCTAGGATTGATCCCAGCACTCCCGGTAGCCTCTCTGTAGCCAGAGCAGCTCTCCACAGCTGGGAGGAGATGCGCTGCTGCTTTCTCCATGGTCAGGGCTCTTTGGGCGCTGTAGCCACTGGCACTGCAGGCTGGGAAGCCCAGACCTAGTTCTGAGCCCCGGTGCCCTGCACCACAGCTCTTAGTACCTCCCCTCCCATGCCACCATCCTCTCTCAGAAGCACCGCCAAGTGCATTACTCCCAAAGGTTGCAAATAATGCAAAGGAGCTGCTGGAGGTCTTCTCTGCTCCCCCATGCTGCCCCCAGCTCTGCTTCAGTGTCAGCCCACAGGCACTGCCACATTCCCTCTCTGTTCGGTGCTGGGTTTCTCCACATGCCCTCCTCCAAGCTCATGCAGGGATCCCCAGGGTGTCTCTCTCCTTGGAGCTGTCCACCAATGCCTGGCGGTGCAGCCGCAGGGGATCCCAGTGTTGCCACACTGAGAGAAGGTTGTGATTGTCCTTGGTCAGAGTAGGCATCAGGATCTGTCTAGCAGTCAGGAGGGAAAGAAGAGGACAAGACACAACGAGAACAAGAAGCAGGAGGGGGATTTTCAAATGAGGTTTAAGGAAAAAAGCCCACACCTTTATAGTTGCTTAGTGCTGGGTCTGGGGCCCAGAGATTTTCAAAACTCAAGTGGAGAAAACACTGACCAGCCTGATCTAAGGGACAAGCTCTCCCTGCTCAGAGCAGATTGTGGCACTAGAGACCTCCGTTGGTTCCTTCTGACTCTTCTTCGCGGTGTCTGTGGAGATTGCCTAGTCTAGTCTAGACTAGGGCACCTACTGGGGTTGCCCAATACAGGGTGCAGCTGGGTTTGGAATATCTCCATGGATGGAGACTCCACAACCTCTCTGGACAATCTGTTCCAGTGATCCACCCCCCTCACAGGAGAAAAGTGTTTTCTTGTGTTGAGATGGAAGCTCCTTTGCTTCCGTTTCTACCCGTTGTCTGTCACTGGGCACCATGGAGAAAAGTCTGGCTCCCTCTTCTTCATTCTCTCCCATCAGGTGTTGATACACATTGATAAGATCCCCATGAGCCTTCCCTTCTCCAGGCTAAAAAGTCCCAGCTCTCTCAGCCTCTCCTCCTGAGGGATTCTTGTGTGCCTTCATCATCTTTGTGGCCCTTTGCTGGACTCGCTCCAGTAAGTCGATGTCTCTCTTGTACGGGGCAGCCCAGCACTGGACGTAGCGCTCCAGATGTGGCCTCACCAGTGCTGACTAGAGGGGCAGGATCACCTCTCTCGACCTGCTGGCAAACCTCTCCTGAATGCGGCCCAGGAGGCTGTCGGCCTGCTTTGCCAAACAGCCACACTGCTGGCTTGTGGTCAGCTTGCTGTCCACCAGGACCCCCTGATCCTTCTGATCCCCTGATGCCTGTATTGGTGACGAGGTCTATAGCCCAACTGAAGTGCATTTACACCAATGCACGCAGCATGGGCAATAAACAGGAGGAGCTGGAAGCCACTGTGCGGCAGGAAAACTATGATGTGGTCGCCATCACAGAAACGTAGTGGGATGACTCACATAACTGGAGTGCTGCAATGGATGGCTACAAGCTCTTTAGAAGGGACAGGCTAGGAAAGAGAGGGGGAGGGGTAGCCCTGTATGTTAGGGAGTGTTTTGACTGTCTGGAGCTTAACGACAGTAATGATAAGGTTGAGTGCTTATGGGTAAAGATCAGGGGGAACGCTAACAAGGCAGATATCGTGGTGGGAGTCTGTTACAGACCACCCAACCAGGACGAGGAAACAGATGAAGTATTCTACAAGCGGTTGGCTGAAGTCTCACAATCTCTAGCCCTTGTTCTCGTGGGAGACTTCAGCTTACCAGATATCTGCTGGAAATACAACACAGCAGAGTGGAAGCAGTCTCGGAGGTTCCTGGAGTGTGTGGGAGATAACTTCCTGACGCAGCTGGTAAGTGAGCCAACCAGGGGAGGTGCCCCGCTGGACCTGCTGTTCACAAACGGAGAAGGCCTGGTGGGCGATGTGGTGGTCGGAGGCTGTCTTGGGCTCAGCGACCATGAAATGGTAGAGTTTTCAATTCTAGGAGAGGTAAGGAAGGGGGTCAGCAAGAGCGCTACCCTGAACTTTAGAAGGGCGGACTTTGGCCTGCTCAGGAGTCTGGTTAACAGAGTCCCTTGGGAGGCAGTCCAAGGGGAAAGGGCAAAGGAGTCCAGGAAGGCTGGACGTTATTCAAGGAGGAAATCTTAAAGGCGCAGGAGCAGGCCGTCCCCATGTGCCGCAAGTCGAGCAGGTGGGGGAGAAGACCGGCCTGGCTGGACAGAGAGCTTTGGCTAGAACTCAGGAAAAAAAGGAGAGCCTACAGCCTTTGGAAGAAGGGGCAGGTGACTCAGGGGCACTACAAGGATGTTGTGAGGATATGCAGGGAGAAGATCAGAAAGGCAAAGGCACAGCTGGAACTTAAACTGGCCACCGCCGTTAAAGACAACAAAAAAAGTTTTTATAAATATGTTAGGGACAAAAGGAGGGCCAGGGAGAATCTCCCTCCCTTGTTGGATACAGAAGGTAACCTTGCCACGAAGGATAAGGAGAAGGCAGAGGTACTTAATGCCTTCTTTGCCTCAGTCTTTAGTAGTCAAGCTAGTCATCCTCAGGTTTTTCAGGCCCCTGAGCTGGGAGATGGAGATAGGACGCAGAGTGAAGTCCCAGTTGTTGAAGAGGTGGCAGTCACTGACCTGCTCCTCCACCTGGATGCGCACAAGTCCATGGGCCCAGATGGGATCCACCCGAGGATAGTGAGGGAGCTGGCAGAGGAGCTGGCCAAGCCTCTCTCCATTATTTATCAGCAGTCCTGGTCAACTGGGGAGGTCCCAGATGACTGGAAGTCAGCAAATGTGACGCCCCTCTACAAGAAGGGTCGGAAGGAGGATCCCGGGAACTACAGGCCTGTCAGCTTGACCTCGGTGCCGGGGAAGGTCATGGAGCAGGTCATCCTGAGTGCCATTATGCAGCAAGTGCGGGACAACCGAGGGATCAGGCCCAGCCAGCATGGGTTTATGAAAGGGAGATCCTGTTTCACTAACCTGGTCTCCTTCTATGACAAGGTGACCCGCGTAGTGGATGAGGGGAAGGCTGTGGATGTTGTCTACTTGGACTTCAGTAAGGCCCTTGACACAGTCTCCCACAGCATTCTCCTGGAGAAGCTGGCTGCACATGGCTTGGATGGGTGCACTCTACGCTGGGTTAAAAACTGGCTGGACGGCCGAGCCCAGAGAGTGGCGGTGAATGGAGTCAAATCCAGTTGGCGGCCGGTCACGAGTGGTGTTCCCCAGGGCTCAGTGTTGGGGCCGGTCCTGTTCAACATCTTCATTGATGATCTGGATGAGGGGATTGAGTGCACCCTCAGTAAGTTTGCAGATGACACCAAGTTGGGTGGAAGTGTTGATCTGCTGGAGGGTAGGAAGGCCCTACAGAAGGACCTGGACAGGCTGGATCGATGGGCCGGGGCCAACTGCATGAGATTCAACAAGGCTAAGTGCTGGGTCCTGCACTTGGGTCACAACAACCCCATGAAATGCTACAGTCTGGGGGAGGAGTGGCTGGAGAGCTGCCTGGCGGAAAAGGACCTGGGGGCGTTGGTTGACAGCCGCCTGAACATGAGCCAGCACTGTGCCCAGGTGGCCAAGAGGGCCAATGGCATCCTGGCCTGTATCAAGAATAGTGTGGCCAGCAGGAGCAGGGAGGTGATGGTGCCCCTGTACTGGGCACTGGTGAGGCTGTACCTCGAGTACTGTGTTCAGTTTTGGGCCCCTCACTACAAGAAGGATGTTGAGGTGCTGGAGCATGGCCAGAGGAGGGCAAGGAAGTTGGTGAAGGGTCTAGAGAACAAGTCTTATGAGGAGCGGCTGAGGGAACTTGGGTTCTTTAGCCTGGAGAAGAGGAGGCTGAGGGGCGACCTTATTGCTCTCTACAACTACCTGAAAGGAGGTTGTAGCGAGGTTGGGCTCTGTCTCTTTTCCCTAGTAACAAGTGATAGAACGAGAGGAAACGGCCTCAAGATACGCCAGGGGAGGTTTAGGTTAGACATTAGTAAAAAATTCTTCACTGAGAGGGTGGTCAAGCATTGGAACAGGCTGCCCAGGGAAGTGGTTGAGTCTCCATCCCTGGAGGTATTTAAAGAACGGATAGATACGGTGCTCGAAGACATGGTATAGATGGACTTGGCAGTGTTAGGTTAACGGTTGGATTCGATGATCTTAAGGGTCTTTTCCAACCTTGACGATTCTATTATTCTATGATTCTATGATTCTCTAGAAACCTGCTTTCCAGCCAGCCGTCCCCCAGCCTGTCCTGGTCCATGGGGTCCTTCCTGCCCAGGGGTAGGGCTCTGTGTTTCCCTTTGTTGAACTTCATGAGGTTCTTCTCTGCCTGGTTCTCCAGCCTGCCCAGGTCCTTCTGAGCAGCAGTGCAACCAGCCAGTGTATCAGCCACTCCTCCCAATTTTAGATCATGCACAAACTTGCTCAGGATGCCCTTGGTCCCATCATCCAGGACTGTAATGAAAGGCTGAATAAAATGGGACCCAGTATCAACCCTTGGGCTACCCCACTGGTGATTATCCTCCAGCTGGACTTTGTGCCACTGGACACAACCCTCTGGGACTCAGTCAGTTTTCAGTCCCTCTCATTTTCCACTTAGCCAGTCCATACTTGCTCAGCTTGTCTATAGGGGTAGAATGGGAGACAGGCTGACAGCTCCCTGCATCCTCTTTCTTGCTCTGCTTCAAGATAAGGTTTCCATTTGCTTTCTTCCCGTCCTCAGGAACCTCACCAAATCCCCTTGACCTTTCAAACATGATTTCAAGTGGCCTTACAAGGACATCAGCCATCTTCCTCAGCACTCATGAGTGCATCCCCTCAGGCCCCAAGGACTTATGCATGTGCAGTTTGTTTCAATGTTCCCTAAGCTGAGACTCCTGCACCAAGGGTAAGTCTTCCTTGCTCCTTGCCTCTGGTCTTGGGGGCCTGGGATTCCTGAAGGTTGGTCTTACCAGTAAACTCAGAGAGGAAGAAGGCATGGAGTACCTTGGCCTCTTCTGTGTTCTCTGTCACCAGGGTCCCACCCCATCTAGCAGCAGGCCCACATTTTCCCGAGCCTTCCTTTTGCTGCTGGCATCATTGTTAAATCCTTTCTTGATGCCCTTCATGTCCAGATGGAATCACCAGATTGAGATCGAGATGGGCTTTGGCTTTCCTAACACCCTCTCTGAATGCTCGGGAGGTTCTTGGTGCCCTCCAGAAACCTCCTGAGTGTCTTGTGCCCTGCTGTGCTGCCCCTCCGGCACATGTCCAGCTGGGTAATGTCTGCCATGAGGACCAGGGCCTGCAAATGAGAAGCTGCTTCTACTTGTCTGAAGAAGGCCTCATCTGTTGCTTCTTCCTAATACAGCTGGTCCACAGCAGACACCAACTACAACATTACCCATGGTAATGTTGGTCTGCCCACTAATCCTGATCCATCGGCTCTCATCTGGCTCCTCACCTGTCACTAGCAGAGCTCCATGCTTTCCTTCTGCTCGCCCACAGACAGGGCACCTTCCCCTCCTCACTGACCTGCCCCATCCTTCCTAAAGAGGCAGCTTCCATCCATGGCCACGCTCCAGTGGTGTGAGCTATCTGACCATGTCCCTGATACCTAAGTGAGATTACAGCTCAAGAACTGCCCACAGACTCCTAATTCCTCCTGTTTGCTCCCCAAGCCATCTGCATTCCTGTGCAGGCCCATCAGAGGTGTGCCCAGCCATGCTGATTCCCTGCTGAGACTGAGGGCTACTTGACAGGTGCCCACAAGCAGCCCTGGTTGTACCCTTTGCTTCACCTCCAACTTTCTGATTCCCTGTGTCCCCCCTCCCAGGTTCTTCCCTTTGGTCATCCTCAATCCCTCTCATTCAAGAAGCCCACCTCTGTTTTCGCTTTACCCGCTGGCCCTGGCTTTGCTTGCCTGTTGCCCTCCGTTGGTGTTTCTGGGCTGGCAGCATTGGGAAATCTTACCTTGGTCAGCAAGGCCATTAAACTGCTACCTCCTTTTATTATCCATCGTGGCCTTCAATTCCTCATGCTGTCATCTTGTTAGAGGCACCACAGGAGAGGGTGAGCCACCTACACGCACACATGAACAGCTGACACAAGGAAGATTCAGTTCATGGGGACCCTGGGAAACCCTGGGATTTGGCCAACAAAAAGCTCATCAAGTTTGACAAGGAGAAGTGGCCAGTCCTGCATCAGGGGAAGAATAACCCCATGTATCAGGGCAAGCTTGGAGCTGACCAGCTGAGGAGTGAGCCTGAGGAGAAGGCCGTGGTTGCTACAAGGGATGCAATAGGAGCCAGTGGAGCATGCTGACCATGAATAAGGCCAGCTGCACACGGGGCTGAATTAGGATGAGCAAGACCACCCAGACAAGGGGCGTTACCTTGACTCAGCTCTGTTGTGGCCACATCTGAAGTAATCTGTCCTGGTGTGGGACTCCATGTTCTGCAGGAGCGGGGAGGAACTGGAGAAGGTCCAGAGGTGGCCTCCCAAGCTGGGCTGAAGGGGCTGAATCACATGGCTTGTGTGGAGAGACCGAGGGACCTGGGCTGCTTTGGCCTCATGACATAGAGGCCAAGGGCAAGGTTGTAGTAGCCTGCAATTGCTTGAAAGGTGGTTTCAGGGAGGATGAAGATTTCCTTTGTAGAGGAAACAGCATGAGGAAGGAAAAGCTTTGGAGTCTGAGCCTGGGCATGAGGAAGATGAAATGTCACTTGAAGGGTAGTGGCGTGGTGCAACGGGTCACTGGTGGTGGTGGTGTTTGTCTGTGATCAGCCCGTGGCTTTCTGTTTCAGAGATATTGGTACAGGCAGGGACATGGGCGGATGAGAGCAAGGTGGGGAAGTGGATTGTGTGTCTACAGCCTGCAGGGAAACAGGCACAGGCGTGGGAGAGCATAGGATGTCCTGGGGTGGAGATGGCCAACGATGACAGCCATACAAGAACTGTTTTTGACAGAGAGATAGGAAGGGATAGATATAAATGCAAGGAAGGAGCTGATTAAAGAGTTCATTTGACTTCTGAAAGATGGGGCGAGCTTCTAAGTCCCTGAAGCTCAAAGCAGCGACGAGATAATTGGGAGGTATCTGAATGAACAAAAAGCAGGGGGAGGGGGGAGCCTGGAGAGCAATGGGAAGGGCAAATGTCCCGCTACCTCTGCTGAGAAGATGCCCTTAGACATGGCCATTTAATCAAGAGAGGTGGGACGACCTGAAAGATAAGGGAGATTGAATACATAGCGTAATATAATAGATAGAGCAGCCATAATGCAAGTACAGGAGATCAATATTTTTTCTCCTATGATTAATGGAATCCCTGCAAATTCCCACTCTGGCATGATGGGAAAACCCTGCCACTATATTAAAAGTACTCAATTGTTTCAGCTGGTGAAAATGGGCTCCTATTTTTTTCTCAGTGTTGCAGATTTGTTCACCTTTCCAGGCAGACCTTGTTTGCCTGACCATAAAAAACCTAGGGTGGCTTTTAGAGGCCTCAGTGTACCTAAGGTGTTTGCCTGGGGCTGGCAGCTATCAGGCAGGACGTGTGGGAGAGCAGAGGCCCTCGGGATCTGCAGGCAGAGGCTGGGCAGGGGGTTCCCAGGGCATCTGTACTGGCAGGAGGTGTCTGTGTCCCTGTAGCTGAAGGCATTTGGGTCCTACATCCAACTACAATAAAATGTAAAAGCTGAAAAGTGTTTTCAAACATATTCTTTGCTTTGCAGCTTTCTGTTTAATTCTTTGTTTTATGTTTATTGACATTTTCTAAACATTTTTCTTTTCAGGCTAGCAGCATTTCAAAAAAAGGTCATTTTGTGTCTTGCCCAGAGCCCTGTGCCCCCAAGACAGTTCCTGCCCAGGACTGTCAGCGATACCCCTCAGTCTTTGCCGAGAGAGAGTCACACTGTGATATCGGCCTCTTTTCACTGCCTGAGATGTTAGTTTAGGTGGTCATATACAGCACAGGAAGATTCCTGCCCCATAAACATTTACTCTGTGGTTCTCAGAGAAGGGGCCTGACACCATAGGATCAGTTCAAGTTGGAAGGGACCTCGGGAGTCCTGCAGTCCAACCTGCCAGAAAAAAAAGGGTTAGACCAGGTTGTTCACGGCTTGATCCAGTCTGAGTCTGGAAACCTCCAAGGATGGAGTCTGCACAGCATCTCTGGGTGACCTGCTCCAACGCTTGGCTCAGCTCACACTGAAACAGACTTTCCTTTTCTGCAGGCTTAATCTCTCCTCTTTCACCTCCCACCCCCTGTCTTTTTTCCTCCCGCCATGCCCCACGGTGAAAAGCCTGTCTCTCTCTTTTCCATCAAGTCCTTGTAGGTACTGGCAGGCCACAGTGAGGTCCTCTCAGCGTTCATTTCTGCAGGCTGGACAGGCTCATCTCCCTCAGCCTCTCCTCATGGCAAAGGTGCTCCAGTCCCTGACCATCTTGGAGGTCCTTTGCTTCAAGCAAAGTGATTCAAGCACTGAGCCCAGCAGGAGGCTGGAAATGGCCAAACAGGACAATTCAGCACATAAACTTGGGGTGTGCTGCCAGTGCTGGAAATAGCCAGTGAGAAAGGCTGGGGGGTTACAAATGCCCTGGGGCACCTGCCCCAACTCTCCATGGCACCAAAGGCACAGACCAGCCTCCTCTCTCCTGTGTCTGCAAGTCTCAGCTCCCTTCCATGACACCTGGCTCTGCAGCACCAACCCCTGGTGTGAGTCCTCACCCTGCAAGGTCAGACAGCTCAGCTAACTTCAGTGTCTTCCTCTCCCGAGCACTTCCCAGCCCAGCCCAGTCCCTCTCTGGCTCTCCCCATCACTTCCCGCCCCCTACCCATCTCCCCCTGTCCAGCCCAGAAAAGCAGCCCATTCTGGGCTCACCCCATGGCAGCACCCATTGATGGGTACTGCAGAGCTCTGCACACTCAACCCCACAGCCCCAGCCCCTCTGAAGGTCACAGTAGCTCCTGGGAGGCAGAGACGTGTCTCAGCCTCCCCATCAGCCCCAGGGCTGAGGGCCAGCCATAGCATGAGGAGATGGAAGCCAGTGGCTGCTCCTCTCTCCAAGACATCCTTATTGTTCACTGCCAGCAAGTCCCTCTGTGCCAGCCCCTCTCCCAGGAAAAGACTCCTGGCCCAGGGGATCCTCAGGCTGCTCCAGCTGCCCAAGCAATAGAAAAGCCTGCCCGAGCTGGTGCATGCAGAAATAGATTTCTCTTTGTCATTTATAACCCCCTGGAAGCAGACAGTATCTTCTTTTGTCCTGGTTTCAGCTGGGATAGAGTTAATTTTCGTCTTGGTAGCCGGTATGGGGCTGTGTTTTGGGTTTAGGATGAGAATAATGTCGAGGATACACTGACGTTTTGTTCTTGCTAAGTAGTTGCTAAGTGGCGCTCACAGTGGTAAAGGACTTTTCAACTGCCCATGCTCTGCCGGGTGCACAAGAAGCTGGGAGGGGGCACAGCCAGGACAGCTGACTCAGACTGGCCAAGGGGCTATTCCATACCATATGGCGTCATGCTCAGTATATATATAAGCTGGGGGAAGAAGAAGGAAGGAGGGGGACACTGGGCATGATGGCGTTTGTCTTCCCAAGTAACCATTACGCGTGATGGAGCCCTGCTTTCCTGGAGATGGCTGAACACCTGCCTGCCGATGGGAAGTAGTGAATGAATTCCTTGTTCTGTTTTGTTTGCGTGCACGGTTTTTGCTTTGCCTATTTAACTGTTCTAATTTATTTTACTTCAATTATTAAACTGTTCTTATCTCAACCCACGAGTTTCCTCCCTTTTACCCTTCTGATTCTCTCCCCCATCCCACTGGTGGGGAGTGAGCGAGCGGCTGCGTGGTGCTTAGTTGCTGGTTGGGGTTAAACCACGACAGTCCTTTTTGGCGCCCAACGTGGGGCTCGAAGGGTTCGAGATAACAACAGATTTAATTGGAATGCGCTAGATCGAATTTATAGCTGTTATTGCTGTTTAGCTGTTAATCGGCAGGCTTCTGTGCTTGCCATGGGGCTTGCTTGCCTTACTGTATGTTAGAGTCATCTTACTGTGTTGTGCCTGGGAACATTTTGATAACAGCAATGGCCACGTACCCGGGCTGGCAGATGGCCAGGGCATCGCTGTTTTTCTGTGCTGCTGTACTGGACAGGCTGGAACTCCAGTGTCAACTCGAGTCGAAGGGACTGTGACCTGTGGACGAGTTCCTGCGGGAGCATGACACCCCAAAGCGTCTGTGGACGTGGATAATCCCATGTCAGAGCAGCCCATGGAGGTTAAAAGTGGAGCAGAGATCCACCTGCAGCCCATGGAGGACCCCATGCTGGAGCAGGTGGATGCCCGAAGGAGGCTGTGACCCCGTGGGAAGCCTGTGCTGGAGCAGGCTCCTGGAAGGACCTGTGGACCCGTGGAGAGAAGAGCCCACTCTGGAGCAGGTTTGCTGGCAGGACTTGTGACCCTGTGGGGGACCCACGCTGGAGCAGTTAGTGAAGAACTGCAGCCCGTGGGAAGGACTCACATTAGAGAAGTTCATGGACTGTGCTGTCGGAGGGACCCCACGCCGGAGCAGGGGCAAGGGGAGGACTCCATTGCAGTGTTAAACCCTATAACCTGGCCCAAAGGGGCCAGGGGTGGAGACTGTAATGGAAATACCTTTAAATTGTTGTGACCCGGGATTTGAGTTGCATGTTATGGGAATTACTATAGCAGAAACCCCTTGTTGCTAGCCAGGCTAGGAGTAAGGGGAGGAGTTCATTGCAATGTTAAACCTAGCCCAAAGGGGCCAGGGGTGGAGATTGTGATGGAAATACCTTTAAATTGGTGTAACCCATGATCTGAGTTGCATGTTATAGGAACTACCATAGCAGGAACCACCTGAACCAATGGAGGAGAAGCCTTACAAGAAGCAGTGCAAGTGCAGCAGTGACCTGACCTGAGCTGGCTTTGGTGCCCAAGAACTCCACGCAACACACCACCTCTCCTGTCCTGAGTGACCACTATCACAGATGGAGCCCAAAGTCATGGACTAAACGAGCTCAATGGACATTTTTGGGACAACAGGGGTGGTGGTTAAAGAGGATGTATTGGATAATGTGGGACCTGAGCATGATGTAAATGGTATGGAATAAGGGGTGGATACTGTCCTGGTTTCAGCTGGGATAGAGTTAATTTTCGTCTTGGTAGCCGGTATGGGGCTGTGTTTTGGGTTTAGGATGAGAACAATGTCGAGGATACACTGACGTTTTGTTCTTGCTAAGTAGTTGCTAAGTGGCGCTCACAGTGGTAAAGGACTTTTCAACTGCCCATGCTCTGCCGGGTGCACAAGAAGCTGGGAGGGGGCACAGCCAGGACAGCTGACTCAGACTGGCCAAGGGGCTATTCCATACCATATGGCGTCATGCTCAGTATATATATAAGCTGGGGGAAGAAGAAGGAAGGAGGGGGACACTGGGCATGATGGCGTTTGTCTTCCCAAGTAACCATTACGCGTGATGGAGCCCTGCTTTCCTGGAGATGGCTGAACACCTGCCTGCCGATGGGAAGTAGTGAATGAATTCCTTGTTCTGTTTTGTTTGCGTGCACGGTTTTTGCTTTGCCTATTTAACTGTTCTAATTTATTTTACTTCAATTATTAAACTGTTCTTATCTCAACCCACGAGTTTCCTCCCTTTTACCCTTCTGATTCTCTCCCCCATCCCACTGGTGGGGAGTGAGCGAGTGGCTGCGTGGTGCTTAGTTGCTGGTTGGGGTTAAACCACGACATCTTTGCTCTTCTCCAGGCATGTCCCTGCCCCCAGAGAGCCTTTCACCAGGGAAGTTTGTCTGTCCTGGCCTGACCTGCCGCTCCTACCCCCTCCCTCTGCTCTCCACAGGGCCCCAAGCTGTTGGTACTGCTCTGCAGAGCGACCGGGCCGTGGTGCCTGAAAGCCATGGGGTGATGTCCCAGGCAGATCCCTGTCGATCATTCACCATCTCCGGGGGAACTGGGCACCCACAGGTGAAGGCTCAGCCCAGGCCCATTCTCTAACACATTGCTCCATGCCCTCCTCCCCCCATCCCATGGAGAAGCCAAGCAAAGCAGCATGGCACTGTGGGGGCAATTTGTTCAGCCTGACCTCAGCTTTGGCAGAAGAGCCCAACCTCCAGACACCAGCATTGAGGAAATCCCCTTTTATTCCAGAGATGCGACATGGGAGGCGAGCTGTACCATTGTGCCAGCCACATGTGAACAGGCCTCTGGGTCAGACAGGCTGGGTTCAGGCCTCTGGTGGAGTGGAGCGGCTGCAGGCATGGACAGACACGGTTATCACAGGCAAAATGCCCAAAGCGCAGGAGGTTCCGGAGATGAATTTGAAATCACTTCTGAAGAGACACGAGCAGGTTAATGCTGCTGAAAAGAGCTGATTGAATCAGCTTCTTCAATGTGTCTTTAAGCTCCTGGTTCCTCATGCTGTAGATGAGGGGGTTCACTGCTGGAGGCACCACTGAGTACAGCACTGCCACCACCATATCCAGCGATGGGGAGGAGATGGAGGGAGGCTTCAGGTAGGCAAACATGGCAGTGCTGATAAACAGGGAGACCACGGCCAGGTGAGGGAGGCACGTGGAAAAGGCTTTGTGCCGTCCCTGCTCAGAAGGGATCCTCAGCACAGCCCTGAAGATCTGCACATAGGACACCACAATGAAAACAAAACAGCCAAATTCCACAAAGAGACTAACCACAATAACCCAAACTTCCCTGAGGTAGGCATCTGAGCAGGAGAGCTTGAGGATGTGGGGGATTTCACAGAAGAACTGGTCCACAGCATTGCCTTGGCAGAGGGGGAGTGAAAACGTGTTGGCAGTGTGCAGCACAGCATGGAGAAACCCAGTGCCCCAGGCAGCTGCTGCCATGTGGACACAAGCTCTGCTGCCCAGGAGGGTCCCATAGTGCAGGGGTTTGCAGATGGCAACGTACTGGTCGTAGGCCATGATGGTGAGAAGAAAATATTCCCCTGCCTTCAAGAAGAGAAAGAAAAGATCTGGGCAGCACATCCCGAGTAGGAGATGGCCCTGGTGTCCCAGAGGGAATTGGCCATGGCTTTGGGGACAGTGGTGGAGATGGATCCCAGGTCGAGCAGGGCAAGGCTGAGGAGGAAGAAATACATGGGGGTGTGGAGGAGTTGTTCACAGACCATGGCAGTGATGATGAGGCCATTGCCCAGGAGGGCAGCCAGATAGATGCCCAGGAAGAGCCAGAAGTGCAAGAGCTGCAGCTCCCGTGTGTCCATGAATGCCAGGAGGAGGAACTCGGTGATGGAGCTGCCATTGGACGTTTGCTGCCTCTGGGCACAGGGACCCGTGCAAGGAGGAAAAGTCATTGACAAGTTAGGGGAGACTTTTCTGAGCAAAACTAAAAGCCATTTCCTACAGACCCTCTCCTTGCTACACACAAACACGCATAAACACACACACGTTTCCCTTTTCTAGGAGACCTTCCTTCAGCTCCATGGCTGAAGCTGTGCTTTGGTGCTGGTTGAATGTGCCATGAGGAGCTGGGCCTCTGGCTGCTGAGGTGTCAGCCCTGCTCTGCAGCAGTGAGTTCAGGGGAACGGTGGAAGCACGGTCCAGTCCTGGTATTCAGCTTTGTCAGATGAAACCATCTCTAATGCAGAAGGGCTTGTCAACATCTGCACTCCCAGTGCTAAGGAATGAGGATTGCGGAAGGCAGACTGAAAGTTTTTTTTTAAAAAAATTTCCCCCCTCTTATTTGAGGACTGTTTTGGGATGTCAGAAACCCTCAGTATTTCTGTTGCACTCAGGGAGAACAGAGCGAATCCTGCAAGGCAAGAGGATTGCCTTTGGATTAGAGCAGAGTGAGGGGAGCTGGTCTGTCCCTCAGTCTGAGATGCCCTGGCCTTGCACCTTTCTGAGACTGAGGGCGATCACACTGCTATGTTCCTGTGAAAAGCCAGCAGACACCGCTGAGAGCAGAGGGATCCAGTGCAGACCACTAAATGTCCCACCCTTTCTCAAGGTCTCAGCAGCCCACTTCCAGCCAAGGACGCACAGGGCTCATTTCACCTACCCAAGAGCATTTCCTTGGCCATTGCATCTCTGTGCTTCTCCATGGGGCTTCCAGGTAACACAAAGATGCTATGGGACAGATGTGCATTCTGGAGGGCAGCTCACAGCTTGGAAGGATACCTCAAGGAGATACGTCAGTTTTTTCATGATGGTATCTCACTAAGGGCAAACCAGCTCATGCCCCAGCCCCACAGCCTGCATTGCCCACAGCCTCACAGATGAGAGGAAGGCTGGGACACTTGTACCCAGGGACACAGCTGCACAAAAGGCCCCACAAGATCAGTGTGTGACTCTGCAGCTGAAACTGCCACCCCCAGAGAGCCTGACAGCAAGACCAGGATAACAAGTGCAATCACACAGACAAGTGAAGAAAGAAGGAAAAATACAGGGAGGGTCTGGCTGAGAGAGGCCAGGGCAGAGGCACTGGGGCACTCAGGACAGTGTTACCCTTCCCCAGCTGTGCATGCCACCTCCCAGACACCACCATTGCCGGGCAGCTGCTCTCAGCCCCTGTGCTCTGCAGAGGGAACTGGGCCCGTGGCTGGAGAGCTGCACCACGGCTCTGCTGGAGCTCTGGCTGCAGAGGAGGTGGTTCACGCCTTGGAGCCCCCAGCCCTGAGGGCAGAGGCTTTGGTGGGTGGGAGAGGAGGCAAGAGGGCTTGCTCAGAGGAAGGGGTCTGCATTGAAGGGGATGATACTGAGTTTTCTGAATTCTCCCTCCCACAACATTGCTCTTTTAAGTTTCTTCTCATTCCCTGATCGTAATGCTGTTGCCTGGAGATTTTCCTCCTGGGAAGTGATTCCCTGTGCCATGTCTTTTCCCTGTCAGCACTCACAGACCCCATGCCAACCTCTGTGCACTCCCCTTGGCCCTCCAGAAACCTGCCTGTTTGCAGGGCACTGGCTGGGCACACGTTCCTGTCGGGAGGTTCAGAAGGGCAGGTCAGAACAGCCCTGAGGGGTCCAGCAGAGGTGATGCTGGTGCTGTCCCTAGGCAGAGGAGGGGCTGAAGGCACTTTAGGAGGCTGTTAGATGACCTACTGGCCACTCCAAGTTACAGCTCAGGAGTCTCAATGACTTGTCCAAACTTGACAGGTCCTTTTCTATTTCTCTTTCCCTTCCCCGGCCCCACCCCTGCTCCTGTTCCGTGCCCTCAGAGTAGGGAACTGAAAACACAGGCTCGGGAAATCTCTTTATAGCAAACTCTGCCTTGACCTTCTGTGTGTGTGTTGCACCCCTGGCTGCACACACACGTTCACCTCCCTGCAGGTGTCCCCGAGGAAGGAAGCTGTGATGCCCTGTCCCTCTGAGGGCGCAGCAGGGAAGCCCTGCTGTGCAGCACGTCCTTCTCCTCTACACTAGAGAAACTGGGGAAGTCCTCCTGACTGTGGGATGCACCAGCTTTTGGAGATCTTTCCACCAGCTGCAGATACATTGCCCTTCATGAAGGTACTTACCATGTAGAGAGCTGCAAAGATTTCTCCCCCAGTGAGCTCTCAACTTCCCTTACATCCCAGACTGCCTTTAAGCTCTCCCTGCCCTGCTCCTCTCCCCTCGGTGCCTGCAGGCAGTGCCCTCAGCCCTGCTGCGCTTTGCAGAGCTGCTGCTTCTGGGCAGAGCTGTTTTCTATGAGCTCCCTGTGTCCCAGGAGCCCGGCCCAGCTCAGCAGCAGCAGACCAGCCCAAGGTGGCAATTTCTCTGCCCCCTCTGCGCTCCCTTGATTTGTCCCTGGGGCTCCAGGGGAACCTGCTGGGAAACAGGCTGAAGCAATCGCTGATGTGCCCTCTCTCAGCTGGGGAGAGACACTTCTTTCCAGCAGTGGCATTTCCCTGCTGAGAGACAGAGTTAGGTGCAAATATCAACTTTTCTTGTCCCATCATTAGACAGGACATGAGACAGGGCTCTCCTTTACCCCTGCTGAGGGAAGGGATGCAACTGAGTCAGGCAAGGCATCCTCTCCATGGTTTGTAGTCCTGGGGCTGGCAGGGGACTCTGCTCCCTCCCATGCACACCACCAACCCACAGGAGGTGGGATTCCTCTTGCCTCTGTTCAGGTGGACATTAAAGAGGCACCTGCGTGTGAGCTCCTTGCCTCAGCTCCCATGGTAATTAATGGTGGTGGAGGCCAGGAGTGAGCTGTTCAGGTGCAAATGTGTGGTCACCGTTAAGGTGCTAGAGGTGGTCAAAGATAGGTGCAGGCAATAGAAAGAGACTGAAGATAGGTGCAGGCAGATGTAGAGACAGGACAATATCAGACCACAACAACCTTGACTGACAGCATCTTCTTGGAGGCTCTTGGGAGTTTCCTTTGAACAACTAAAATGACAACAGCTGATGTGCAAATTAAGGGCAACTGAACCTCTCCCTGCTCATTATGTTCAGGGTGGCCTATGGAGGTATTCCTATGATGGAATGGAGTCATGTGCCATAGGGAGAGCTCAGGCTCTCTCTTTCTCTTCTCCACGAGCTATATTTACTAGGCCTCCACTCACTGTGTTGGCAGTTGCCTCATGTTCATCCCCGCATTGCCTTACAGAATTCCAGGTGTCGACTCAATTTACTTTTCAAACCCAGGCCCACAGAGCAACCTGAGACGCCAGGGCTGGCAGGGACAGCACAGCACCTACAGGAAAGCAATTCCCATTCAGGGCGGGTGTGTGACAGACACCCCTGATGGCATCGCAGCAAGTGGGATCTGGTGCCTGTGTGCCATTGGCTGATGCCATCAGTCAGAGGCATCAGCCATCAGGTGCCATCAGAGAAACAAGGTCTGTCCCTTCTCTACACAACAGCTGCCTGCATTGCATGAACACAAAGCACCCTGCACCGGGGTCTTTACTTACTCCTTGGTGATTCAATCAAGGAACAGGCCAATCATGTTAACAGCGAGCCTGTATACATCTTGTCTTCAAGGACAGCATAATCCAAGCACTGACGTGGTTTATCTCAAAACTTAATTGAAACTCCAAAGGGAATCCAAGGGCATTAAGATGAGCTGTTGCTACTTCAGGAAGAGCTAAGGAAGAGTCAGAAATACTGTGAGACCACTGCTAAATTTAGTAAGAGTAGGTGTAGATAGATCTGAGATACTCTAAATCCTCTTTGCCTCAGCAGCCGCTAGCGAGGTCTCCCGGGCCTTGGTGCTTTGAGGCAGGACGCTGGAGGAGGGCAACCAGCAGTAGATGGGGGTCAAGCCAGGGGTTCCTTGAGAAAACTGCACCCTTACCAGTCCATGGCACTGGAGGGGCTGCATGCAAGTGTGCTGAGAGAGTGTTTTTCACCACTGGTTCATTCGAGTAAGAAAGGCAGTCAGACTCTGTGAGGTATCATTTAACATGCTGTTCATTAGTGCTAACACTATGAAGAGAGAATCATGCAGATCATCTTAGGTCCCTTTTAGATGGTGGGAACCCCAGGTGGTGTGGCATTGAACAGGCCTCTGACCCACACACAGCATGCCATGCAGACCCCGCCCATAGAAGCCATTCCCCTCTTTTGATCATTCAAGCTACTGTAGGCATTTATTACAAAAGAAGAACTCTTTCAATCATCTCTACAGTCTAACAGAAATGATGTTCTCATGAGAACTCCTTGCTGCATTGTTAGACACAGGCAAGGCCATGCAGGAGGTGTAAGGGCAGTACTGAGTGGGAGCTGCCTGCAGGCTCCTCTGTGACAATGAGTTGCTGAAGTTGTCCTGTGGCCAAAGGCTCCGTTCTGCACAGCACAGACATGAAGGCCAGGCTGTACGTGCAGCGCAGCACAGCTCGCTGTCCAATGGTCTTCTGGTCAGGGTCACTGCTCAGGTTTCCTTGTGAGAAGTCTGCACTCCACCCAGGTGCCACAGCTGAGCTGTGGAGGAGGAGGTGGATCAGAGCCAGGAGGAGGTGGATCAGAGGCAGGAGGAGCTGGAGCCCCGTGGCTTGTCACACAACTGTGATGGTTTTGGATGAAATAAGATGTGGTGGGACAGCTTGCTCACATGGGGTTCTGCAGTGGAGGAATACAGGCTCTGCTGGAGAGACTGGCAAGGAGGATGAGTATGGGGGATGCCCCCTGTGTTCTCTTCCTGTGGAGGAGGACAACCAGCAGTGGATGGGAATCAACTCAAGGGTTACTTGAGCAAACTCAAGCAAAAAGGAGATGGGCGTTTGGACCAGGTCCCTGAACACAAGTATTGGTATGCCATGACACCTGAGATTCCACTTTTGGGTCCGGAGGAGCATGATGCCCCTTGAGGTGTCCTGGAATATCTCCTGACCCAGGTGATGCTTTAGGCTGAGAAGAGAATCAAAACACCACCTCTGACTGCAGTGATTTCACCTTCAGTGCTGACCTACAGGGCAGGTGGAGGGACTTCAGACCTTCCAGGCATGCTGCTGAAGGATGAGGTCTTCAGAGATCCGAAAGGAAGATAATGGTGTTGTATCAGTGTCCATCTCGTAAATCTTTGGCCTGTTTTGTGCTTTTCACCAGTTTGGGATCTGTCCCTTGGCATTTTTTTGATAAAAAAATAAACTCCTCTCGCACACACTTGAAATAAGGATGAAAGAGAGCAGAAATGAATTAGGGGCAACATTGTCTAAGAGGTGTTACCATGAAATGATAACAAAGAGCTTGCAATGAGAGAAAAACCATTGTTCTAAAAACTTCATGCCAAGGGCTAAATTCTGTTAAGTTATAGCTGTCTTGTCAAGTAAGAATGAAGGAGAGGAATAAAAGTAAAGAAATTAAGTATATCATCATCAAGAAGGAGAAAAGAAGTTTTAGAGCATGCTACTGTTACTGTTTTTAGTGAAAATAGAAATAAGTCCATAATGTAGCCGCTAAGCCCCCAGCCAGCTGCTCGCTCACTCCCCTCTCCTGAGGGATGTCCTGGTTTCAGCTGGGATAGCATTAATTTTCTTCCTAGTAGCTGGTAGAGTGCTATGTTTTGGATTTAGGATGGGAATAATGTTGATAACACACTGATGTTTTAGTTGTTGCTAAGTAGTGCTTCCACTGGTCAAGGACTTTTCAGCTTCCCATGCTCTGCCAGGTGCACAAGAAGCTGGGAGGGAGCACAGCCAGGACAGCTGACCCAGACTGGCCAAAGGGCTATTCCATACCATATGACGTCATGCTCAGTATAGAAACAGGGGGAGTTATCTGTGGGGCAACGATCGCTGCTCAGGGCATCGGTCAGTGGGTGGTGAGCAATTGTATAGTGTATCACTTCCTTTGGTTATTATTATTGTATTGTTATTATGATATTATTATTATTACTAATACTGCTCTTCTATTTTATTTTCCCTCAACTATTAAACTGTTCTTATCTCAGCCCATGAGTTTTCTCCCTTTTACCCTTCCAAGTCTCTGCCCATCCCACCAAGGTGGGGCGAGTGAGCGAGCAGCTGTGTGGTACATGGCAGTACTTTGTGGTGCTTAAACAAGGGGATCAAAGGGTTCAAGACAATGACAGACATGATTTGAATGTGCTAGACTGAATTTGAAGGTGTTCTGGGTTTTAGCTATTGATTGGCAGGCTCCGGTCCTTGCAATAGGCTTGCTTCCCTTCCTGTATATTACAGTCTCGTGCTCGTTAGTGGCTACTTTTCGCTTTCACTATTCCTTCTTGCGGTATCCTTTTACCTCTTCCTTCTTCATCCTGGTGCCTCCTGGTGCCTCCTGCTCTTCTGCTCCTGTTGCCTCCCGTTGCCTCCCGATGCTTTTTTCTTCTCTTCCTCCACACCCTCCTGCAGCCTTCTCTTCCCTCCTCTTCCATTCTCGTGCCTACCTCTCCTCTTCCTCTTGCCTTTTCCTACTCATCCCACTATATTCTTCCTCCTCTTTTCTCCTCTTTTAGCCTGCTCTCTTTCCTCCTCCTCCTCCTCTTGCCTCCCATTGCCTCCTCTTGCCTTGTCGTGGTTTAACCCCAGCTAGCAACTAAGGACCACAGAGCTGCTCCCTCACTCCCCACCAGTGGGATGGGGGAGAGAATCAGAAGGGTAAAAGGGAGAAAACTCGTGGGTTGAGATAAGAACAGTTTAATAATTGAAGTAAAATAAAATAGAACTGTTAAATAGGTAAAGCAAAAGCTGCGCACAGCAAACAAAGCAGAAAAAGGAATTCATTCACTACATCCCATCAGCAGGCAGGTCTTCAGAGGCATCCCCAGGAAAGGAGGGCTCCACCAAGCGAAACAGTTACTTGGGAAGACAAACGCCATCATGCCGAACAACCCCCCTTTCCTTCTTCTTCCCCCAGTTTCTATACTGAGCATGACGTCATATGGTATGGAATAGCCCTTTGGCCAGTCTGGGTCAGCTGTCCTGGCTGTGCTCCCTCCCAGCTTCTTGTGCACCTGGCAGAGCATGGGAAGCTGAAAAGTCCTTGACCAGTGTGAGCACTACTGAGCAGCTATTTAGCAACAGCATAGCACTACTTAGCAAGAACCAAAACATCAGTCAATCAACATTATTCTCATCCTAAACCCAAAACACAGCACTACACCATCTATTAAGAAGAAAATTAACTATCCAAGCTGAACACAGGAAATGCCTTCT
>NC_138853.1:134273-183348 GCF_965183815.1 Platalea leucorodia | reverse complement strand
CGCCCTGGCAAGGGGCCGTGCTCAGTGCTTGCAGAGGAAGGCAAAAAAAAACCCCCGGGGACACTCGCTAGCCCCAGCTTCAGGGCACGAGAGGCCCACCTTCGTGGTGCATGAGCAGCAGGCAGTAAAACCCAGCCAAAAATGGCCCAGAGGGAGCCCTGGACAAGTTGCTCATGCTCAAGGCTGCACAGGAAGGCAAAAAAACCCCCGGGCCACCAGAGCCAATCTGCCCCGGGGGAAAACTCCTTCCTGACCCCAGCGCCAACTGGCGATCGGCTATTCCCTGAGCACGTGAGCAAGACCTGCCTCCTCGGCCCCGCAGGCTGCTCACGCCCTCCCAGCAGATACCCAACCCCCGATTCTCCCTCCACCTGCTGCCACCTCAGGGCCCTTCCCAGACGGGGCAAAAACGCCCCCGGCCTGATCCATCTGGGGGGGGCAACGATCCTTCCTGTGCCTGGCAAAGTCATTCAAGAAAGAATCTGCCACCAACCTGTCTCCTGCCCGCTGCCACTACCCCCACTCAAGTCCAGAGAATCAGCCCACCAGGGAAGCTGTCTGAACTCCGCAAATTACCCCCAAAGAATGAGGTCTCTTTTCAGCCATACCCAATGTTTCTTTTGGCTCTTTCCAGCAAGTTCTTGATTCAGAACATTGCCTTTCCTCATTGCTCTCCAATACTGTTTAATTTTTCTTCATTGACAGCACCAGCCATGCATCCATATGACCTCATTAGGTGGCCCTTACTCATGCTGTGTCATGTGGATCTATGACATCCATAATAGCATGTCGGTTTGTCCAGTCCCCTTAGGATAATTTGAGGATTTTGCACTCCTTTGTTTAATAATCTTCACGAGTAAAAATTCACCTCTTCTCCACAGATGTCTGTAGGACAGCTGTTTTATGTTGGGTGATGCTTTGCTAGACTCTCTATGCCTTAAAAAGAGAAGCACACAGTAACTGAAAACACTTTCAAAAAAGTCGTGCTTGGTAGCAACATTAACCTGGCTTAAACCTTCGATAGTAGGACAAAATTCAGCTGTGTGTGCAGACTGCAGAAGCAATGAATGAACCCTCTCCTTTCTTCCTTTTCTCCCCATCACTTGCTCAGGTCTTGGGAGGAGGAAGAAATGAATAAAGGTGACATTTCCTGGCTGCCAATGATTGAATTCTGCTCCCATGAGTGTCTGATGTCAAAGACCCTCAGCTTCAGCTTGAATCTCTTCTCTTTGGGAACACTGCAAGGCAGTAGCTCCAACGTCATGGTATGTGTGCAGATGCCCGACACACTGACAAGATAACACCGTGGAGCAATTGCAGGACACTACCACTCCTTCTTTACCTCCTACTCCTGCCGCCTTCTTGCTCTCTCTCACCTCCTCCTCCTTTTGCCCTCTCCTGGCCTCAGCGGCCTTTTTGCCTTCTCTTCCTCCACAGCCTCCTGAAGCCTCCTCTTCCCTCCTCTTCCCTCCTAGGGCCTACTTCTCTTCTTCCTCTTGCCTTTTCCTACTCAGCCTCCCTTGCCTCTTCCTCCTCTTTGCTCCTCTTTTAGCCTGCTCTCCTTTTTCCTCCTCCTCCTCCTCCTCCTCGCACCTCCCATTGCCTCCTATTGCCTCCTCCTCCTCGTGCCTCTTCTGCCCTCCTCTTGCCTCCTCCTTTTTCCGCTTTTGCTTGCCTCCTCCTTCTTTTGCCTTCTGGCCTGCTCTCACCTCCTCGCGGCCTCCTCTTTTGCCCTCCTCCTGCTCTCGCCCATTGCCTCCTCCTCCTTCTCCTATTTGCCTCCTGCTACCTCAGCTCGCATCCTCGCCTCTCCTCCTTTTGCGCTTTTGCTTGCCTCCTCCTCCTTTACCTTCTGCCTCCTGCTCTGCCCTCCCTCTTGCCTCTCCTTTTTTGCCTCCGCCCTCGCGCCTCCTCCTCCTCGCGCCTCCTCGCGCCTCTTGGGCCATCCTGCTGCCTCCTCCTCCTGCGGCCCTCACCTTGCCTCCTCTTGCCTTTCCCTGCTCTTCTTCTGCAGCCTCCGACCGCCTCCTCTTCCCACACCTTGCCTCCTCGTGCCTCAGTCTCCTCCCTCCTCCTCCTCTTTTCTTCACCTGACAGCCTTTTGCCTTCTCCTTTGCCTCCTTCCTCTTACGGCCTCTTGCCTTTTCCCCCTCCTGCTTTCTCCCATTGCCTCCTCTTCCATACTCCTCCTCCTCTTGCCTCCTACGGCACCTTTTCGCCTCCACCTCTTTGGCCTCCTCTTGCCTCCTCCTCCTTCTTCTCCTCTTGCCTCCTCCTCCTTCTTCTCCTCTTGCCTCCTCCTCCTTTACCTCCTCTCTCCTGCTCTGTCCTCTTCGCGCCTCTACTTTTGCCCTGCCCCGTTGCCTCCTCTTGCCTCCCTTGCCTCCTCCTCCGTTGCCTCTTGCCTCCTGCTACCTCTGCCTCCTAACACCCCTCTGCCTTTCTCTTCCCTCCTCTTGACACGCTCTTCTTCTCCACCTCAGACGCCTCCTCTCCTCAACTCTTGACGCCTCTTGCCTCCACTTCCTCAGCCTCCTCTTCTTTCCTCTGCCTTCCTCCTCCTCCTCCTGCTCCTCCTTTGCCTGCTTTCTCCTGACTCTTCTTCTCTACTCCTCATCCTCCCCCTCTTCCTCTTGCCTCCTCTTCCTCCCTCTTTTAGACTCTTGCCTCTTTCTCCTCCTCTCCCCTTCTCCTCCAGGAGGAAAGCAGAGGGAAGAGGAGAAGGAGGGAAGAGCAGGCAAGGAAAAGCAAGCGAAGGCAAGAGGAGGAGGAGAGAGAAGGCAAGAGGAGGAGGCAAGAGGAGGCAAGTGGAGTGTGAGAGGCGCGCGGAGTGAGAAGGAAGAAGAGGCAAGAGGCAAGAGAAGCAAGAGGCAGAAGGAGGAGGAGGCAAGAGGAGGAGGCAGGAGGAGGAGGAGGAGGCAAGTGGTGGGAAGAGGAGGAAGAGAAGGAGGCCAAAAGGAGGCAAGTGGAGGAGGAGAGAAAAGGAGGCAAGGGTAAGCAAGAGGAGGAGGAAGAGGAGAAGGAGAAGGCAAGAGGAGAGAGCAAAAGAGCTGGGCAAAAGCGCCAGGGAGCGCCAGGGCACGAGTGGCGCCTCGGAGGTGCAAGAGCAGCGGGCAAGAACTGAGCCCAAAGGGCCCAGAGGAGCCCTGACAAGGGGCTGCGCTCAATGCTACAGAGGAGAAGCAGCAACACCCAGGGGCCACCCTGGGCGTCCGCCCTGGGCGTCTAGAAAGCATCCTCCCCCCGCACGCGGGGCACGAGGGCCACCTTGGTGGAGCAGGAGCAGCAGGCACCTAGCCAAAATGGCCCAAAGGCGCCCTGGCAAGGGCTTTTATTGCTGAGCATGATATCCTATGAGATGGAATATCCCTTTGGTCATTTGATGTCAGCTGTCCTGGCTGCATCCCCTCACAACTTCTTGCCCAACCGCAGCCCACTCATTGGAAGGACAGCGTGAGAAACAGCATGAGAAGGCCTTCCTATTGTTTAAGCACTGCTCAGCAACAGCTAAAAGATTTTTAGTCAGAAATCCGAAACTTGGATCCTTATGGATGTCATTCAGGCTGGACGGGACCTTGCAGATATCTGTTGAAAATATCCGCCTCGACGCAGGGTCACACTAAGTTGCTCATGGTTTTACCGAGCTCAAGCTGAGAATCTTCCAGGGATGGAGGCAGTGCATACATTCCAGGAAACAGCTTCCCATGTCTGACTTTCCCCATGTTGCAAAAGTTTCTCCCTATACTGAGCCTGACCCCCTCGTGTTCCAGCTCATTGCCTCCTGTGCTCTTGCGTTGCACCACAGTGTCTTCTTGGGACCCTCACTGTAGGCAATGCAAGTCTGTTCCATCCTCCCCACAAAGCCCTCCATTCTCCAGGGTGAAAAAGGCCAGCTCCCTCAGCCTCTCCTAACAGGACCAGTGCTCCAACCTTGACCATCTCTGTGGCACTCCACTGAAATTTGCGGATCCTCCACCTTGCCACTGTCTCTCTGGCATTGCAAGGAACTAAAACCTGGGCAAGTATTCTGGATGTGTTGTTACAAGTACTGAGCAGAGGGAGAGAATCACTTGCCCTGGCTTTGCTCCTGCTCACACAGCCCAGGCTGTTGTTGGCCATCCTTGCTGATGGCTCATCTTTTGCCTAGTGGAACCCAAATTCCAGAAGACCCTTTCCTGTGGAACTATTACCCACCTAGCCAGTCCCTGTCTTAGGATATTTCAGGGTCTACATCCACTTCAGGAGCAGGACTTAGGTGGAATCTTAACTGGATATTGTGAGGTTTATATATCCTTCGGGATGGCAGCCCTGCCATCCAGCCCTGCCCTGCTCTCCTGAATAGGATGTCTTCTACTCTCCAGCAGGTTTTTTACTCAATGACGTATCCACCCATGCAGCCCATACTGTCCTAACTTGGACACCAGAAATTTCTGGAGGGACGATGCTAAAAGCCTTGCTGACTTCCAAGTAGAAGACCATCTCTGTTCTCCCTGCATCCAGCAATCCTGTCCTTTCATCACAGAAAGCAAAGAGGATGGTGAGAGACAAGATCCCCCAGGGTAAATCCAGTCCCCTTCTCTTTCAGACACCCAGAAATGGGATTCGAGTGGACACGCAGTGGCGCACAGTCTTTCATTCCCCTGCTCATCATTTAGGGCATTCTGGAAAGGGGTATGCATTGTGCAGGTGCTGCCAGTGATCAGGGAGTTCTCAGAGTGTCTGTAACCTATCAAATATGTTGGAGAGTGGCCTCATGGTGCCATTGGCCTGCTCACTCAGTTCCCTGAGATACTGCCCCTCCTGTCCCATAGACTGGTAAAAGATTGATTGTTCAAGGGATCCCTGACTTGGTCCCCATCCACTGCTGCCTGGTCTCCTCCAGACTTCTACCTCAAGGTACAACGGCCTGGGCGACATTGCTGGGGAAGTCTGAGGCAGAGGACACAGAGATTCTCACATCTATCTACACCTGCTCTTCTTAAATTCAGCAGTGGCCACACAGGATCTTTGTTTTTTCCTTTAACTGTTCCTGAAGCAGTAAAAACTCCTTATGGAGCCCTTCAGTGGCCTTTCAATTTTACACTGAGTTTCGATCTGGACCCTTGCTGTACTTGGAGGATGCTGTTCTTGAAGAGCAACTGTCCTGAACTCTGCCACCATGCCTTGGCAGTTTATTCCATCAGTATCACAGCTCTTTCGCTAACATTAATGGCTCCCACTCGTCCTTTCTGTGCTCCTGGCTGACGGCACTGGTACACATTTGGACACAAGCAATACTGCTGTGGAATCAGTGGAGCTCATATTTGCCGTAAGAAACCCAGGTACCAAGTGTCCAAGACCCCGTGTGTGCAAAAGCAGAGAAATGGCATGGGCAAAAGAGAGCTGCAGGTCTTTCTAGCCCCAGGTCTAAGGACCCAGGATGAAATGCCTAAATTCAGTCAACAGAACACATCCTCGCAGCTTGGAGAAATTAGATCCTTCCCCGACATCCTTCTGGTTTTCCTGTCTAAGGATGGGACAAAAAAGTAATTCTCATGCACAGTTATTTTTCTAATAGGAGTAGTGACTCTGCTGGAGATTAAGTCTCTCTCCCCCCAGCTGAGGGAGGGAGCATCAGAGATGCCTTCAGCTTGTTTCACAGCAGGTTCCCCTGGAGCCCCAGGGACACCTGGAGGGAGCCCAGAGGGGCAGAGAAAGTGGTGCCTTGGGCTGGGCCTCTGCTGCTGAGCTGGGCTGGGCTCCTGGGATGGAGGGAGCTGCTGGCAAGTGGGCAGCGCTGCAGAGAGACAGCTCTGCCCAGGAGCAGCTCCTCTGCAAAGGGCAGCAGGGCTGAGGGCACTGCCTGCAGGCAGCAAGGGGAGAGAAGCCAGGCAAAGAGAGGTTAAAGGCAATCAGGAGTGGGAAGGCTTTGATCTGAGAGCTGACTGGAGGAGAAATCTTCACAGCCCTCTACACGGTAAGTCTCTGGCTGCAGGGCAATGTAGCTTTTGCTCATGGAGGAAAATCCAAAAGGTAGCATGGCGCACAGCCTATGGGATCTTTCAGGAGGCTTCTTACAGTTTCTCTAGTGTAGAGGAGGAGGAAGTTCTTCAGAGCAGGGACTCCCTGCTGCACCATCAGAGGGACAGGACATAACGGCTGCCTTCTCCCAGGGATGGCTGCAGGTTGTGAAGCCGGGAGTGCAGCCAGGGGTGCCCAGGGCTGTCCTTCCGAGCAGGGTCCGTGAGCCCCAGTGGGCTGTGTGCTGGGGCAGGGACACTGCCGCCTGCCAGGGTCAGCACTCAGCCTGCCGGGGAGCTCCCCATGGCTCTATGAGGAAAGGCTCTGTGTGGAAGGAGGGACCACTGGCAGGGCAGGGTCCTTATGATCCTGAGAGGTTGCTGCATGGGACAATGCGGCTCACAGATTGAGCTCGTGCCCAAGTCATTTCCGAGGGCACTTTTCATGAGTCCATTCAGGGCAGGGCTTTCCTGCTTCTGTCTGTGCTTTCCTCAATTTGTGCTTCCACTTCTCCCTGGCTCGGCTTGGTAGGAATGGAAACACAGTTGTGTGCGTTAGAGAAAGGGCTGAGACTCCTAAGCCATCACACTGAGGTTTACTGGGAACTTCAGCAAGTGCCTTCACCCCACAGCCTACAGATAACGCCAGCATCACCTTTCCAGGTTCATCAGGGTTTGCGTGACCTGTTCTTTAACACCTGCACACACAGAGCAGGGCAGCGCAGCGCTGCACGCCCAGGGGCTGGGCTGGGGTCTGTGAGCACTGGCAGGGAAGAGACGCGGGGCCAGAGAAACAGCTCCCGGCTGGGACAGCTCCAGGCAGTAGAGACAAGGGCACGGAGGGAGGGAAATGCTAAGGGAAACCCTGTTGCAGGGGAGATAGGGGCACCTCCCAGCCACCCCTGCAGTGCCAATGCCTTCCCTGAGCAACACCCCTCTTGTCTCCTCTCCCGCCTAGCAAAGCCCCCAGCCAGCGCGTGGGCTCTAGGGTGTTAGTCACCTCCTCGTCCGTCTGCCAGCAGGAGAGACAAAGTGCATCTCTCCTGCCATGTGCCCCTTTCCCGCTGACCTGGCGCTGAGGGTGACTGCCCTTCAGTGTCACCGTCCGGGAGGTGGTGCGCAGTGCTGGGTAAGCGAAAGGCTTTCCTGAGTGCCCCCGTCTCTCGCTCCTTGCCTCCCTGAGCTGCTCTTGGTGTTGATGTCAGGCTCTCTGGGAATGTGAGTTTCAGCTGCAGAGTCAGGCACTGATCTTGTGGGTCCTCCCATTTGGGTGTGTGTATGGCAATGAGGTGTCCCAGCTTTCCTCTAACCTGTGACGCTCTGGGCAATGCAGTCTGTGAGGCTCGAGAATGAGCTGACCCTCCCTTAACCAGGTGCCATCATTAGCACAGCTGGCTACCTCCTTGGGGTGTCCTTCCAAGCTGTGAGCTGCCTTCCAGGATGCAAACCTGCCCTATGGCACTTTATGTTATCTGAAGGCCCCATGGAGAAGCACAGAGATGCCACAACAGAGAAAACGCTGTTAAGTTTGTGAAAAGAGCCACGTGTGTCCTAGGCTAAATGTGGGCTGCTGAGACCTTGAGAAAGGGTGAGACATTTAGTGGTCTGCACTGGATCCCTCTGCTCTCAGCAGTGTCTGGTGGCTTTTCAGCGTAAAGTGGGAGTGTGATCACCCTCCATCTCAGAAAGATGCAAGCCCAGGGCAGCTGGGAACAAGATGGATAAAAAGACTGGCTCTCCTCACTCTACACTAAGCCACAGGCAACCCTCTTGCCTTTCAGGACTCCCTCTGTTCTCCCTGAGTGCAGCAGGAATGCTGAGGCTTTCTGACATCCAAACACTCTCCCCAGGGGAGATGGAGGGAAGGTGTAAAACTAATCTCTCCGACTGCCTTTGGCCATCTCCATTCCTTAGCACTGGGAGCTGCAGATGCTGACAGCCCCTTCTGGGGTGGGAGCAGTTTCATTTGACAACGTCAAACACCAGCACTGCTTCCTGCAGAGCAGGGATGACTCCTCGGCAGGCAGTGGGAAGAGGCCCTGCGCCTCATGGCATACTCAGCCAGGACCAACCTGAGATCCAGGCACGGAGCTGAAGGAAGGGCTCCTAGAAAAGGAAAATGGCAGGCACATGTGTCAGGGAGAGGGTCCAGGGAAAATGGCTTTGATTTTGCTCGGAGAAGTCTCTCCTAACTTCCCAATCCATTTTCTACCTTGAACAGTGTCCCATGCCCAGAGGAACGACATGTCCAACAACAGCTCCGTCACCCAGTTCCTCCTCCTGGCATTCACAGACACACGGGAGCTGCAGCTCTTGCACTTCTGGCTCTTCCTGGGCATCTACCTGGCTGCCCTCCTGGGCAACGGCCTCATCATCACTGTCGTAGCCTGCGACCACCGCCTCCACACCCCCATGTACTTCTTCCTCCTCAACCTCTCTGTTCTTGACCTGGGCTGCATCTACACCACTTTACCCAAAGCCATGGCCAATTCCCTCTAGGACACCAGGGACATCTCCTACGCAGGATGTGCTGCACAGTTCTTTCTGCTTTTCTTCTTCCTTGGAGCAGAGTATTTCCTTCTCACCATCATGGCCTATGACTGCTACGTTGCCATCTGCAAACCCCTGCACTACGGGACCCTCCTGGGCAGCAGAGCTTGTGTCCACATGGCAGCAGCTGCCTGGGGCACTGGGTTCCTCTATGCTGTTCTGCAGACAGCCAATATATTTTCCCACCCCACTGCCAAAGCAATGTTGTGGACCACTTCTTCTGTGAAATCTCCCACATCCTCAAGCTCTCCTGCTCACACTCTTACTCGTGGAGGTAGGGCTTTTTGCAGTTAGTGTCTTTGTGGGCTTGATTTTTTTTTTCATCGTGGTGTCATACGTGCAGATCTTCAGAGCCGTACTAAGGATCCTCTCTGAGCAGGGGCACAAAGGGCCACAAAGCCTTTTCCACGTGCCTCCCTCTCCTGGCCATAGTCTCTTTCTTTCTCAGCACTGGCACGTTTGCCTACATGAAGCCCCCTCTCCCCCACCATTTCCCCCATCCCTGGATCTGGTGGTGGCTGTTCTGTACTCAGTGGTGACTCCGGCAGTGAATCCCATCATCTACAGCATGAGGAACAAGGACCTCAAGGATGCCTTATGGATACTGATCCAATGGACGGTGTTTTACTGACAATAACCTGCCTCCCCTCCTGTCCACATTTCACAGAGTTTATCTTAGTCCACAAGTCTACTTTTTCTCTTGTGATAATTCTACTTAGAGATAATTTGTTGGGTTCATACTCCTGTGGACATTTGATCCTGTTGTGTCTGACCCTTGCACAACATGGTATCACATGTGGCCTGTCTGTTTGCAGCTATTCAATAAATGGGGATCTCCTGAGTACAGTCCCTCGGTTCTTCTTCCAAAGTTGCTTCTTTGAAAATGCCCAAGGACTTGGTCTATTAAAATTTCTATTCTCCTTTTGTTCTCAGTGTTTTTGCGGTTAATCTCAAGGTAACACTTGGTTTCATTGGATTAAAGGTTCCGCTTTTAAAGGCTCTCTTCTTGATGTCCAATGTCAGGGGAGATGGTCCGTCAGCTCCCCATTATTTCCTCAATTTCCTTCCTGTAAAACAGGATTGATGGCATGTACCACACTCTGTGGAAGTGTATTTGGCGGGAGGAGGAGAGGATGGGGACTCCCCACGTGCCCTGGGTTTGGAGTGAATGAAGACTCAGAAGGTGAAGTACCCTCAAAGTTGAAGCCCACCAAAAGTAAAGCACTGAATGGAAACATCTACAAACAAGGATTCTGCAGTGCCATGGGAGTCAGTGGGAACCCAGCAGGCACAGGAAAGGGAGAGTGGAGAGCTTCAGGAGCTGCCTGAGGACCCGCAGGGCCAGGACGTTGGTGCTGTCCTGGGGAGTGGGGCTGGTGGCAGCAGAGGAGGGGGCAAATTCAGTCAGGGTTGGGGCTCACCTACAAGATGAATTCAGGAGAGCCAGAGAGTGCCTAGACTCTGTTTCCCCATTGCCTTGGAACCAGCACCACCGTGGGGCTGATGGGGAGCCTGAACCCCGCTGTCTGCCCAACAGCAGCTGCTGTGGCCTTCAGAGGGGCTGGGGCTGTGGGATGAGTGCCCAGAGCTCTGCAGCAGCCTGCGCTGGGCAGTGCCATGGAGCCAGCCCAGGCTGGGCTGCTCGGCTGGGCTGGGCTGGGCTCGTGACAGGGCAGGGGAGGTGGGGAGGTTCTGGGCTGTGCTGAGAAGAGCCCGGGAGAGAAAAACACTAGTGCAGAGCTAAGGGGTGTGAGTGTGCAGGGTAGGGGCAGCCAGCACTCCCAGTGCAGAGCCAGGTGTCATGGTGAAGGAAGCAAGGCACCAAAGGTGCAGAAGAGAGGGACCTGGTCTGTGCCTTGTGCCCTGAAAGCCCAGGGAAGCTGCTGCAGGAAAATTGTCCCACACCAGTCCCAACTGCAGACCATTTCCATCTCTGGCCATACACCCCAGCCCTGAGGAGGGACCTTTGCTGCATGGTCACCCCCATCCTCCTCTGGGGCTCAGTGATACCCAACTCCACCGCCATTATTAATAAAAAGGAAAGTCGTTTCCTCCTGACACTCATTACACACCAAGTCCCACAGCTCTTGCCACAGCTGGTTTCTCAGCCAAGCCTCTTCTCAGACAGCTCCAGCTCAAACAGGTGCTTGTCTCAAAAAATTTTGAAAATCTCCATTGACTGAGATCTCCCCAGCTGGCCTGGGTCCTGGCTCTGGTGTTTGGCTCTGAGGGATTTCTGATAAACCCAGCTCTCTCAGCCTCTCCTTCTCCATGATGGGATCCAGGCTCAAAGCATCCTTCTGACCTTTGCAGGACTCTCTCCAGTCCCTTAGGATCTTCCTTGTGCTGCTGAGCCCCAGGCTGGACACAGCAGTCCTGCTGTGCTGGTCCTGTAGTGGGTTCGCCTTGGCCAGCAGCCAGACACCCACCCATCTGCTCACTCACACCCTCAGCTCAAAGGAGAAAGGGAGAAAATAAGGTGGACTAGCTCATGCGTCAAGATAAAGACAGGGAGATCATTTACTCATTACTCTCGTGGGCAAAGAAGAGATGACTTGGGGAAGATCAATTCAATTTATTACCAATTAAAAGAGATTCATATAAAGCATAACAAAGATATTCAAGAACATTTCCCCACCCCACTCCTTCTTCCCAGGCTCAAATTACTCCATTGCTCCCAATTCTTCTACCCACCCCAACTCCAAGAGGAGCAGGGGGGATGGTGAATGGGGCTTACGGTCAGCACAGAACATCTCTGCCACTCCTTCCTCCTCATACTTCTCCCCTGCTCCAGCGTGGGTCCTCTCCACAGGATCCCACGGTGTTTGCCATCAATGCTATGTGCTGTTCCTTTCTTTCCATCTTAATTTTCTCCTTCGCACTCACAGAATGTCAGAGATGTTGAGATTGGAAGGGACCTCTGGAGTTTATCAAGTGCAACTCCCCAGCTGAGACATGGTCATCTAGAGCATGTTGCTCAGGACCTTGTCCAGGTGGATTTGGAATACCTCCATGGATGGAGGCTCCTCAGCCTCTCTGGGGAATCTGTTCCAGTGTTTGACCACCGAGAGAGTGAAAAAGTGTTTTCTTGGGTTCAGATGGAATGCCATGTGTTTTTGTCTTCATTCCTTCCCATCAGGTATTTATGCACATTCATAATACCCACCAAGCAATGTTTTCTCCTGGAAAATTGGTGAAAAAAATATGCCTTTACTCATTTTTCTCTGGAGCGCTCCACACAGGAAAGACATGGACCTGTTGGAGCGGGTCTAGGGAGCGCCACAAAAGTGATCAGAGGAATGGCACACCTGAGAGAGCTGGGGTTGTTCAGCCTGGAGAACCAAAGCCTCTGGGAAGGCCTTCTTACCGCCTTTCGGTAATTAAAGGGGCTTAGAAGAAAGATGGGGACAGACTTTTTAGCAGGGCCTGTAGTGATAGGACAAGGGATAATGGTTTTAAACTAAAAGACCGGCGATTGAGACTAGATATAAGGAAGAAATTTTTTATGATGAGGGCGGTGAAACACTGGCACAGGTTGCCCAGAGAGGTGGTAGATGCCCCATCCCTGCAACCATTCAAGGTCAGGTTGGATGGGGCTCTGAGCAACCTGATCTAGTTGAAGATGGCCTTGCTCACTGCAGGGGAGGGGGGTTGGACTAGATGACCTTTAATGATCCCTTCCAGCCCAAACTATTCTATGAGTCTAAGATAAGTAAGTACGGTGCTGGGATGTCTTAGGTGACTGAGGAGCATTAGCTTTGAAAGCAGCTGGATGTGTTGCTTGGGGATTCACAGCTTTGGCAAATCCCCAGAAAACCACAGTTTTGTGTTAGAAGCAAAAGGCAGGGAGGGCAAAAAGACATTTGTAAAGCCTAGGTACACAGTGAGATTGGGAAGCTGGGGGTGACCAAAGTCTGCAGGAGAACTGCTGCAGGCATGGGACAGCATGGGAGAGCCCATGCTGGGGATGACTGAGGGCCTTGGTGGGGCTGGGACTTGCCCAACACAACCAAGGTCTCTCTCCTCTCAGCTATCAATATTGTCACTGCCACCAAGAGCCACGAGGGGACACCATTTCCTTACAGCCCCATGGCCTTGGTGCCTCCTCATCCCCCCACAGAGTCCAGGCAGTCCTAGGGTTGTCCTGCACTCGTCATCGCACGCCCCCACATCACACTGCTCCATCAAGAGCCCTGAGCAATGCAGGAGGAAAAGGATCTCCCTTCCCAGGTGCCAGGGATCAGAGCTTGCCCATCCTGCTTGATGAAACCCATCAAGGGCTGACGTGGCAGCAGAGCCACCTGCACATTGCCTTGGTCACCTGGAACCAGTGCTGACTTCTTGCCAGTTTAAGGCAGCCCCCAGGGAGGGGTACCTCCACCCGTGCTTCCCTTCATGGCTTCATCTGTGATGGCCCTCAGGGCGCCCACTGACACCCTCAGAGTCCTGGAGACTTTAATCACATTTTAAAGGCTTCTTCAGCAGCTTGTTCAAGCTCCTCTCAGTAGCTGCAGTTCAGGAACTTGGCAGCAGAGGGCTCACGGAAATGCAGATACTCTTAACATGCCATGGCCTTCCGCAGTTGTCTTTAATGCCTGCGTTCTTGTGTGCTACATTAGAGAAAGTTCAGGAGGATAGTCTAAATGAGAAGATGTCAAAAAGAAATAGCATTTTAAAAAGATTTATGCATTTTCATTATTTTTCTGCTTACAGAATAAACGATATAGACCACCTCCAAGTCATATTGATCCTTAGGGTCTCATGATGAAGTAAAAATACACAGGAAAAGCAAGACCCTTTCTGTCAGACACTCTAGAGACACTCTTCATCCCACCCACCCCACCCCAACCTGCCATTTCTCGCACCTGAAAGTTATATCACTCACATGAAAATCGAAGCTTTTCCCACTCAGGCTGGAGCTGAATGTCTCAGCCTCCATTTCCTTCTGCTTTCCTTGGAGAAGTGGCTGCACAGAGACACAGCATTTCTCTTAGTTAACAAGAACAACAACAAAAAAAGGAAGAGTCGTTCAGTGAAGAATAAAAAACATTCGTCAGCTGTCCATGAAGTCCAAGTTGCCTCCACTAAATCCCACTAGTAATTTTGAGGGGAAAATCTGCAGTGAGATTAGTAGGAAAGGACAGAGAGAAAGGCAATGAAGGAGCTGGCTACAGAGACAGTCAGGACACAGGAGCAGCAAGCTTTCAACTGCCTGAAGCTCCAAGCAGCACCTGGGTACTTGGGAGGGGTCTGAGGGAATGGAGAGTAATGGGAGGAGGAAAACCAGAGGGACACTCAAAAAGGCACCTGTGCAGACAGTCTGCTGGAGAAGATGACTTGAGAAAGGGTCAGCTGAATCAGGACATGTGGGAATACCTAGAAGATTAGTGAGATTCAGTACACTCCATACTGGACAGAGCAGTGGTCAAGCAAGTGCCGGGAAGATCAAGGTTATCCTCTCCCGAGAGCAGTACACATCCTGGAGAGTTTCATGATGGCAGCACAGGAAAACACACTCTCTCTAAGCAAAGTATTCAAACATTTCAGCTGATGAAAATGTTCCCGTACTACATAAATGTTGAGAAAGTTGCCTCATCTTTGCAGGCCAAGCTCAGTTCCTGACTCTTCATGGTTTGCAAGGACCTGATCCAGGTGAGCATCATCTCTGTTGGTCCAGCTGGTGGCTTTGCAAAGAAATCGCTCCAACATCCTCCAGAAACCTATTGGTCTGTTTTCACAGTGCTGTGTTCCCCCTCCAATGAATGACAGGGTCATTAAAGTCCCCTCAAAGAGCCCGATGTAACTGCACTGGAGGCTTCCTTGAGTTTCTTAAGTAAGAGCCTGTCCACCTCCTCCCCTTGATCACCAGTTCTTTATCTCCCATCACGATGGCACCCTAAATGGCCTCTCCTCCGATCCTCACCCACAAGGGCTCACCCAACCTGTTGACTTTCCCAGCAAGGAGCTCCATACATCCAAGCAACTTCTTTACACAGAAAGTATTCCTCTTCTGATGCTCCCAGCCTGTGTCTCGTGAAGAGCCTTTACCCATCCATTGCAGCACGCCAGCTGTGGGAGGTGTCCCGCTCTTCTTCAGAAGTCACAGCTTGTGACAGACCTCGGGGCTCCAGCTCCTCGTGGCTGTTCCCAGTCAGAGGAGAGTGTTGCACATCTGGGCTGCAGCCCCTGAGTTGTGGCTCCAGGCCAAGCTCAGCCTTGTCATGGTGAACAGGGACACCAAGCACCCAAGAGTCCATGTGCGCAAAAGCTTTGCTGCATGGCAGAGACATGCTGGAGTGGATGGCAGACGGCATTGTAAGAAAGACTTGAGGTGCCCCAAAAGAGAGCAATGCCTGCTGTCCCCAAGGTCCAAGAGAAACAGGGCTGGGCTGGTCAGCTGTCTGTGCTGTCTGTGGTGTCTCTGCAGCTCCGGAGGGCCTTTGGTGGAGAGAGACACTGATCTCCTGGAAGGACAAGGTGCTGCTGAAAGCGCCCTTGGGTGTGGACATCCTGTGATCTAGGCCCACTCGAAATTCACTGGGCTCTTTGAAGACTGTATCGTCAAGAGGGTGAGTAAAGGATGGGGCAGAGGAGAACTAGAAGAAGCTGAGAACATAGGCCCACAAGTGGAGTGCCCAGTGCAATGTGCTTCTTATCATGCGGTGCCCTGCATCTGCTGGATAGAGATGGGACAGGGCTGGCCTCACTGCAGGGGTGGCAATCAGTCACTTGCACACAAGCACCGAAGGAATCTGAGATGCTGCCTGCGGTGTCTGTCACGCACCCGCTCGGAGGGGACATGGCTTTCCTGCAGGTCCTGTGCTGTCCCTGCCAGCCACACGCAGTTTTGGTGGAGAGCCTTGGCATCTCACAGAGCCCTACAGGCCTGTATTTGGCCATCCAATGAGCAGCTGCCCTGAATTAGGTTAGGCTCCGTGGGGCTGTGTGAGACAACTCTTGTTACAGGCAACGGACAGCTAGTCAATCCAGCTAAAGGAGGGGAGAAAGGGAAAGACTTCCCTCTCCCTCTGGCACAGAACTCCATTTGGTCAGCTGGACACCTCTCTAGGCAGCCCTGAACAGCGTGAGTAGGGACAGGGGGTGATGTCCTAAATGTGGGCATCTGCCGTCATTTCAGCTGGCATCCTCACCAGGCTGCAGGATGGTGTCCCCAGATGTTTCCTAGTCTCTCAGTACTGCTCTATTATCGTGGACAACATCTGGCACCTCAGACGTCACCAGGTGTTTGTGTGTGAACTCCTGGTCTCCATCTCCATCAGTGACCATGGGACCACAGAAAAGGACTGCAGGTGCCGATTTTTAGCAGACACCATGACTGAAGCAAGAAGAATCTCACCTCCTGTGGGTTTGTGGCAGGCATGGGAGGGAGCTGAGGTCCCTTCCAGCCCCAGGGCTACAAATCCAGGAGGAGATGCCTCCATTGCCTCAGCTGATTGCCTTCTCTCAGCATGGGTAAAGGAGATGCCTCCCTGCCAGTGCCCAGGTGTCCTGTCTCATGATGGGCCAAGGAAGGGGGGTTCTCAGACCTAACTGTGACTCTGAGAGGAGAACGGGCACTGCTGCAAAGAAACATCTCTGCAGAGGTGAGACAGGCAGCATCGGTGATTCCTTCAGTCTCTTCCCAAGCAGGTTCCTGGAGAGCCCCAGGACACCTGGAGGGAGCGCCAAGTGGGGTGGGGGGCAGAGAAAGTGACGTCTTGGGCAGGTCCCCTCCTCCTGGGCTGAGACAGGCTCCTGGGATGGAGGGAGCTCATGGTAAGCAGGCTCCTCTGCCAAGGAGCAACTCCTCTGCCAAGCACAGCAGGGCTCTGGGCAAAGGAGTAGGGCAGAGCGAGATTAAAGGCAGCCTGGAGTGGGAGGAGAGAGGAGAGCTGCAAGGGAAGAAATCTTTCCAGCCCTTGTCACAGTAAGTCTCTTGGGGGAGGGCAATGCAGCTCCCGTTCCTGGAAGGGTCTCCTAAAGCGTTCACAGCCTACAGCCTCCAGGGTCTGTCAGGAGGCCTCCCAGCCCAGGGCCTCATGGTAGACAAGGGTGAAGGGGTGAAGAAAGGGTGTGCATAGAGCTGCCCAGGGCATTTCAGAGGGGACTCTTCCAGAGGAACACCAAGGCAGGGGATCCCTTGAAGGTAAAGAGCTTTCCTGAGTCTGTGCTTTCCATTTCCTGCTGTTTCAGGAAAAAGGGAAAAGGCACTGCTACCTTTGGAGAGGGAGGCTGAGAGTCCTGAGCGGCTACACTGAGAGATCAGTAGGTCTGGTGGGAGGCAAGTCAACTGCTTCCATCCCCTCCTCTACCTCCAGAGAGCACCAGCATCACCTTTGTTGTCCTCATCAGGGTTTGTCTGACCTGCTCCTCACTGCCTGCAAACGGGGAGTACCTCTAGAGAGTGCCTGGAACGGGGAGGTTTCTTCAGGTGACAGCTGAGCAGACAGGAGTTGGTGATGGGGTCTGTGATCCCTGACAGGGAAAACGTGGAGGGAGAAAACAGCTCCCACCAAGGATAGCTCCAGGCTGCAAACACATGGGCAGGGTGTTGTAGGAAACTCCAACCAGCAGTGTCATGGGAGGGAGACTTTGGAAAGCTCCCTGTCATTCCCTCCAATGCAGACACGTTCCTCTGAGCAAGACCCCTGCTCTCATCTCCCACCCAGCACAGCCTCTGCCCTCAAGGCTGTGTGGTCCAGGGCAGGAGGTGCCTCCTCTGCAGCCAGAGTTCTGGCACAGCAGAGGGGCATCTCCCCTGACACGGGGCCGCTTCCCTCTGCAGGGCAAAGGGGCTGAGAGCGACTGCCCTGAGCTTTTGCTAACTGGGAGGTGCTGTGCTCTGCTGGGTGAGGAGAAGGCTTTCCTGAGTGCCCGCTGCCTCTCCTCTCCTTGCTTCCCTTAGGAGGAGAGTCACAGGGTTTTTCTTTGTTCCTTCATCTGCTTGTGCTGCTCTTCTTGCTGCTCTTGGGCTCCCTGGCAGTAACAGTGGTGGTGTGGGGCAAGGCGTGGGGGTGCTGTGTGCCTGCGCTGGCCCTGACCTGGAGGGCGCTGCCCTGGAGGTGTTTGCATGGGACCAAGGTGCCCAGGCCCTCTCTCAGTTTTCCAGGCTCCAGCCACTGCAGTGAGTGGTTGGTCAATGAGACACTGCTTCCCTGAGCAGACATCACCTTCAGACACCTGATCATGCTGGACAGGGAGTCCTGCGGGGCTGTGAGCATCACTCCAGAAGGGCACAGCTCTCCTGTAGGACCTTGGTGATGTCTGAGAGCACTCGATCTGCCCGTGCCAGTCAGCATCCTTGTCCTGTGCTCTCCATCCTACACTGCACAGCTGTGCTGGAAAGGAGAGGTGGTTTGAAATCTGCACCTGGAACAGGACCCCTCTGCTCCAAGGACAGTCCAGGTTTTTTTATTTTTTTGAATAATCTCTGGGTGCAGCCCTCCTCCAGCTGGGAGTAGTGCAAGCACAGAGCAGCTGGGCACCAGGCTGATGGACAGAGCAGCCCTCCTGGATGGGAGCACTGATGCACTGAGAGCAATGGGGCAACGGTGGAATTTTACCCTTTCCAGAACATTTCCCAAGTGGGATGGGGGTGTCTGAATACTAAAACACAGTGTAACGACACACATTTGCTGCACCTCATCTCCCACCTGCCTCTGTGGAAGAAAGCGTCCTTCGGAGCTTTCACCCTCCGCTCTAGTGCAGCACAGGGAGCTCCTCCCCAGGAACCCTCCCTCCAAACTCACTGGGCTTTTGCTGACTCCACGGGTCATTGCTGTAAAGCAGGGCTGACCCTCCAGGAGCCCCTCATCATCACTGCCATAGCCTGTGTCCACCGCCTCCATCCCCCCATGTGCTTCTTCCTCCTCAACCTCTCTGTTCTTGACCTGGGCTGCATCTCCACCACTTTACCCAAATCCATGGCCAATTCCCTCTGGAACACCAGGGACATCTCCTACGCAGGATGTGCTGCCCAAACACATTTGTGTTTGTCTTTTTGATATCAGCAGAGTTTTGCCTCCTCACCATCATGGCCTACGACCGCTACGTTGCCATTTGCAAACCCCTGCACTACGGGACCCTCCTGGGCAGCAGAGCTTGTGTCCACATGGCAGCAGCTGCCTGGGGCACTGGGGTCATCTATGCTCTCTTGCACAATGCCAATACATTTTTCATCCCCCTCTGCCATGGCAATGCTGTGGACCAGTTCTTCTGTGAAATCCCCGACATCCTCTAGCTCTCCTGCTCAGATGCCTGCCTCAGAGAGGCTGGGCTTCTTGTGGTTAGTCTCTTACTAGTTTTCAGCTTTTTTTTTTTCATAGTGCTGTCCTATGTGCAGGTCTTCAGGGCCGTGCTGAGGATCCCCTCCGAGCAGGGAAGGCACAAAGCCTTGGAATTTTGCAAGGCCTTGGACTCCCGTGGTGTCCTTGTAGCCAGATTAGTGCTATACCTGGGCTGAAGAAGTGGACATTGGGTGGGAAGTTGGCTGGACGATCAAGCCCAAATGTCACCAGTGGTACAAAGTCCTCTGGGCAGCCAGCTGCTGATGGCATCCCTCAGTGACCGGCACTTGGGCCAACGCTGTGGAATGTCTTTATTATCCGCCTGTATGATGTGATGGAGCGCACTTTCAGCTCCTTTCTGGATGATGCAAAGCTGGGCGGAGGCCTTGAACAGCCTCATCTGGTTCACCCTGCCTTGAGCAGGAGAGTGAGGCAAGATCATGTTCAGAGCTCTCTTCAGACATGATTCATTCTATGACTCAGTGAATCTTTCCCTTCACCTTTCTGTGGTTTTGTCATGGTTAAGGAAGATGTAGCAGCTTACCTTGTTGCCCTCTGACATCCCTTGCAAGCTTGACCTTTTGGGGAGCTTAGTCTCTCCTAACACAATCCTTATTTCTCCAGACAACTTTTCTAAACTCCTCCTTTGGAGCCTCTCCCTGCTTCCACCTCCTTGTGGGACTGGACCTCAGCCATGAGGTTCCTGTTCAGCTCAGTAGGTTTCCCGAGGTGAAGTGTTGTTTCCCTGTGTATCAGGAGAGACCCTTCCTGTGCCCGGAGGAAGATGTCCTTCAAGGCCTCTCAGCTTTCGTAGATTTTTCCCTTTCAGGGCTTCCTCTCCATGGGATCTCCTACTACCAGAGCCCTGAGCAGGACAATGTCTGCTTCTCTCAGAGAAAGATCCCAAACCTGAGCTCTGCTGGTCTCCTGCCTTACATCCCTTGGGAACTGGGACACAACATTTCCATGGTCATCACAGCCAAGGCTGACACTTCAATATCCCTGACCGGCCCTGACTCACCCTCTTGGCCATCTTGGCAGCTGGGAAAAGAAGTTGACCCGGAGATTCTCCAGGACACAATGGGACTGTTTGCATCCAAGCACTTTGCCCGTCCAGTGAGTGCAACTCTCGCTGATCTGGGGACTTCCTCGGGCTGCCTACAGAAGACTTTGTCCGCTTCCTCACCCTGACTGATGGTTCTAACTCCCACCTTCATGTCACCTTCACTGGTTTCTCCTCGGTTCCTCACCCACAAATGCTCACGCAGCCTGTCTTCTGCCCCACCATACATTCAACCTGCCCCATCCTTCATAGAGGGCGTGCCCCGGTCTCATTCTCTCACTTTCCCCAACCACCTCCAGTGTCTCCTAAAGAGCCTGTATCTAGCAATGAAAGTACCCAACGCTGTGCAACCTGTCCCACCACGTCACCGCAGTGTTTCCTTCAGAAGCTCTGTGATGGAAAAAGGGGCTCCAGATGCTCCTGCCTGTGTCCCAGGCTGAGGACATTGGTGCACACTCCGGTTGCAGCAGCTCAGCAAAGGCTTCTCATTGAGAAAACTGGAACCAAGCACCCGGGACCCTAAACATGCAAAGGCTTTGCTTCAGAGCAAAGACGTGCTGGGAAGGATGGCAGGTGGCAATGTAATGATGAAACGAGGTGCTCATGAAGACAACAAACCCTGCAGTCCCCAAGGCACAGAAATGCAGGCCTGCGCCATGATGGCCTTGCAAGAGAGAAGTTTGCTGCCTGAGCTGGCTCGGCAGCACCTTGTGCCAATCTCCAGGAACACAAGGTACCCCTGAGAAAGCCCCTAGGTGAGGTAAGCCTGCACTCCAGCCGGTCTGTGGTCATCAGTGGCATGGGTTTTTTTCAATATCATCAGGTAGGCGGGTAGAGGAAAGGAGAGAAGAGAACTGTCAGGGGCTGAGAGTACAGGGACAGAGTGGAGACCCTGGTGTGATGCGTCTCCCAGTCTTGCAGCACATGTGGGTGTAGACGAGATGGACCTTGCCTCCTTGCCGGGGTGTTGGCATTCAGGTGCTGGCACAAAGGCACCGGACTCCTTTGGGAGGCCCTGCTGTGTCTGCCCAGACCCCCCCCTCCAGTGGGACATGGCTTTCCTGGAGGTCCTGTGCCATGTTTGCCAGCCACAGGCAGTTTCACTGGGCACCCCAGCCTCCCCTGGCATGGCACTAGAGGCCTTTCTGATGCCATTTAAAACAGAGCCTTGAAACAACATAGGTGCCGTCACTGCAGGGATGAGCACATGCCTGAATTTTGCAGTGAGCTGAGCTCTAGGGAGTGCAGTGGATGGTGCTTTGAGACAGGTCTGACCCTCCTTCTCGTGCACTCCTCCTCTTGGTCAGCTGAAAGTCCTGCAGCTGCCATGGAAATGTGGGTCTGACAGATGTTCAGATGCCCTAAACATTGGGTGTAACCTGAGGTGGCCAAGGCACCCTCCCCACCAGCCCCACAGCTGATGCTCAGGCAGGTGTGAGTGTCCCAGGTCTGCTCCATCAGAGCTTGCAGACACATCCACAAGTCTTGGACCACCCCTGGCACCTCAAATGCCACCAGGAGTTTGTGTGAGAGCAGCTGACTGCCACCCCCCATCCACACGGATCCCAGTGGGTGCTCAGGGCAGGGGGCTGGTCTGCAGGCACCTATTTTGTGCACCCTGAGCTGAAGCAAGAGGAATCCCAGCTGCTGTGGGTCTGTGGGGTGCATGGGGGTGCGCTGAACCCCACTGCAGTCTCTGGCCTCCTCACCAGAGAGGAGACACCTTATGGGCTCAGCTGCATCCCTTCCCTGCGCTGGGGGGGGGGAAATGATCTCTGCCTGTCACTGCCGAGGTGTCCTGCCTGGCAATGTGATGGGGACAGGGGTAAAGGGATGGGAACATTTCCAGCTCTCGTAGACCACCACACCATGTTTGGGAAAATGCCACTTCTAAAATGCATCTCTCCAGCATTCAGAGAGGGACAGTCAGTGATGACATCAGTCTGTGTCAACCCTCACTCCCCAGGAGAGATCCTGCTGCCTCTCAGGCGCTGTCAGCCCTTAGAGCCCCAGGGACACCTGGAGGCAGCCCAGAGAGGCAGAGAAAGTGGTGCCTTGGGCTGGGCCTCTGCTGCTGCGCTGGGCTGGGCTCCAGTTCAGCCCCAGAATATTTCCTAAGGGATGTTTCAAGGAGAAGGTCCTGGCAGGGATTGCCATAAAGATAATGAAGATTTCCTCAGTTTGTGTTTTCAGTTTCCTGTTTGGAGTGGGGGGGTAGTGGAAAAGGGATGAATGGAAAAGCATCTGTCAGCTTTGGAGAAGTCACGGAGACTGCCAAGCGAGTGATCAGTAACTCTGATAGGAGCCTGCTAAAGTGCCCTCAGCCACTGCTCTGCCTAAAAGTGCCCTCTGTCCACTGCTCTGGACAACACCAGCATCACCTCTGCTGGACCATCAGGGTTCTTCTGACCTGCCCTTTTCCACCTGCAAACTGACACATGCTCCTAGCCAGTGCCCTGCAAACAGGCAGGTTTCTGTCAGGCCAAGGTGAGTGCACAGAGGTTGGGGTGGGATCTGTGAGTGCTGACAGGGAAAAGACATGGGGCAGGGAAACACCTCCCAGGAGGAAAACCTCCAGGCAGCAGGGATATGATCTAGGAATGAGAGGAAACTAAAATCAGAGGTACTGTAGGAGGAAGAACGCAGAAAATTCCATGTGATCCCCTCCAATGCAGACGCCTTCCTCTGAGCAAACCCCTTGCCACCTCCCACCCACCAAAGCCTCTGCCCTCAGGGCTGGGGGCTCCAAGGCGTGAACCACCTCCTCTGCAGCCAGAGCTCCAGCAGAGCCGTGGTGCAGCTCTCCAGCCACGGGCCCAGTTCCCTCTGCAGAGCACAGGGGCTGAGAGCAGCTGCCCGGCCATGGTGGTGTCTGGGAGGTGGCGTGCACAGCTGGGGAAGGGGAACGCTGTCTGAGTGCCCCAATGCCTCTGCCCTGGCCTCTCTCAGCCACACCCTCACTGTGTTTTGCCTTGTTTCTCCACTGGTCTGTGTTATTGCTACTGTTATCTTGTTCTTGCTGCCAGGCTCTCTGGGGATGGGAGTTTCAGCTGCAGAGTCACACACTGATTTTGTGGGTCCTTTCATGCAGCTGTGTCCATGGGAACAAGTGTCCCAGCTTTCATCTCACCTGTGGACTGTCGGCAATGCAGCTTATGGGGGCTGAAGAATAAGCTGGTTTTCGCTTAATCAGATGCTATCGTTAGGACACTTGGCTGTGTCCTTGGGGTTTCCTTCCAGGCTGTGTGTTGCCCTCCAGGATGTGAACCTGTCCCCTTGCACCCGTTTGTTATCTGAAAGCACCATGGTGAAGCACAGAGATTCTACATTGGAGGAAATGCTGACGGGTTTGTGAAATGAGTCCTGTGTGTCCTGGGCTAGAAGTGAGGTGCTGAGACCTTGAGAACGGGTGAGACATTTAGCGGTCTGTGGGGGATACTTCTGTTCTCAGCAATCTCTGGTTGTTTTTCAGGGTAGCAAAACAGTGGGATCATCCTCCATCTCATGGAGAACAAGCCCACGGCAGCTCAGAACAAGACAGAGAGAGACAGACCAGCTCCCCTCAGTCTGCACTAAGCCACAGGCACTCCTCTTGCCTCTCAGGACTTGCGCTGTTCTTCCTGAGTGCAGCAGAAATGCTGAGGCTTTCTGAAATCCAAGAAAACTCTCCAGGTGAGAGGGGAGCTCTAAAACCCCCAAACCTTTCAAACTGCCTTCTGCTACCTCCATTCCTTAGTACTTAGAGTGCATATGTTGACAAAGCCTTCTGCACTAGGAGCAGTTTCATCTTACAAAGTCCTGCACCAGAACTGACACTTACCAACACTCTTCCCATGAACCCACTGCTGCAGTGCAGGGCTGACTCCTCAGCAGCCAGTGGGCAGTGGCCCTGCTCCCCACACCATGCTCAGCCAGGGCTGCAGCCACTGAGCTGAAGGAAGGTCTCCTTGAACAGGAGTAGGCGGGGGGTTGCAGAGTGAAGCAGGGTGATGAATTCGGAAAAAAGCTTTGAACTGGATGATGCCCAGAAATATCTCTCACATTGAATTACTCACTCAATCTTCACCTGGAGTTCTCTGTAAAGACAAAGTAGGTAGAGGAAGGAGAAAGGGCAGAGAGGCTGAAGAAGAGATGGGTCACTATAGATAGAGTAGTTTTTTCAGAAAAACATTTCTCCACTGAGAGCACTGGTAGGAAATGTATTTTGATGAACAGCTGCTTATAAATATGTTGGCAGAGGGGAAGTAATGTGCTGTGCTCATGTGGTTGTCCCAAATAAAAAAAATAAAAAGAGGAAAACAGTATTAGAACTCAGCCAAAATACCTGAAATTCTGCAAATGAAGATTTTTTTGAGTTGTTGCCTAGAATAAGTTTTAAGTAGGTTTCAACTCAAGACTTAGACCTACGTTCAGGTCTGGATTCATTTGCCCACATGCAGAGGCTGTTGCTGTCTGAGCTGCCCTGGGGTTACGGATGTACCCATAAGGTGCTTGGAAATGTGACCCAGGGCTCCCTTCTGGAGCATTAGTTGGTCACCAGGAAACCTCCAGGCATCTCGGTTGAGACATCTTCTGTCTCTCCATTTACTGCAAAGGGAAGCCTAGGCAACTCAATTAGAGGTAGACATCTGCGTTGAGGTGTTTGGTGTTGGGTAAGGACAATCTTGTCCCTTTCTGCACCTAAAATAGAGTGACAATTCATGCACCCCGGAGGGAATGTGAAGGGAGTGTGTCTTGCTGATTTAGGGATTCCTTCCAGAAGTGCTGGTAACACGAATATGTTGGCCATGCAGAAAGAGAGCGTTTCCCTGAAGACGGTCACCCTTCTTCTCTGGAACGGTTGAGAGAGCTCAGCCCCTCAGAGTGTGACCGGCTGTGTGAAAGGGCGAGCAGTGGCAAGGCCAGTCCTGGGCAGGGAGTGTTTTAGGGCACTGAACTCCATGTGAGACACAAACATACTGTTTTTAATGTTATAGGCTTGATTACGACAGAACAATTCAGAAAATGTCAAAAAATAAAATGAAGCCACGAAGAAATTAAGGAAACAATTTAAAGGGAAGGAAATGTTCTACTGCTGTGGTGGGTTGACGCTGGTTGGATGCCAGGTGCCCACCAAGCCGCTCTATCACTCCCCCTCCTCAGCTGGACAGAGGGAGAAAAATATGACAAAAGGCTCGTGGGCAAAACAGACTCAACTCGAGGAAATTAATTTCATTTATTGCCAATCAAAAGTCAGAGTAAGACAATGAGACGTAAGAACACTCTTGAAATGCTTTCCCTCCCCACCCCTTCCTTCTTCCTGGGCTCAGTTTGCCTCCTGATTTTCTCTACCTCCTCCCCTGCGAGCGGTGCAGGGGGACGGGGAATGGGGGTTGTGGTCAGTTCATCACACGTTGTCTCTGCTGCTCCTTCCTCCTCAGGGGGAGGACTCCTCACACTCTTGCCCTGCTCCAGCGTGGGGTCCCTGCCATGGGAGACAGTTCTCCACGAACTGGTCACACAGCTCAGCTACCATTGGTGGTGTCCTCTCCTGGGCACTTGCCAGACCAGCCCAGACCTTTCTTGGCTCTTCCCATCTCCCCTGCCCTCTCCCCAGCCCAGCCCCACAGAGCAGCCCAGCCTGGGCTGGCCCCACGGCAGTGCCCGCCGCAGCCCACAGCCCCAGCCCCTCTGAAGGGAGCAGAGAAGGGTCAGCCTCCTCATCAGCCCCAGGGCTGGAGGCTCACCATGGCATGAGGAAAGGGAGGTTAAGGAAACTGCAGGAAGCATGGGCTCTGGTCCAGGAGATGCCACAGACTGACCATGCCCCATCATTGTCAGTCCCCCTCCCCAGGCCAGCACAAGAGTCCTGGTCAAGGCACAGAGCAGCGTGCCCCAAGTGGATGCCTGCAGAAGGAGGTTTCTCTTTCTCATGGATTCCTCCCTGCAGGCACAGAAATGCTCCCTTGCTCTTTTCCCTTGACATCCCTTTGCCCTGGCCAACTTGTCTTCGTTCCCACCCCGTGCTCTCCCCAGGCCCCTGAGCTGGCAGTGCTGCTCTGAAGAGACCAGGTCCTGCTGTTGTCCACAGCCATGGCTCCAGGGAAGCAGCAGCCCCAACGTGAAGGTGGCAGAAAGGATCTGCCCACTGAAGCAGCGAGGGGCATCCCTGAGGTCCACGAGTGCCTGCTCCTCCATGTGGCAGCTGGGCCCATGGCTCCTTGACCCCTCCTGTATGCTGGGGCTGCACCCCCAGCTCCAGAGGAGATGTCCAAGATGGGAGCAGAGTCAAAGAATTTTCTGCTGGATTCTTTATTGTGTTTCCCTAGACAGGGACCCTGGCTCCACATCTATGTGAGGTTGTTTTGCGTTAGAAAACACTGGCAGGGAAATAATAACAATACTATTTAAGTGGAACTAATATATGAAGTAAAATAAACAAAACTAAGAAATATATGATCAAAAGAGCATGCGAGCTTTTCCTGAGGATGATGGACACCTTACTGATGCTGCAGTAGTCCGTGTTCAAACAATTTCCACAGGGCCTCTTTGATGTCTGTGTTCCTCGTGCTGTAGATGAGGGGGTTCACTGCTGGAGGCACCACTGAGTACAGCACTGCCACCACCCGCTCCAGGGACGGGGAGGAGATGGAGGGGGGCTTCAGGTAGGCAAGCCTGACAGTGCTGACTAACAGGGAGACCACAGCCAGGTGAGGGAGGCACGTGGAAAAGGCTTTGCAGCATCCCTGCTCACAGGGAATCCTCAGCACGGCCCTGAAGATCTGCACATAGGACAGCACTATGAAAACAAAACAAGCGAAAATGAAGAAGGTGCTAAATATGACAAGCCCAACTTCCTTGAGGTAGGCATCGGAGCAAGAACGTTTGAGTATCTGGGGGATTTCTCAGCTTTGCCATGCTCCACAGCATTGCCTTGGCAGAGCGGGAGTGAAAATGTATTGGCAGTGTGCAGGAGAGCATAGAGGAACCCAGTGCCCCAGGCAGCTGCTGCCATGTGGACACAAGCTCTGCTGCCCAGGAGGGTCCCGTAGTGCAGGGGCTTGCAGATGGCAACAAGGCGGTCGTAGGCCATGATGGTGAGAAGGCAATACTCTGCACCAAACAAAAAGAATACAAAGACGACCTGGGCAGCACATCCCGTGTAGAAGATGTCCCTGTTGTCCCACAGGGAATTGGCCATGGCTTTGGGGAGAGTGGTGGAGGTGCAGCCCAGGTCAAGAACAGAAATGTGGAGAAGGAAGAAGTACATGGGGATATGGAGGCGGTGGTTGCAGGTGACGGCAGTGATGATGAGGCCGTTGCCCAGGAGGGCAGCCAGGTAGATGGCCAGGAAGAGCCAGAAGTGCAAGAGCTGCAGCTCCCGTGTGTCTGTGAATGCCTGGAGGAGGGACTGGGTGATGGAGCTTGTGTTGGATGGTTGCTGCCTCTGGGCATGGGGTCCTGTTCCTACAGGAAGGGTTAATGATGGGGACATTTCTCTGAGCAAAATCAAACCTTTCTTTTAGCCCCTCACTCTGACACACTCTGCCCCATCCCACACTCACCCCATTCCGTTTCCAGGAGACCTTGCTTCAGCTCTGTGGCTGCAACTCTGGCTGAGTGTGCTGTGAGGAGCAGTGCCTCTGCCCGCTGGCTGCTGAGGAGTCAGCCCTGCGCTGCAGCAGTGGGTTCATGGGAACAGTCAGGGCAGGGGCCAGTCCTGGTGTTCGACTTTCTCACATCAAACTGCTCCTAATGCAGAAGGGCCTGTCAGCATGTGCACTCCCAGTGCTAAGGACTGGGGATAACAGAAGGCACTTTGAGAGGTTTGGGGATTTTAATGCTCCACCCCCATCTCACCTGGGCTTGGATTTCAGAAAACTTCAGCATTTCTGCTGCACTAGGGGAGAACAGAGGGAGTCCTGGGAAGCAAAAGGATTGCCTGGGGCTTAGTGTAGAAGGAGGGGAGCTGGTCTGTCTCGCCGTCTTGTTCTGAGTTGCCGTGGGCTTGTTCTCCATGAGATGGAGCGTGATCTCACTCTTTTGCTACCCTGAAAAACAACCAGAGATTGCTGAGAACAGAAGTATCCCCCACAGACCGCTAAATGTCTCACCTGTTCTCAAGGTCTCAGCACCTCACTTCTAGCCCAGGACACACAGGACTCATTTCACAAACCCATCAGCATTTCCTCCAATGTAGAATCTCTGTGCTTCACCATGGTGCTTTCAGATAACAAACGGGTGCAAGGGGACAGGTTCGCATCCTGGAGGGCAACACACAGCCTGGAAGGAAACCCCAAGGACACAGCCAAGTGTCCTAACGATAGCATCTGATTAAGCGAAAACCAGCTTATTCTTCAGCCCCCATAAGCTGCATTGCCGACAGTCCACAGGTGAGATGAAAGCTGGGACACTTGTTCCCATGGACACAGCTGCATGAAAGGACCCACAAAATCAGTGTGTGACTCTGCAGCTGAAACTCCCATCCCCAGAGAGCCTGGCAGCAAGAACAATATAACAGTAGCAATAACACAGACCAGTGGAGAAACAAGGCAAAACACAGTGAGGGTGTGGCTGAGAGAGGCCAGGGCAGAGGCATTGGGGCACTCAGACAGCGTTCCCCTTCCCCAGCTGTGCACGCCACCTCCCAGACACCACCATGGCCGGGCAGCTGCTCTCAGCCCCTGTGCTCTGCAGAGGGAACTGGGCCCGTGGCTGGAGAGCTGCACCACGGCTCTGCTGGAGCTCTGGCTGCAGAGGAGGTGGTTCACGCCTTGGAGCCCCCAGCCCTGAGGGCAGAGGCTTTGGTGGGTGGGAGAAGAGGCAAAGGGGTTTGCTCAGAGGAAGGCGTCTGCATTGGAGGGGATCACATGGAATTTTCTGCGTTCTTCCTCCTACAGTACCTCTGATTTTAGTTTCCTCTCATTCCCAGATCATATCCCTGCTGCCTGGAGGTTTTCCTCCTGGGAGGTGTTTCCCTGCCCCATGTCTTTTCCCTGTCAGCACTCACAGATCCCACCCCAACCTCTGTGCACTCACCTTGGCCTGACAGAAACCTGCCTGTTTGCAGGGCACTGGCTGGGCGCATGTTCCTGTTTGCAGGTGGAAAAGGGCAGGTCAGAAGAACCCTGATGGGTCCAGCAAAGGTGATGCAGGTGCTGTCCATAGGCAGAGCAGTGGCTGAAGGCACATTACCAGCCTCCTGGAAGATATACTTAGCACCCAGAGTTGAGCAATCTCAGTGGCTTGTTCAAACTTCAGAGCTCCTTCTCTATTTATCCTTTTCTATCCCCTCCCTACCCCCTTGGAGTAGGAAACTGTAAAGACAGACTCAGGAAAGCTCCTTATCTTTACAGGTAATCCCTGCCTTGATCTTCTCCTTGAGACATCCCCTAGGAAATATTCTGGGGGTGATCTGGACCTGTGAGCTGCCCTGACACATGCAGCACCCTCTCAACAGCAGAAGAACCCTGCCTTGCTGGGGGTTGCTCCTTCCACCCAGAGCTTCTCCCCACAGCACCATGGTGAATTCCTCAGGCAGGCTGAGTGCTGACCCTGGCAGGCAGCAGAGTCCCTGCCCCAGCACAGAGTGCCATGGGGTGCAGGGACCCTGCTCAGGAGGACAGCCCTGGGCACCCCTGGCTGCACGCCCACCTTCACACCCCTGCAGCCATCCCTGGGAGATGGCAGCCGTCCTGTTCTGTCCCTCTGCTGGTGCAGCAGAGAATCCCTGCTCTGCAGCACGTCTTCACTCAGGCTTGCCCTGAAGCAAAGCCTTTCCATACGTTGGGTCTTGGGCCCTTGCTCCCATGTTTTCCTGGAACAAGTTGGTGCCGCAGCCTGAACGTGCGCAGGCAGGAGGAGCAGGGGAACAGATAGGAGAAACTGGACCCTCACAGCCCTATGAATTTTGTGGATTAAATTAGATGTGGTGGGACAGCTTGCTCACCTGGGGTGCTGCAACGGAGGGAGACAGAAAGAGTAGCAGGGCGGATGAGGAGGGGAAGATGCCTCCTTTGCGAAGGAGCAGGTCAGATGTAAAGAGCTCCCCTATGGGAAGGACAATGGGTAGTGTAGAGAACCGGTACCAAATGCGGTTTTGTCTTGATATTGCCGCTGTAGCGCCATCCAGCGTCGCGCTTCGAGAAAACCCTCTTCTCCACAGTTTTGAGAGAAACAACCTCATGCGCCTGTGCAGGGACAAAAGGCGCGAAAAGAGCAGAAGCAGGGAGAGCACGTCTGTGGCAACCCGCACGTACGCATTTGCAATCTGCGCATGCGTGAGAACCCCTATATAAGGAGCACACGTGGCCCTCGGCGGTGGCGGCGCAGGCGACCACTCCTTCCCTTCGTCGACCCTCAGGCCCCCCTCGGTCCCCGACGAAGCCTGAGGGCACTGAAGACCCAGCGGAAGATCCTCGGACTTGGGAAGGTGGCAAAAGACTCCTTCTTCTCTCTCTCTCTCTCTCCCCCCTGTTCTTTTCCTCTCTTCCCTTGCCCTCCCTCATCCCTCCATTTTCTTCCCCCCCCAAATAAAAGTAAAAGGTTGTACGACATCTGACCGATTTTCGGTGTCTTAATCTCGTCCTTGGGATCGTATCAAAACCTCCCCCGACATTGGATCGGGACATTTAATTGGTGTCATGGACAGGATCCCTTGAGACAAGAGTGTTGTACAACCTTATGGTGTGCTGAGCGAGTGTGTGTAAACGAGAAGCACAAATAAGTATGAAGCGCGTGCGGAGTTCCGATCCGCGGTTCTGCTCTCCCGCGAGGGAAGCAGCCAGAGACGAAGAAAGCGCAAAGAAGGAGTGGCTGTTGAGACCTTTGCACTGAAACTCGTGTCTTAGTTTGTGATTTGACCTCCTGAGGGAGTATAGGGGAAACTTGAATTTTATGGTGTGACACCCCTCAGGACGATATCCCCTTTGTAGGCTCTCCTCGGTCTTGCAGTAGTGTACGGTTTGGCCTCCTGGGAGCGACCTTGGATACTGAAGCGTGACCCTCTCGGGACGACAGCCCCCCATTGTAGGAACATTTTGGTATTAGTTTGTGTTTTGGCCTCCTGGGAGTCCCATGCACTCAGCTCTCACCTATGGCTGCCACAAACCCACAGGAGGTGGGATTCCTCTTGCCTCCATTCAGTTGGACACAAAATAGGAACCTGGTGCCTGGGAGCTTCTTGTCTCAGCTCCCGTGGTAATTGCTGGGGGTGGAGGGAAGGAGTGAGCTGTTCAGACTCAAACACCTGGTGACATCTGAGGTGTCAGAGGTGGTCCAAGGTATGTGCAGGTAACTGCAAGCTGTAATGCAGCAGCTCATAGAGAGGGCAGTATCTGGAGGCATCATCCTTGAGCTTAGTGGGGACTTCCTTTGGCCAAGAGCAGATGCCCATGTTTAGGACAACTGAACTTTGCCCTACTCCTTATGTTCAGGGCAGCCTCTTGAGGTAGTCAGGGGGGCAGATGTAGCCATTGCCACAGCCATCAGCCATCTTCTCCATCAGCTGCATATACTAGATCACCATTGACTGTAATGGCAGAAGTCTCATGGACATCCTTACATTGCCTAACCTCATTCAGGGCAGCTACTCAGCGACCAAATAGAGGCCTGTAGTGCTATGCGAGATGCCAGGGCTCTCCAGCACAACTGCGTGTTTGACACTGTTTGACTCTTTTTCCCACAGCATTCTCCTGGCGAAACTGTCTGCTCGTGGCTTGGATAGCTGTACTCTCTGCTGGGTAAAAAAAACCATCTGGATGGCCGGGCCCAAAGAGTGGTGGTGAATGGACTTCAATCCAGTTGGCAGCTGGTCACAGGTGGTGTTCCCCAGGGCTCAGTCCTGGGGCCAGTTCTGTTTAATACCTTTATCAAAAATCTAGATGAGGGGACTGAGCGCACCCTCAGTAAGTTGGCAGGCAACACCAAGTTGGGTGGGAGTGTTGATCTGCTGGAGGGTAGGAAGGCCCTACAGAGGGACCTGCACTGGCTGGATCGATGGGCTGAGGCCAGCTGTGTGAGATTCAACAAGGCTCAGTGCTGGGTCCTGCACTTAGGTCACAACAACCCCATGCAACCCTACAGGCTTGGGGAAGAGTGGCCACAGAGCTGCCCAGCGGAGAAGGACCTCTGGGTGTTGGTTGACGGCCAGCTGAATATGAGCTGGCAGTGTGCCCAGGTGGCCAAAAAGGCCAATGACATCCTGGCTTGTATCAGGAATAGCATGGCCAGCAGGACCAGGGAAGTGCTCGTCCCCCTGTACTCGGCACCAGTGAGGCTGCACCTCGGACAGTGATCAGTTTTGGGCCCCTCACTACAAGAAGGACGTTGAGGTTCTGGAGCATGTCAGGGGCACCGAAGCTGGTGAAGGGTCTGGAGCGCAGGTCTTACGGCTGAGGGAACTGGGGTTGTTCAGCCTGGAGAAAAGGAGGCTGAGGGGAGACCTTCTCGCTCTCTACAGCTACCTGGAAGGAGGTTGTAGCCAGGTGGGCGTCGGTCTCTTCTCCCAAGTAACAAGCAATAGGAGAAGAAGAAACGGCCTCAAGTTGCACCAGGGGAGGTTTAGGTTGGATATTAGGAAAAATTACTTCTCTGAAAGGGTAGTCATGCACTGGAACAGGCTGCCCAGGGAAGTGGTTGAGTCCCCATCCCTGGAGGTATTTAAAAGAAGGGAAGATGTGGTGCTTAGGTACATGGTTTAGTGGTGGACTTGGCAGTGCTAGGTTAAAGGTTGGACTCGATGATCTTAAGGGTGTTTTCCAACTTCAGTGATTCTATGATTCTGTGATAATTTGGGAAACATCTCTTCTACTGACCCGCAGAGCCACTGCAATGCTCTCCCAATTTCCCTTTAAACCTTCTCTTGACTATCATGCCTACAGCAACATAAACTGTATAGGAAACGGAGGGAGCAGTGGGTTCTATCAGCCCCTGCTCTACACCTCCTGCCTGCACTGGGAAATGAAGAAATGGGTTGAAAGGAGAAGTGATCTGGGGCCCAGCTTAGACAAGTGCAGGCTCATCCAGTCCACTGCGAAGTCGGGAGATCAGGAAGAAATCCATGGGCAGAGGCTTGTGCTCTGCCAGACAGTGCCAGAGGATGGGGCTGGCCTGCCTACACGGAGTGCAAAGGAGGTCCTATTTTCATGAGCCCTGTGGAGAAAGGGGGACTAAGAGGCTATCTGTACTCAGGGAGAAGGAAAGTCTTCTTCCATGTCATCAAGGAGGAGACTCCCAAAGCCTTGAAGAATGAGATTCCTCTCTCTCAGCTTTAGGGGAACAATTCCACCCAAAGAGAGATACCTTGTCCTATTTCAGATGCACTACGGTGGGCAGAGAGGCCTTCACAGTGTTGCCAGTCTTAGCACCAAACCCTCAGGACATCGGCTTCCTTCTGGAGCAGAAGACGACAGTCAGGTGGCCCTTAGACAGCAATGAACGATCTCTGCAAATCTCCCAGAGGTCTGCAATGAAGAGGCCAGGTGTCAACTGGTCAGTCAGGGCTCCCCTTGCAAGTGCAGAAGAGGAATCGACTCCTCTCCTCTACCTTTAGAAATCCATTTCTGCAATGAGTTGAACTGTGTCCTGAACTTCATTGGCAAACCCCAGGAAAACTAAGGAGATTGCTCTGACACTAAAAACCACCTATCATTGAGGTGTCCAACATTGTAAAGACAAGGCAGGTAGCATGGAAGTCACTCCACAGAAGCTGCTTTCACGGTTTACATCTCTTGACAGCACCTTTTAAGATTTTCTGCTGCACGCCCACCTTCACACCCCTGCAGCCATCCCTGGGAGAAGGCAGCCGTCCTGTTCTGTCCCTCTGCTGGTGCAGCAGGGAATCCCTGCTCTGGAGCACGTCTTCCTCCTCGTCACCAGAGAAATTCTGAGAGTGGCACTTACAAATCTCGCAGCCTGTGCGACATGCCAGCTTTGGGAGATCCCAACAGGATCTGCAGACGCAATGCCCCGCAGCCACAGACTTAACGTCCGTGAAGATTTCCAGTGAGCTCTCAGCATCTTCCCACTCCCAAATGCCTTTAACCTCTCTCTGCCTCGCTCCTCTCCCCTCAGTGCCTGCAGGCAGTGCCCTCAGCCCTGCTGCGCTTTGCAGAGGAGCTGCTCCTGGGCAGAGCTGTCTCTCTGCAGCGCTGCCCACTTGCCAGCAGCTCCCTCCATCCCAGGAGCCCAGCCCAGCTCAGCAGCAGAGGCCCAGCCCAAGGCACCACTTTCTCTGCCCCCTCCGGACTCCTTTGAGATGTCCCTGGGGCTCCAATGGCTGACAGCTCCTGCAAGGCAGCTTGGTCCTTCCAGGGGAATGTGTTTTGAAGTCAACTCAAGTAATCATGGACAATCCCTCATCAAACCGTGGAGAGAGACTGATTCCAGCAGCATGGTTTCTCCTACCAGAGCATGGTTGGCTGCAAGAGGTGTAAATGTTCCTCCCTGGACACCCCCATTCCTGTACCATAGCAATAAGTCACACAGGCAGGGAAAGGGAGGGGTTGGCTTCCCCTGTGCCAGGCAAGGATTCAGCTGAGGCAACACAGCCATCTCATCCCAAGCTGGAAACCCTGGGCCTGAAGCGGCATCCGGCTCCCCCATGCACCCAAGAGAATCCTCTGGTTCAGTTCAGGAGGGCATAAAAGAGTGGCCTGCATGTGAGCTCCTGCTCTGAGCCCCTTGGCTTCATTCAGTGGGGACTCAGGTGCTCACACTCAGACCCTTGGTGATGACTGAGGTGCCAGGGGTGGTCCAAGACATGGGCAAGTGTTTGCAAGCTCTGATGGAAAATCCCTGAGAACACCCGCGTTCTTCTGAGCATGAGCTGAGGGCCCGAGGGGGAACGGGGATATCCTTTGCCACCCAAACTGACACCAGCCACCTACGTGCCTTTGTCAAGTATCGCCCTGGAGCATGCAGAGCTATTGAGGTAACCAAATGGAGGACTGCCCCAGACCCAGGTCTCTCTCTATCCACTGTACTCACTGTCACTCCAGTCACTGCAAAGCTAAGTCGCATCCACATCCCTGCACTGAACACATCAGGGCTCTCATTTTAATGGCATAAAAAAAAGGCTCGAGTGCCATGCCTGGTGCCTGGGGTGCCAGACACAACTGCACTCAGCAGGCAAACACAGCACAGGACCTCCAGAAAAGCTTTGCCCTCTTGGAGCTGCTGTGGGGCAGACAGCCCAGGGCCCCCCAGATGGGTCTGGTGCCTGTGTGCCACCTGAACACCAACACCACAGCACAGATGCAAGGTCTGTCCCGTCTACACCCAAAGGTGCTGCAGGACTGGGAGGCAGATCACACCAGGATGCCCTCCCCTCTCCCTGTGCTCTCAGCCCTTGGCCATTCTCTCTCGCAATCTCTGAGATTCACCTGCCTGAGGCTACGAAGAGGGAAGATGACAACAATGTTCACAGAGTGGGTGGATCAAAGTCTGTTACCCCCAGAGACTTTCTCTGAAGACCCCTGTCCTCCCTGCAGTTTGTCTTGCAAGCCCCGTAGCTCTGCAGGGTTCATGCAGAAACACCAAAGCCCTCTCTGGGCGAGGTGTCGTTGCCCAGCCCTGCTCCTCTGCCCTTGGAGACATCAGGGTTTGCTCTCTTTGTTGGCACCTCATCGCCTCCTCACCTTGCCATCTACCAAACACTCAGGCTTGCCCTGAAGCAAAGCCTTTCCATACGTTGGGTCTTGGGCCCTTGCTCCCATGTTTTCCTGGAACAAGTTGGTGCCGCAGCCTGAACGTGCGCAGGCAGGAGGAGCAGGGGAACAGATAGGAGAAACTGGACCCTCACAGCCCTATGAATTTTGTGGATTAAATTAGATGTGGTGGGACAGCTTGCTCACCTGGGGTGCTGCAACGGAGGGAGACAGAAAGAGTAGCAGGGCGGATGAGGAGGGGAAGATGCCTCCTTTGCGAAGGAGCAGGTCAGATGTAAAGAGCTCCCCTATGGGAAGGACAATGGGTAGTGTAGAGAACCGGTACCAAATGCGGTTTTGTCTTGATATTGCCGCTGTAGCGCCATCCAGCGTCGCGCTTCGAGAAAACCCTCTTCTCCACAGTTTTGAGAGAAACAACCTCATGCGCCTGTGCAGGGACAAAAGGCGCGAAAAGAGCAGAAGCAGGGAGAGCACGTCTGTGGCAACCCGCACGTACGCATTTGCAATCTGCGCATGCGTGAGAACCCCTATATAAGGAGCACACGTGGCCCTCGGCGGCGGCGGCGCAGGCGACCACTCCTTCCCTTCGTCGACCCTCAGGCCCCCCTCGGTCCCCGACGAAGCCTGAGGGCACTGAAGACCCAGCGGAAGATCCTCGGACTTGGGAAGGTGGCAAAAGACTCCTTCTTCTCTCTCTCTCTCTCCCCCCTGTTCTTTTCCTCTCTTCCCTTGCCCTCCCTCATCCCTCCATTTTCTTCCCCCCCCAAATAAAAGTAAAAGGTTGTACGACATCTGACCGATTTTCGGTGTCTTAATCTCATCCTTGGGATCGTATCAAAACCTCCCCCGACATTGGATCGGGACATTTAATTGGTGTCATGGACAGGATCCCTTGAGACAAGAGTGTTGTACAACCTTATGGTGTGCTGAGCGAGTGTGTGTAAACGAGAAGCACAAATAAGTATGAAGCGCGTGCGGAGTTCCGATCCGCGGTTCTGCTCTCCCGCGAGGGAAGCAGCCGGAGACGAAGAAAGCGCAAAGAAGGAGTGGCTGTTGAGACCTTTGCACTGAAACTCGTGTCTTAGTTTGTGATTTGACCTCCTGAGGGAGTATAGGGGAAACTTGAATTTTATGGTGTGACACCCCTCAGGACGATATCCCCTTTGTAGGCTCTCCTCGGTCTTGCAGTAGTGTACGGTTTGGCCTCCTGGGAGCGACCTTGGATACTGAAGCGTGACCCTCTCGGGACGACAGCCCCCCATTGTAGGAACATTTTGGTATTAGTTTGTGTTTTGGCCTCCTGGGAGTCCCATGCACTCAGCTCTCACCTATGGCTGCCACAAACCCACAGGAGGTGGGATTCCTCTTGCCTCCATTCAGTTGGACACAAAATAGGAACCTGGTGCCTGGGAGCTTCTTGTCTCAGCTCCCGTGGTAATTGCTGGGGATGGAGGGAAGGAGTGAGCTGTTCAGACTCAAACACCTGGTGACATCTGAGGTGTCAGAGGTGGTCCAAGGTATGTGCAGGTAACTGCAAGCTGTAATGCAGCAGCTCATAGAGAGGGCAGTATCTGGAGGCATCATCCTTGAGCTTAGTGGGGACTTCCTTTGGCCAAGAGCAGATGCCCATGTTTAGGACAACTGAACTTTGCCCTACTCCTTATGTTCAGGGCAGCCTCTTGAGGTAGTCAGGGGGGCAGATGTAGCCATTGCCACAGCCATCAGCCATCTTCTCCATCAGCTGCATATACTAGATCACCATTGACTGTAATGGCAGAAGTCTCATGGACATCCTTACATTGCCTAACCTCATTCAGGGCAGCTACTCAGCGACCAAATAGAGGCCTGTAGTGCTATGCGAGATGCCAGGGCTCTCCAGCACAACTGCGTGTTTGACACTGTTTGACTCTTTTTCCCACAGCATTCTCCTGGCGAAACTGTCTGCTCGTGGCTTGGATAGCTGTACTCTCTGCTGGGTAAAAAAAACCATCTGGATGGCCGGGCCCAAAGAGTGGTGGTGAATGGACTTCAATCCAGTTGGCAGCTGGTCACAGGTGGTGTTCCCCAGGGCTCAGTCCTGGGGCCAGTTCTGTTTAATACCTTTATCAAAAATCTAGATGAGGGGACTGAGCGCACCCTCAGTAAGTTGGCAGGCAACACCAAGTTGGGTGGGAGTGTTGATCTGCTGGAGGGTAGGAAGGCCCTACAGAGGGACCTGCACTGGCTGGATCGATGGGCTGAGGCCAGCTGTGTGAGATTCAACAAGGCTCAGTGCTGGGTCCTGCACTTAGGTCACAACAACCCCATGCAACCCTACAGGCTTGGGGAAGAGTGGCCACAGAGCTGCCCAGCGGAGAAGGACCTCTGGGTGTTGGTTGACGGCCAGCTGAATATGAGCTGGCAGTGTGCCCAGGTGGCCAAAAAGGCCAATGACATCCTGGCTTGTATCAGGAATAGCATGGCCAGCAGGACCAGGGAAGTGCTCGTCCCCCTGTACTCGGCACCAGTGAGGCTGCACCTCGGACAGTGATCAGTTTTGGGCCCCTCACTACAAGAAGGACGTTGAGGTTCTGGAGCATGTCAGGGGCACCGAAGCTGGTGAAGGGTCTGGAGCACAGGTCTTACGGCTGAGGGAACTGGGGTTGTTCAGCCTGGAGAAAAGGAGGCTGAGGGGAGACCTTCTCGCTCTCTACAGCTACCTGGAAGGAGGTTGTAGCCAGGTGGGCGTCGGTCTCTTCTCCCAAGTAACAAGCAATAGGAGAAGAAGAAACGGCCTCAAGTTGCACCAGGGGAGGTTTAGGTTGGATATTAGGAAAAATTACTTCTCTGAAAGGGTAGTCATGCACTGGAACAGGCTGCCCAGGGAAGTGGTTGAGTCCCCATCCCTGGAGGTATTTAAAAGAAGGGAAGATGTGGTGCTTAGGTACATGGTTTAGTGGTGGACTTGGCAGTGCTAGGTTAAAGGTTGGACTCGATGATCTTAAGGGTGTTTTCCAACTTCAGTGATTCTATGATTCTGTGATAATTTGGGAAACATCTCTTCTACTGACCCGCAGAGCCACTGCAATGCTCTCCCAATTTCCCTTTAAACCTTCTCTTGACTATCATGCCTACAGCAACATAAACTGTATAGGAAACGGAGGGAGCAGTGGGTTCTATCAGCCCCTGCTCTACACCTCCTGCCTGCACTGGGAAATGAAGAAATGGGTTGAAAGGAGAAGTGATCTGGGGCCCAGCTTAGACAAGTGCAGGCTCATCCAGTCCACTGCGAAGTCGGGAGATCAGGAAGAAATCCATGGGCAGAGGCTTGTGCTCTGCCAGACAGTGCCAGAGGATGGGGCTGGCCTGCCTACACGGAGTGCAAAGGAGGTCCTATTTTCATGAGCCCTGTGGAGAAAGGGGGACTAAGAGGCTATCTGTACTCAGGGAGAAGGAAAGTCTTCTTCCATGTCATCAAGGAGGAGACTCCCAAAGCCTTGAAGAATGAGATTCCTCTCTCTCAGCTTTAGGGGAACAATTCCACCCAAAGAGAGATACCTTGTCCTATTTCAGATGCACTACGGTGGGCAGAGAGGCCTTCACAGTGTTGCCAGTCTTAGCACCAAACCCTCAGGACATCGGCTTCCTTCTGGAGCAGAAGACGACAGTCAGGTGGCCCTTAGACAGCAATGAACGATCTCTGCAAATCTCCCAGAGGTCTGCAATGAAGAGGCCAGGTGTCAACTGGTCAGTCAGGGCTCCCCTTGCAAGTGCAGAAGAGGAATCGACTCCTCTCCTCTACCTTTAGAAATCCATTTCTGCAATGAGTTGAACTGTGTCCTGAACTTCATTGGCAAACCCCAGGAAAACTAAGGAGATTGCTCTGACACTAAAAACCACCTATCATTGAGGTGTCCAACATTGTAAAGACAAGGCAGGTAGCATGGAAGTCACTCCACAGAAGCTGCTTTCACGGTTTACATCTCTTGACAGCACCTTTTAAGATTTTCTGCTGCACGCCCACCTTCACACCCCTGCAGCCATCCCTGGGAGAAGGCAGCCGTCCTGTTCTGTCCCTCTGCTGGTGCAGCAGGGAATCCCTGCTCTGGAGCACGTCTTCCTCCTCGTCACCAGAGAAATTCTGAGAGTGGCACTTACAAATCTCGCAGCCTGTGCGACATGCCAGCTTTGGGAGATCCCAACAGGATCTGCAGACGCAATGCCCCGCAGCCACAGACTTAACGTCCGTGAAGATTTCCAGTGAGCTCTCAGCATCTTCCCACTCCCAAATGCCTTTAACCTCTCTCTGCCTCGCTCCTCTCCCCTCAGTGCCTGCAGGCAGTGCCCTCAGCCCTGCTGCGCTTTGCAGAGGAGCTGCTCCTGGGCAGAGCTGTCTCTCTGCAGCGCTGCCCACTTGCCAGCAGCTCCCTCCATCCCAGGAGCCCAGCCCAGCTCAGCAGCAGAGGCCCAGCCCAAGGCACCACTTTCTCTGCCCCCTCCGGACTCCTTTGAGATGTCCCTGGGGCTCCAATGGCTGACAGCTCCTGCAAGGCAGCTTGGTCCTTCCAGGGGAATGTGTTTTGAAGTCAACTCAAGTAATCATGGACAATCCCTCATCAAACCGTGGAGAGAGACTGATTCCAGCAGCATGGTTTCTCCTACCAGAGCATGGTTGGCTGCAAGAGGTGTAAATGTTCCTCCCTGGACACCCCCATTCCTGTACCATAGCAATAAGTCACACAGGCAGGGAAAGGGAGGGGTTGGCTTCCCCTGTGCCAGGCAAGGATTCAGCTGAGGCAACACAGCCATCTCATCCCAAGCTGGAAACCCTGGGCCTGAAGCGGCATCCGGCTCCCCCATGCACCCAAGAGAATCCTCTGGTTCAGTTCAGGAGGGCATAAAAGAGTGGCCTGCATGTGAGCTCCTGCTCTGAGCCCCTTGGCTTCATTCAGTGGGGACTCAGGTGCTCACACTCAGACCCTTGGTGATGACTGAGGTGCCAGGGGTGGTCCAAGACATGGGCAAGTGTTTGCAAGCTCTGATGGAAAATCCCTGAGAACACCCGCGTTCTTCTGAGCATGAGCTGAGGGCCCGAGGGGGAACGGGGATATCCTTTGCCACCCAAACTGACACCAGCCACCTACGTGCCTTTGTCAAGTATCGCCCTGGAGCATGCAGAGCTATTGAGGTAACCAAATGGAGGACTGCCCCAGACCCAGGTCTCTCTCTATCCACTGTACTCACTGTCACTCCAGTCACTGCAAAGCTAAGTCGCATCCACATCCCTGCACTGAACACATCAGGGCTCTCATTTTAATGGCATAAAAAAAAGGCTCGAGTGCCATGCCTGGTGCCTGGGGTGCCAGACACAACTGCACTCAGCAGGCAAACACAGCACAGGACCTCCAGAAAAGCTTTGCCCTCTTGGAGCTGCTGTGGGGCAGACAGCCCAGGGCCCCCCAGATGGGTCTGGTGCCTGTGTGCCACCTGAACACCAACACCACAGCACAGATGCAAGGTCTGTCCCGTCTACACCCAAAGGTGCTGCAGGACTGGGAGGCAGATCACACCAGGATGCCCTCCCCTCTCCCTGTGCTCTCAGCCCTTGGCCATTCTCTCTCGCAATCTCTGAGATTCACCTGCCTGAGGCTACGAAGAGGGAAGATGACAACAATGTTCACAGAGTGGGTGGATCAAAGTCTGTTACCCCCAGAGACTTTCTCTGAAGACCCCTGTCCTCCCTGCAGTTTGTCTTGCAAGCCCCGTAGCTCTGCAGGGTTCATGCAGAAACACCAAAGCCCTCTCTGGGCGAGGTGTCGTTGCCCAGCCCTGCTCCTCTGCCCTTGGAGACATCAGGGTTTGCTCTCTTTGTTGGCACCTCATCGCCTCCTCACCTTGCCATCTACCAAACACTCAGGCTTGCCCTGAAGCAAAGCCTTTCCATACGTTGGGTCTTGGGCCCTTGCTCCCATGTTTTCCTGGAACAAGTTGGTGCCGCAGCCTGAACGTGCGCAGGCAGGAGGAGCAGGGGAACAGATAGGAGAAACTGGACCCTCACAGCCCTATGAATTTTGTGGATTAAATTAGATGTGGTGGGACAGCTTGCTCACCTGGGGTGCTGCAACGGAGGGAGACAGAAAGAGTAGCAGGGCGGATGAGGAGGGGAAGATGCCTCCTTTGCGAAGGAGCAGGTCAGATGTAAAGAGCTCCCCTATGGGAAGGACAATGGGTAGTGTAGAGAACCGGTACCAAATGCGGTTTTGTCTTGATATTGCCGCTGTAGCGCCATCCAGCGTCGCGCTTCGAGAAAACCCTCTTCTCCACAGTTTTGAGAGAAACAACCTCATGCGCCTGTGCAGGGACAAAAGGCGCGAAAAGAGCAGAAGCAGGGAGAGCACGTCTGTGGCAACCCGCACGTACGCATTTGCAATCTGCGCATGCGTGAGAACCCCTATATAAGGAGCACACGTGGCCCTCGGCGGCGGCGGCGCAGGCGACCACTCCTTCCCTTCGTCGACCCTCAGGCCCCCCTCGGTCCCCGACGAAGCCTGAGGGCACTGAAGACCCAGCGGAAGATCCTCGGACTTGGGAAGGTGGCAAAAGACTCCTTCTTCTCTCTCTCTCTCTCCCCCCTGTTCTTTTCCTCTCTTCCCTTGCCCTCCCTCATCCCTCCATTTTCTTCCCCCCCCAAATAAAAGTAAAAGGTTGTACGACATCTGACCGATTTTCGGTGTCTTAATCTCGTCCTTGGGATCGTATCAAAACCTCCCCCGACATTGGATCGGGACATTTAATTGGTGTCATGGACAGGATCCCTTGAGACAAGAGTGTTGTACAACCTTATGGTGTGCTGAGCGAGTGTGTGTAAACGAGAAGCACAAATAAGTATGAAGCGCGTGCGGAGTTCCGATCCGCGGTTCTGCTCTCCCGCGAGGGAAGCAGCCGGAGACGAAGAAAGCGCAAAGAAGGAGTGGCTGTTGAGACCTTTGCACTGAAACTCGTGTCTTAGTTTGTGATTTGACCTCCTGAGGGAGTATAGGGGAAACTTGAATTTTATGGTGTGACACCCCTCAGGACGATATCCCCTTTGTAGGCTCTCCTCGGTCTTGCAGTAGTGTACGGTTTGGCCTCCTGGGAGCGAACTTGGATACTGAAGCGTGACCCTCTCGGGACGACAGCCCCCCATTGTAGGAACATTTTGGTATTAGTTTGTGTTTTGGCCTCCTGGGAGTCCCATGCACTCAGCTCTCACCTATGGCTGCCACAAACCCACAGGAGGTGGGATTCCTCTTGCCTCCATTCAGTTGGACACAAAATAGGAACCTGGTGCCTGGGAGCTTCTTGTCTCAGCTCCCGTGGTAATTGCTGGGGATGGAGGGAAGGAGTGAGCTGTTCAGACTCAAACACCTGGTGACATCTGAGGTGTCAGAGGTGGTCCAAGGTATGTGCAGGTAACTGCAAGCTGTAATGCAGCAGCTCATAGAGAGGGCAGTATCTGGAGGCATCATCCTTGAGCTTAGTGGGGACTTCCTTTGGCCAAGGGCAGATGCCCATGTTTAGGACAACTGAACTTTGCCCTACTCCTTATGTTCAGGGCAGCCTCTTGAGGTAGTCAGGGGGGCAGATGTAGCCATTGCCACAGCCATCAGCCATCTTCTCCATCAGCTGCATATACTAGATCACCATTGACTGTAATGGCAGAAGTCTCATGGACATCCTTACATTGCCTAACCTCATTCAGGGCAGCTACTCAGCGACCAAATAGAGGCCTGTAGTGCTATGCGAGATGCCAGGGCTCTCCAGCACAACTGCGTGTTTGACACTGTTTGACTCTTTTTCCCACAGCATTCTCCTGGCGAAACTGTCTGCTCGTGGCTTGGATAGCTGTACTCTCTGCTGGGTAAAAAAAACCATCTGGATGGCCGGGCCCAAAGAGTGGTGGTGAATGGACTTCAATCCAGTTGGCAGCTGGTCACAGGTGGTGTTCCCCAGGGCTCAGTCCTGGGGCCAGTTCTGTTTAATACCTTTATCAAAAATCTAGATGAGGGGACTGAGCGCACCCTCAGTAAGTTGGCAGGCAACACCAAGTTGGGTGGGAGTGTTGATCTGCTGGAGGGTAGGAAGGCCCTACAGAGGGACCTGCACTGGCTGGATCGATGGGCTGAGGCCAGCTGTGTGAGATTCAACAAGGCTCAGTGCTGGGTCCTGCACTTAGGTCACAACAACCCCATGCAACCCTACAGGCTTGGGGAAGAGTGGCCACAGAGCTGCCCAGCGGAGAAGGACCTCTGGGTGTTGGTTGACGGCCAGCTGAATATGAGCTGGCAGTGTGCCCAGGTGGCCAAAAAGGCCAATGACATCCTGGCTTGTATCAGGAATAGCATGGCCAGCAGGACCAGGGAAGTGCTCGTCCCCCTGTACTCGGCACCAGTGAGGCTGCACCTCGGACAGTGATCAGTTTTGGGCCCCTCACTACAAGAAGGACGTTGAGGTTCTGGAGCATGTCAGGGGCACCGAAGCTGGTGAAGGGTCTGGAGCACAGGTCTTACGGCTGAGGGAACTGGGGTTGTTCAGCCTGGAGAAAAGGAGGCTGAGGGGAGACCTTCTCGCTCTCTACAGCTACCTGGAAGGAGGTTGTAGCCAGGTGGGCGTCGGTCTCTTCTCCCAAGTAACAAGCAATAGGAGAAGAAGAAACGGCCTCAAGTTGCACCAGGGGAGGTTTAGGTTGGATATTAGGAAAAATTACTTCTCTGAAAGGGTAGTCATGCACTGGAACAGGCTGCCCAGGGAAGTGGTTGAGTCCCCATCCCTGGAGGTATTTAAAAGAAGGGAAGATGTGGTGCTTAGGTACATGGTTTAGTGGTGGACTTGGCAGTGCTAGGTTAAAGGTTGGACTCGATGATCTTAAGGGTGTTTTCCAACTTCAGTGATTCTATGATTCTGTGATAATTTGGGAAACATCTCTTCTACTGACCCGCAGAGCCACTGCAATGCTCTCCCAATTTCCCTTTAAACCTTCTCTTGACTATCATGCCTACAGCAACATAAACTGTATAGGAAACGGAGGGAGCAGTGGGTTCTATCAGCCCCTGCTCTACACCTCCTGCCTGCACTGGGAAATGAAGAAATGGGTTGAAAGGAGAAGTGATCTGGGGCCCAGCTTAGACAAGTGCAGGCTCATCCAGTCCACTGCGAAGTCGGGAGATCAGGAAGAAATCCATGGGCAGAGGCTTGTGCTCTGCCAGACAGTGCCAGAGGATGGGGCTGGCCTGCCTACACGGAGTGCAAAGGAGGTCCTATTTTCATGAGCCCTGTGGAGAAAGGGGGACTAAGAGGCTATCTGTACTCAGGGAGAAGGAAAGTCTTCTTCCATGTCATCAAGGAGGAGACTCCCAAAGCCTTGAAGAATGAGATTCCTCTCTCTCAGCTTTAGGGGAACAATTCCACCCAAAGAGAGATACCTTGTCCTATTTCAGATGCACTACGGTGGGCAGAGAGGCCTTCACAGTGTTGCCAGTCTTAGCACCAAACCCTCAGGACATCGGCTTCCTTCTGGAGCAGAAGACGACAGTCAGGTGGCCCTTAGACAGCAATGAACGATCTCTGCAAATCTCCCAGAGGTCTGCAATGAAGAGGCCAGGTGTCAACTGGTCAGTCAGGGCTCCCCTTGCAAGTGCAGAAGAGGAATCGACTCCTCTCCTCTACCTTTAGAAATCCATTTCTGCAATGAGTTGAACTGTGTCCTGAACTTCATTGGCAAACCCCAGGAAAACTAAGGAGATTGCTCTGACACTAAAAACCACCTATCATTGAGGTGTCCAACATTGTAAAGACAAGGCAGGTAGCATGGAAGTCACTCCACAGAAGCTGCTTTCACGGTTTACATCTCTTGACAGCACCTTTTAAGATTTTCTGCTGCACGCCCACCTTCACACCCCTGCAGCCATCCCTGGGAGAAGGCAGCCGTCCTGTTCTGTCCCTCTGCTGGTGCAGCAGGGAATCCCTGCTCTGGAGCACGTCTTCCTCCTCGTCACCAGAGAAATTCTGAGAGTGGCACTTACAAATCTCGCAGCCTGTGCGACATGCCAGCTTTGGGAGATCCCAACAGGATCTGCAGACGCAATGCCCCGCAGCCACAGACTTAACGTCCGTGAAGATTTCCAGTGAGCTCTCAGCATCTTCCCACTCCCAAATGCCTTTAACCTCTCTCTGCCTCGCTCCTCTCCCCTCAGTGCCTGCAGGCAGTGCCCTCAGCCCTGCTGCGCTTTGCAGAGGAGCTGCTCCTGGGCAGAGCTGTCTCTCTGCAGCGCTGCCCACTTGCCAGCAGCTCCCTCCATCCCAGGAGCCCAGCCCAGCTCAGCAGCAGAGGCCCAGCCCAAGGCACCACTTTCTCTGCCCCCTCCGGACTCCTTTGAGATGTCCCTGGGGCTCCAATGGCTGACAGCTCCTGCAAGGCAGCTTGGTCCTTCCAGGGGAATGTGTTTTGAAGTCAACTCAAGTAATCATGGACAATCCCTCATCAAACCGTGGAGAGAGACTGATTCCAGCAGCATGGTTTCTCCTACCAGAGCATGGTTGGCTGCAAGAGGTGTAAATGTTCCTCCCTGGACACCCCCATTCCTGTACCATAGCAATAAGTCACACAGGCAGGGAAAGGGAGGGGTTGGCTTCCCCTGTGCCAGGCAAGGATTCAGCTGAGGCAACACAGCCATCTCATCCCAAGCTGGAAACCCTGGGCCTGAAGCGGCATCCGGCTCCCCCATGCACCCAAGAGAATCCTCTGGTTCAGTTCAGGAGGGCATAAAAGAGTGGCCTGCATGTGAGCTCCTGCTCTGAGCCCCTTGGCTTCATTCAGTGGGGACTCAGGTGCTCACACTCAGACCCTTGGTGATGACTGAGGTGCCAGGGGTGGTCCAAGACATGGGCAAGTGTTTGCAAGCTCTGATGGAAAATCCCTGAGAACACCCGCGTTCTTCTGAGCATGAGCTGAGGGCCCGAGGGGGAACGGGGATATCCTTTGCCACCCAAACTGACACCAGCCACCTACGTGCCTTTGTCAAGTATCGCCCTGGAGCATGCAGAGCTATTGAGGTAACCAAATGGAGGACTGCCCCAGACCCAGGTCTCTCTCTATCCACTGTACTCACTGTCACTCCAGTCACTGCAAAGCTAAGTCGCATCCACATCCCTGCACTGAACACATCAGGGCTCTCATTTTAATGGCATAAAAAAAAGGCTCGAGTGCCATGCCTGGTGCCTGGGGTGCCAGACACAACTGCACTCAGCAGGCAAACACAGCACAGGACCTCCAGAAAAGCTTTGCCCTCTTGGAGCTGCTGTGGGGCAGACAGCCCAGGGCCCCCCAGATGGGTCTGGTGCCTGTGTGCCACCTGAACACCAACACCACAGCACAGATGCAAGGTCTGTCCCGTCTACACCCAAAGGTGCTGCAGGACTGGGAGGCAGATCACACCAGGATGCCCTCCCCTCTCCCTGTGCTCTCAGCCCTTGGCCATTCTCTCTCGCAATCTCTGAGATTCACCTGCCTGAGGCTACGAAGAGGGAAGATGACAACAATGTTCACAGAGTGGGTGGATCAAAGTCTGTTACCCCCAGAGACTTTCTCTGAAGACCCCTGTCCTCCCTGCAGTTTGTCTTGCAAGCCCCGTAGCTCTGCAGGGTTCATGCAGAAACACCAAAGCCCTCTCTGGGCGAGGTGTCGTTGCCCAGCCCTGCTCCTCTGCCCTTGGAGACATCAGGGTTTGCTCTCTTTGTTGGCACCTCATCGCCTCCTCACCTTGCCATCTACCAAACACTCAGGCTTGCCCTGAAGCAAAGCCTTTCCATACGTTGGGTCTTGGGCCCTTGCTCCCATGTTTTCCTGGAACAAGTTGGTGCCGCAGCCTGAACGTGCGCAGGCAGGAGGAGCAGGGGAACAGATAGGAGAAACTGGACCCTCACAGCCCTATGAATTTTGTGGATTAAATTAGATGTGGTGGGACAGCTTGCTCACCTGGGGTGCTGCAACGGAGGGAGACAGAAAGAGTAGCAGGGCGGATGAGGAGGGGAAGATGCCTCCTTTGCGAAGGAGCAGGTCAGATGTAAAGAGCTCCCCTATGGGAAGGACAATGGGTAGTGTAGAGAACCGGTACCAAATGCGGTTTTGTCTTGATATTGCCGCTGTAGCGCCATCCAGCGTCGCGCTTCGAGAAAACCCTCTTCTCCACAGTTTTGAGAGAAACAACCTCATGCGCCTGTGCAGGGACAAAAGGCGCGAAAAGAGCAGAAGCAGGGAGAGCACGTCTGTGGCAACCCGCACGTACGCATTTGCAATCTGCGCATGCGTGAGAACCCCTATATAAGGAGCACACGTGGCCCTCGGCGGCGGCGGCGCAGGCGACCACTCCTTCCCTTCGTCGACCCTCAGGCCCCCCTCGGTCCCCGACGAAGCCTGAGGGCACTGAAGACCCAGCGGAAGATCCTCGGACTTGGGAAGGTGGCAAAAGACTCCTTCTTCTCTCTCTCTCTCTCTCCCCCCTGTTCTTTTCCTCTCTTCCCTTGCCCTCCCTCATCCCTCCATTTTCTTCCCCCCCCAAATAAAAGTAAAAGGTTGTACGACATCTGACCGATTTTCGGTGTCTTAATCTCATCCTTGGGATCGTATCAAAACCTCCCCCGACATTGGATCGGGACATTTAATTGGTGTCATGGACAGGATCCCTTGAGACAAGAGTGTTGTACAACCTTATGGTGTGCTGAGCGAGTGTGTGTAAACGAGAAGCACAAATAAGTATGAAGCGCGTGCGGAGTTCCGATCCGCGGTTCTGCTCTCCCGCGAGGGAAGCAGCCGGAGACGAAGAAAGCGCAAAGAAGGAGTGGCTGTTGAGACCTTTGCACTGAAACTCGTGTCTTAGTTTGTGATTTGACCTCCTGAGGGAGTATAGGGGAAACTTGAATTTTATGGTGTGACACCCCTCAGGACGATATCCCCTTTGTAGGCTCTCCTCGGTCTTGCAGTAGTGTACGGTTTGGCCTCCTGGGAGCGACCTTGGATACTGAAGCGTGACCCTCTCGGGACGACAGCCCCCCATTGTAGGAACATTTTGGTATTAGTTTGTGTTTTGGCCTCCTGGGAGTCCCATGCACTCAGCTCTCACCTATGGCTGCCACAAACCCACAGGAGGTGGGATTCCTCTTGCCTCCATTCAGTTGGACACAAAATAGGAACCTGGTGCCTGGGAGCTTCTTGTCTCAGCTCCCGTGGTAATTGCTGGGGATGGAGGGAAGGAGTGAGCTGTTCAGACTCAAACACCTGGTGACATCTGAGGTGTCAGAGGTGGTCCAAGGTATGTGCAGGTAACTGCAAGCTGTAATGCAGCAGCTCATAGAGAGGGCAGTATCTGGAGGCATCATCCTTGAGCTTAGTGGGGACTTCCTTTGGCCAAGAGCAGATGCCCATGTTTAGGACAACTGAACTTTGCCCTACTCCTTATGTTCAGGGCAGCCTCTTGAGGTAGTCAGGGGGGCAGATGTAGCCATTGCCACAGCCAT